>NW_024610173.1:0-302500 GCF_016920785.2 Ixodes scapularis
ATGGAGGATTTCGGGGGGTCCCGAGTTCCATGCCCCCCCCCCCCCCCCCCCCCCCCCCCCCCCGCTGGCTACCTGCCTGGCAGACGGTAATAATAACTTTCACGATCGTGAGAAGGAGGTCGTCGTCTTGGTCAGCCAGTAATGGAGAGGACGAGCGCAGGCACCGGAGCCGAAAGCCGAAGAGAGAAGCAAAGGGAATCTTGCAGGCGCTCCTTACCATCAAGAGAGTGCGAGCTCCTGTGTGCTGTCACGTGACTTCCGTGGCGGCAAACCGCGGGCCGGTGTGGCGCTTCCACGCGAAAAGGCGGCACGCCATGCACAGCGTTCCGCAGTGCTTTGCCGCTTGTGTGGGCGTACCTTTACAGGCCTACTCCTCTGCCGCTTTCTGCCTCACTAGCGTTGAGTATAAGTGTGTTTGTTTATTGGAGCCGAGTCGAGGATATTCCAACGATGACGTAATGTGCAAGCCTTGTCTTCTAGGTGGTATTAATACTGTGGAGACATCAGACGCCCTTTTGGGTCGAACGAACGTTTCCCCCGCCCTAACGTACCAAAGTATATTACTCCCAGATTGCTTCAAGCTATTAGGAGGCCAATTCGCCTGCTTATTCCGCAGGGGGTTGCGAGGACGTCAGAAAGATGCTCAGTTTTTATTGGTTTTGATTGCAAAGATAAAGGGTTAAGCTCAATCCTAAATGCATTAAGCTCTACTCACTATTTTTGTTTTCAGTCGGCCAATAAGATTTTGGCGTTCTGACATCATGGCAGCCCCTGCGCAAGAAGCGAAAAACTAGCGCTCCGCAGAACTTAGCTCTCGGAATCAGCGGCTTTCATAGCTCTGAACAATGCGCTTGAAGTTTTGTCTTGTTTTGCGATCAAATAAATGTGTAACCAGGCTTGCACATATTCACTGCGGCAATCGTTACAATCTAACCTCACACTCTACAAAAAAAAAAAAGTTGCAACCGTATTGCCTACTTAATAACTACTGCGCCCATTTAAACACGTTAAAAGTGGAGTGCAATTATAAAAAAAAAAAAAGATTTAAAAAATTGGAGCCGGTTTGGGGCGCGCTCCGCGCAAAGAAAGCCACGAATGTCAAGGGCTCGCTTCTCTGATAGATTGCTTTCGCTTGAATACATCTCTCCTGTGAATGTTCAAATGGCGGGTCCCACCTTTAATTGCCTGAGTGACTTGGAATGCTCGAGTAATCGTCGGTGTCAAATGTACTCCTGGAGCTAAATTCTTTTGCGGTAAGTTGATATGAGAGTGGCAATTCATCGGAATTCTCTGAAAACATCAAGATGATCTGTCTAGCGTACTGAAGGTTCCGTTTTGGAGAACGGTTGTGGCCGGTCTCATTTAGCGGGAAAGCGGACCGTGGATGCCCTTATTGTTCTAGTAGAATGAGCCTTTATTCAGTATTTTCTGCGCATCTGTACATCCTATCTCCTGGCCTTGCTTTCCGATGCCGTCATGTTGAAAGGGCACCGTCTCGCACGACCAATAGTTTAAGCACGAATGTAGGCTCGTATTTCGTCGTTTCTTGGGGACTGTTTTTGAGCGTCGGTACTAGGAGGATTAAGGACAAAATTGAAATAAATAGAACTGCATGATGTCGACGCGTTCTGCCGGGCGGGGGGCATGATGGCTTGCCCTCCATTTGTATTTCGCAGACAAACCACCAGACGGCGCTCGTTACTCAAAAAAGGTTACACAAAAACGAAAACAGCACCACAAGGAAAAGTGCTGCTGACTACATGGGATCCGTAGAAGAACCGAAGCAAATCATCCAGCAACACTCCACGAAGGCCAGAAATGGGCGAAGGCGGAGAAAGCGCTGGTGGGACGCGGAGCTTCAAGCCGCCATCCGAGTATGGAAAGAACTGAACAGAAAACACCGCATGGCCCTTCACATGGGGACCAGAGACAAAGGCGAAGTAAAATGGCAGATGCACCAGGCGCAAAAGCAAGCCGCAAAGCAACTCGTCCAGGAGAAAATGTCTCAGGCTGACTTGCCCACAATGAGAGACATTAGCTCAAGCGTGAGAGATGCGCCTAGAAAGTTCTGTAGATACCTTGGAAGCTTGGATGGGAGGGATCAGAGGCCGGCTATACTTGACGAGAACACAAGGTTGACCGCAGATAAACTTGGGCATAGCCTTACAGACCACCTAGTGAAGATATGTTCGCCCCCGGGAGCAACACCACCTCAAGACATCTTTTCAAATCAAAATCCGGATGGTACTTTGGTTGATGTCAACGGTGGAAAAATCGGCAGGGTGTCAATTATACGCGATTTGACTCACCTAAAAAGTAACACCGCCCAAGGACTGGACAAGATTCCGGCAAGCATCCTCAAAGCACTAGGGAAAGTTTTAAGGGATCAGCTTTCACGAATTTTAACAACATTGCCTCTGGTATAGAAGAAGTTCCTGGAGACTGGAGGGGAGGCAAAGTTGTTCTCGTTCCAAAAAAAGGTTGTTACCAGCGTTACCTCTGCAACTACAGGCCACTGACTGTGACCAGCACGATATATAGAACTTTCGTACATATTCTGAAGGAGCTCATGACTGCACGGGCAGAAGAAGAAGGCTTGATTACGGAACTTCAAGGAGGTTTTCGACGTGGTCGCCGGTTGGCAGGTCATCTGTTTACGCTAACGCAGTGTATTGAGGTGGCCCGCAAGGAGCAGAGGACCCTAATATAATGTTTTCTGGACGTCGCCAAGGCCTACGATAGTGTGCCACATGCCCAGTTGACATGTCGACTACAACATCTTGACATGCGACCAGAGTGGGTCACCCTCATCCACCGCCTATACAGTGGCAACACGGTTAGGACAAAGTTAGGTGAGGCTAACTTTGAGGAAATGCTGGTGACAAGGGGCTTACGCCAGGGGTGCCCGCTCTCTCCACTATTGTACATCCTTTGCATAAACGGACTCGAAACGCGACTGATGCGATCTGGACAGGGCTTCTCTTTGGCTCACTTAGAAGAAGGTCTGACCGTCGAATGGGTTCTACCCGGACTTACCTACGCAGACGATGTAGTACTGACCGCGGCATCAGTCTGCAACATGCAGTAACTCCTAGATATCTGTATCGAGGTAGCAACAGGACTTGGATAGAAATTCAACACCAACAAGTCAGAAGCGGTGCTGTTTGCAGGTCCACAAGATCCAACATTTGCCAGTCTTCGACTCGGGGTGGACTGTGTACCTGTAATGAACTCGTACAGGTGCTTGGGCATTACACTCACAAATACAGAGGTCTACTTGCAAGAGCACCACAACCATCTCCGTTAAGCGGCCATCAGAGGAACCAGCACTCGGCGCAGACGGAATCTCTGGAGTTGCAATGGATTCGTTGTGACGCGGGAGTTGTAGAAGGCGGGGGTGGTACCAGGACTTACTTTTGCTAACGCTGAGGTGTGTGTCCCTGGAGATATTCGAGCTCACATAGAACGTAGGCAGAGGGAGGTCGGGCGCAAAGCGCTAGGCTCTCATCGTACGGTAGCAAAGGAGGCTGTCCAGGGTGATTTGGGATGGTCCTCTTTTAAAGCCAGTGAAGCTACCAGCAAAATCGCCTACGACGGACGTCTCCGACATATGGACACCTTCCGGTGGGCCAAAAGGCTGTTCAGGTACACACAGCTGACTGGACTGCAGACCCGCTGGCAGAAACGCCTATACCAGCTCGAAAGCAAGTACGGTTTTTTTGCCGACCCCGTCCAAGCGTCGTCGGCGAGGGAATTGGAGAAGAGGTCCGGAAAAAGGTTCGCGACCAGGAAACACAACAGTGGCTTAAAGATGCCCAATTGAAGACTACGCTCGATGTGTATGCTGCAAAGAAGAGGACCATCGGCTCGGAGGCTAGGCTATACGATAATAGCCTGGGTAGTCGTTTGCTATTTGAGGCACGAGCCGGGGGCAATAAGACTCTGTCTTACAGAGGACACTTCGATTGTACCGTGACCACGAGCGTGTGCCGGGTGTGCGGGGCCCACGACGAAAAAGTAGCACACATTGTACTGGCATGTGCAGGACTCCGGCCATCCCGGTTAAGAGACAACGACCGAGACCTTCAAAGCCCTCTGGAGCTTGCCGAAGTATTGGGCTTCACGGTTACTAGAGATGGACACCAAACCATTGAGGTTAGGCCAGCCGCACCAGCGGACAGGCCTGCCTCGAATGAGACTACGGCCTCCAATGGCCCACAAAGGCCATCTGTCGAGGCAACAAAGAGACGATTAGAGGACTGGTGGAAAAAGATCTACCTTAGGGGGCAATAACACGCAAATGCCCCCGGTCTTGGGCATGAATATTGTTCTAGCCCGCTCGATCTGAAGGAAACAGCCGCATCATCACCATCATCATCATCCGGTTCATTATAAAAATGACGTTCTGAGCGCGGAGCTTTACTTTTGCCTGACCGTGTAGGTTATGCGACAAAAGGAGATAATAAAAAAAAAATACATCAGGAGAAAAAAAAAGGTACTTCAAGAAAGGCAAACAGTGACAAGAAAACAAAAGCGAGATTCGGAGAGAAATAAATAAATAAAGAAAGAAGCGTAACCGGAAACGCATGGGGAAATAGATAAAAACAAAATGATGGGTAGAGAAAAAAAAAGAGAAATAAAGAGGAGAAAGAAACAGCATCAAGGAAAAGAAAGAGTGGGAATAGCCAGTTCACGGAAGAAAAAAACGAAGATAGAGAGAGAAAGGTATGAAAACTTGGAAGTATATAACATTGAGGACGAGGATGGGAAACAGTACTTCTTTTCCTGCTTTCCTGTTTTCCGTCCTCGTCCTCGATGTTTTATTCTTTCAAGTTTTGGTATAAATTTAACAACACGCTCGTTTTTAATTATTAGAATGAGAGAGAGAGAGGAAGATAGAGAAAGAGAGCGATAGAGAACGACCGAGAGATAAAGATGAAACCCAATTTATGAACGAAAGTGTCTAAGTGTCATCTGTAGAAAATAGAAAAAGAGAACGAGCGATAATACCGATTCTACAGTGTACTTTCATAGGTTCGTAAGCACAACTATAGCTTTGTAAACACTTTATTGGACATTCTGTGGAAAAAAAAGTTAAAATATATCAAAATTTTAATTGATTTTCTTAGTATTAGCCAGTAATTACAGTCCTCAAAAATATTCTGATCGTTTCTAAAAACAAAATATTTTTGCGTATAGAATTAAATGCAACAAAACATGTAGAGCCATAAAATAAACACTATACGCGTCCAAAAGTTTAGTTACTTCTTATTGATACTTGGTGGCTCTCATCAAAAATATTTCAGGGAAACATTGCGATCTTTTTTCTTGTTCAGTTTAAATTTTCATTTTAGTCTATGCGCCGAGGCGTTGATGTCCAAGACATTTGGAGATGCATGTTCCCCGAGTGAGGTCAGCGTAGCAAAAAACGTCAAAGCCCTCTCTCTCTCGATATAATCACAAAGAAAACACGAGAGCACCGCCTCTCCGCAGTGGCTCTAAACCAGTCTTTGGTCCGTTCCATGGGCGCCGCCATGTTTGTTTATGCAGACGCCATGACACAGTAAGGAAGCAGCAGTTTTTGTATTTTTTTATAAACCTTCGCCCGCATCGTAGTTTAAGAACGTCAGAAATTTATAATCACGATGTTTCAAATAACAGCACCGACTCCAAAAGAGCTGAAAAAAGGGAACATTTAGTAAAACATGTAAAATAGCGCAAAAACACACACACAAAAAAAAAACAGGAACAATCACCCTACAAGGCAAGCGCTAGTTTTCAACTAGTTTTACTAAGGAAAAGCAAAGCATATATACACACACACAGGGACTGCGCATAAAACATTTTGTTTTATGCGCAGCCCCTTTCTTGACACAAGCATGGCTTTTAGATTAATATTTCCCATATTTAACGCAGGGGACTAGGATTTTATATACTCCTCTATAGCGCATATTTTCTCAGTAATAGACTGAAGAGCAATTAATGCTCGATTGCGGATTCCGATTGTTCATAATTAATGCCACTCAAAAAAAAATGCCGATGATGATCAAGCTTTAATTGACATAAAGTATGTGTATGAGTGTGGTCGCAGCCAAAGAGACAACTTGAGTTGCCCATTTGTTCTCACATTGAGGTGCTGTTTTTCTTTATTATTTTTTCACAATTGGGGAGTGAGGTCAAACGAAACGCCTGTTTAGAGGGCAAAAGAGCGAGGCCGAGTTCATAAAAATAAAATTGAGTGTCCGAATTAACAGTCAGAGGGCCTTACTACCCCTTCTAAAGGGTCGCATATTATATGTAGATTCATATTTCATATTTTAAGCATAACAAGTGGGAGGACACTCACAGAGAAGTATAGCCCAATATTAATAGCGCGTTATGATCGAGGAGAGATCAAACTACTTTTTTTTTATTTCGTACCCAACACGAAGCAGAAATGTTTCACTGAAACAATCATTAAAAAGTGATAATAAAGAAAGAGACGAACGAAAACGAAGAACCGAACAAAGTATGTAGACCAGTTACTATTTATCTCTGTGTTGCAGGAGCGACGTAAATGTGATTTAGTGTTACGTTTGGGCTCTCATCTGAATAGTCAGTCTCGCGATGTCATTAATATAACAAATGGATGTGTTTGATGAACGCACATTTAAATAGTTCGGTATCTGGTCATCACTTTATTAAATTATTTGGCGGAGTAGGGAAGGGGTGAAAAGACTAAAATTGCATCCGAAAGAAATGATGTTGCATTTGAAAACCGCTCCTTTAAACCAGGTTTTGTTTGCACCAGCCTACGAATACAAATGACGTCATCGTCCGCACATGTGGTTATGTACGCAGTGTGTACTACCCGTTGAAATTTAATAAATACAAAACAGGTTTCACTCGAGTGCCTAAGCACCGTAAAGTTGCTTTACTTACAGATACCACCGCCCTGCTATATTACAAGTACGACAAATGAATCCATTAAAGTACGACCGTCAACTTTGAAACTTTAATATGCTGCACGCAGTGTAATTTTCCTGAACGCACACTGGTACGATGTGCACTGATTATAGCTACTGCTACCGATAAGGCGATAATAGAAGGGAGATTCTTTCGAACTCCCGGCGTCCGGCACACACTCGTAGCCTTCCGAAGTGCTTTAGCTGTGTTTCCACGCTCGATGCTAACGTGACGCCGAAGCACCATCGAAGGTTTCGAGCGCGCGCTGGAGGCGGGACAACCGAAACTCATCCCTGCCCATCTCACTCCGTCAGGAACTATGCACCGAGAAACTGAGGAAGAGGAGGATACGGGAGGCTGCGGTGACGTCAGTACTCCGAGATTTGGTAGGAAATAATATTTTTTTTATTTATTTAGTTATTCTACTGGCTAAACTTCAAGCTATCCGTCTCCACTGCACCTTTTACGAAAGCGTTCGAATGCGAAAATCAAACACCCGACGTCGCGTTCCGCGTTCTATTCTGTTCGACGAGTGCAGTGGAAACCAATGCAGCTAGCTTCAGCTATATCATCTAATCAGTCTTACTACAGCTCGTCAATCAGATGTCACCCCGCGTTCTCGTGCCATCATCTCCCTCAGCTCTTCGGCGCATAGCTGGCGCAAGCTGTCACCCGACGGATACACGTGTCCTAAGTATTCATCTATTCATTCAACCATCTAGTGTAGCTTTCGGGTAATAAATTGGCACGTGTTGTTTTTGGTTTGACATACCGCTGCCGCCCACATTCTAGCAGGTAGCGTGAAAATATTTATTTACAATGCTTTGTTTCGCTAGATCTTGAGTTATTGCAACCCTGCCTGGGGCACAACTACGGCGTCCAACCTGACCAAAACTTACCTGCTTAAAAAAATGTTTGGAGCCATCTTCAACGCACATTAACTCTCACACTGAGACGATGTTTAGTAATCTGCAATTTAAAAAAAAATATATATGTAGCCTATCTGATTATAGACTTGTAATCACCATTAGGGATAGAAACAGAAAACGAAGTGTTCTTTTAAACGAAATAGATGCATTAGAAAAAAACTTAATACGGTTTACTTGACCCACCATAATTAATATTGGTAGGTTCCCCCATGCAGGTAAAATTATGGGCAGCAAGTACTTCGGTTTTTGATTCCTAGTCTTCTAAACAGCCCTGAAGAAAAAACATAAATTTGAAAACTATACGTCCTAAATAGTTGCGTGTTTTTTGCATATTTATCGTTCCGTGTCTCAATTCCTCTATTCCATTTGCTAATGTAATTATACTTTTTATGTGATTGAGCTTCGTTTTTACTCTACGAAGATTGTTTGTTCAATGGCTGCCGATAAGGCTGAGGGCCAGTCAAGCATTTTGTTCAGGCATTTTCCCGTCTGCTCCGCCATATCTTTCTTTAAATGAAAATAAAGATTATTATTGCAATTCTTAAATAGATATTCTAAGCGAAAATATTGACGCAAAATATAGTAATCTAAACCCTGAGACAGAAACAAGATAAAAAAAAAAGAAAAGTACGAGGACACTTAATCACTTTTTATCAGTTGGAATGCTAAAGCATGCCGTCTGCGACGTATTCCTTGTTCCTCGCCTTGTCGAAGAGCCCCGTCCTCTTGCCGCCTGAGACGTTCTGAGTCGCGATTGTCGCGATCCGATTGCATTCGAAAGGCTTTGCTCTATCTCGTAGCGCGCTGCGCCGCTGCTCGTTACGCCCGCCGTGGGAACAACGGTGGATTGCGCTGCCTGCCTTTTCGCTCGCTGTGCTGCGCTATTACGCTCTCTTAGTTCGTCTGCGGTGGACTTACGTGGACGGGCAGGTTTCGCTACTGCCGAGGTTGCAGCCGCCGACGATGTAGATGTGTGAGGCGCCGCCATGCTCGTAGGCGTCGAGAGGAGCAGATCCGGCCGAGCGCGCGCCGTTGTGTTCCTTTGACCACCAGGCTGCCGGCGTGGGGCCCGCAGCGCCATGAAGTGGCGTTCCTTGAAACTATGAGACGCGCCAGCCCATGGGAGCCTATCCATCAAATCGCTCCCACAGACTGTAGGCGTCGCTCCGTTGGGGCAAGGGAATTTAGGTGCGGTTTGTCGCGCGGCTTCAAAAGCTGATAACGCCGGGGTGCTCAATGGGACAGTTAATGCTTTCGCATTAATTACACACAATGTGGTCCTGAACAGTCTGGTATCGGCGGAAGAGTATGGTCCTTGTGATAGCCATTAGACCGCCACTTACATGAAAATACGTTTTTTTTTTTACCTGCAAGAATACTGCAGAATTCAAACCGCTGATTAAGAAATTAATTACTATTTTACTCATCGGTATTATGATTTGTTTTGCTGATTAGCGACAGGCCTTCCCCTCCCCTCCCCCTGTAATATTAATTATGTTCCGAAGAGCCTACTTCTATGACTTACGGCTCTTTCGTATTCAACCTCCAGCAAGCCGAACAAAGTGGAGAATCTGCGATCAAAAATTAACTTTTATTTGTAATTTTTTCGTCCTATATGAACAAAGAAACTACAAGTTGCCGCAAAAATAATGCACTTTTTTGCTAAACCAATTGGCTCTAAAAATCCGCATTACCTACTTTAGGAACGCGTGAAGTTTAGTTTACTTAAGAAAGTAGTCGAACAAGGTAAAAAGTGTGTAGCGTAGTGTGTTCTTCAAATGGGTACTCCGACGTCTACTTTATGATCGCCAATTTGCCTAAAAACTGAACAACATAACAACAAATACCACAACACGAGCAACTAAAATATTAAGTTAAACAAATTTACATTCGCTTCCCGCAGTTCTCTTTTTCAAAGTGAAGCATCTATTTGAAACAAGGAATAAGTGACGACAACGGCGCTCAGGGGTTCACTGTTTGAGCAGCAGAGTTTGTTACCCTCTGATTGCAAGGAGCGTGATGGTGTCCACTCAATGCTTGGGAAGTTCGCTCCAGCACTCGCGAAGGAGCATCAAACAAATACGTGGCATGCTCTGTTCTCGAGACTGTCTGCTCGACCCGCAAGCCTGCCTGCACTGACCTCAAGGAGCTGAAAGCGCGGATATGTTTGATGTCGGATTTGATATCAGATTCATTTGCCAAGTTCAAAACCAATATTTTGAAATTTGCGATGCTAGATAACATGCCTGAGAGGCTAAATGCCGAGGATTCAGAAAATATAGTTAGTTGAGGTCGCTAGCAAGATCGCCGGAGCAACCCTTAAAGGAGAAAAACGTTTCCAGATAATTTTTACTTGACACGCCGTAGCATTCAGGAAATGCGAGGCAGGTGAATCTGGGAAGCGTTTGACCGCTGAACTAGAAAACTAGCTACCTACCTTGACTTTGTTTGCTTAAAAGTTACGTTCCGTCGAGCGGGCGCAATCACCGATCGCCCGAGGCCATGAGCCACACCACCGTGATGATTTATAAAATAGTCTTCGAATGAAAAGTAGCAACACTAATATGTCTAATTGAAGGTTTCATCATTCGGTTATTAGCAGCTCAACATCATTTCCGACTGTGTACATGAGCTCTTATTTAGTAGTAGAAAAAATAATGCTACTCGCTGCAATCATTTGTAGAAGGTTTGAACCATTTTACAGGATTATGCTAGGGTCCAGCGATAACGCCCACCTAAACAACAACAAAGACGTTTCAAGCGTTAATTTTTTGTGACTAACGATACTCGCTCTCAATAATATGACCACGTTCGGAACACAAAAACATGCTGCGAAGGAACGTGCGCATTAAACCAGATATAGAACAGAACACGAATATTGATTCTTGCTCGTAAACAAAGGATGTTCTTACATTATATTTTCGTGATGTCTATAGGTGATTGAAACAGCGTGTTCGAAAGTGTTTCCAATGTTCTAAGCGCATATTTATTTGGGAAGAAAAAAAGAGCTGCCTCGATTTTGGTGGTATGTATGCGCGTGTATATTATGACTCCTATATGTTCTTTTAATTTTTGCCCACGCCTGCCTTGAGGTGTCCATGACTGACAGTACAAAAGAAATAAATATTAATCAATAGATGAAAAAGGGCGTAAAGTAGAGGGCCTCATCTTAATAACACCCAAATATAATTGCTCAAAAACAGCTCAAATTGAGCTTTGACCATGGGGAGACACATGGGAATGGTACACCACTTGCTCAAGTGTTCAAAATCACAGTTCTAGAAATGACATGCACACCGCATCGTTTGTCGGGCCATAATCATTAAAAACGATCATACCACGACTCGCAGCTTTCTACATACCAACAAAAACACACACCCTATGAGATTATCACAATTTGCAAATACTAGGCAGATAACGCTATAGATATCTAGCTAAATCGAAGCAATCCCAGCGGCGTGATGTCGCACAAGGCATCTTGAATACCTTTAGGTCACCTTTTAGAGCGCAGCTCTTAGGCGCCCATTTCCGGCTTGAGCGGCGTCGGCGTAACAGTGAGGTCACGTGACCCCCGTGAGGTCACGTGACCCCCGTGAGGTCACGTGACCTCGGTGGCATCAGGTTACCCCCGTTAGGTCACGAGGGTCACGTGACCTCATGGTTACACCAACGGCGAGGAGGGAGGGGGTGTACGCACTCCTCAGTACCTTCCCCTCCTCCTCCTCAAGAGCTGCGCTCTAATTCGGTGTTACAGGGGGTTGTAAGTGACTTTCATTTTTGATGTCAATTTGTCACTCTCAATATACTTTTTTTTTAAATTACCCTTGCATCAATAAGAATGATGGTGGCTTAAGTACACGCGCTGCCGGCACTCGCCTTACCTGTATGAAAGATGCGATGTAAATAACAAAAAGAAGGCATTGTTGACCGCGCATGCAAAATGTCGTTTGTTTGGAGTTTTTGTTTTAGAACAGCTACTACTGCAAACAAGACCACGCACAGCGCGCGTAGCTACGCTCGAGCACGCTCTTTGGTGCTTGGGTAATTTAGCAAAATTTATATTCACGACATCCCATCACGACCAAATACAGTGCACGCATTTTCGTATAGGTGATTTTCCTGAAATTAATGGTGTTGCCTACCAATACGGATAGAAGGCTGTGGCATGTTTTTTGGGGGACTCCAGACGCACCAGAGTTTGTACGCACGTAAACAAAGGAAGAAGTATTGTACTGGGCCGACTACCCTACTGAAAAAAACCATTTGAAATTCAAAAGGGTGGCAAACTCGTAAATCAAACGGGTGCAAACTTGTCGACCCGTTTGGATCAAACGTGATTATGGGATACGGGTAGCCGTTTGAAACGGTACCCGCTCGAAACGGTACCCATTTGATACAGGTACCCATTTGAAACAGGTACCCATTTGATACAGGTGCCCGTTTGATACAGGTGCCCGTTCGACCTTGCACGTGACCACACGTTTGAACGTGCCATTCGAATCAGGAAATTATGCGCTAGCCCTAAACGGGGTTCGTCTGGTAGGTTGGTTATCTTAAACTTATTTAAGACGTTCCGAAACTCATCAACCTATTTATAACATGGAGGAAACACGTAGAACAAATGTGCTCACGTAGGTGCTTGCAAATGGACAGGAAAACAGACACAAAAGATTGTTTTCAATTCTCCTCAAAGTTTATTACGTCTTCTGTAGACAAGTACAAACGTGCAAGCGACCTGTGAAATGTGAGAGGCACTCTAAGCTTTTATACAACTGAGAAGATAGCAAACCAAACAAGAACCGTGGTAATTCTAGACTATGAAGGTAGACTTTCGGGAAATTATTCGCCCGGCTGCCGCGAGAATAGTGGTTGCATAATCATATAAATAATCTGGAAGAGTACGAGTAGAAGAATGGTCGATCGTTGCCAAGAAGTAGGTTGCATTGCACTTACCATAAAAATAGCGGACTTGAAAGATGTAATCCGTGATAGTTGTCGACACGGTCAAAGCAGGACAACCACACAAACACAAATGAGAGGGAACGGCTTCTTGGAAGTTTCAACACGATGTGGCGCACAAGTGTCAGTTGCCGAACCCAACCAAACCGCAAGAATTCCTGACTTCTTTGAAGAATTGCTTGTTGCCGATATAGACGTAGGACTTTTCGATCACTGATAGCTTTGGTGCACGTCCAATACGTTTTCGAGAGACATCCTAATAAGACCGCAGGGTTAGGCGACAGATCGAAGCAGGTGGACGCGCTAAGTTCGAGCTGGAACTGACAACAAGCAGACAAAAAAAAAAAAAGCGGCTGCTAGGCGCACCCTTCCGGATCTCGATGCTTATCAGCGTGTAGCTCGCGCGCGGGTGCGGGTCACGTGACAGGTGACAAGAGAGGAGGGAGGGGACGAGGACCACAGGGACAGCCCCTCTCCCTCTCCCCATGCATTTCAGAAAGATGTGTTTTTGTAACATCAAAAAAAAAAAAAAAAACGCGCGCGTTTTTGTAACATCAAAAAAAAAAGCCAGAAGCTCGGCTTGCGTCCGAGCGAAGAAAGTACTCAGCGCGAGCTCGTAGTTTGACTGCTGCAACGGCGGGCGTGCTCTCGCAATGCTCGATGTTCTTGCAGCCGCGTGTAGGCGTGCTACCTTCGCTGCGTCTTGAATTAAAGTCAAACGGAGTCTAGACGTACATTCTTTCACGCGGTCGCGTCGTCTGCGAGAGAGATTCGAGCTGAATAAGTAAATTGAGGCAACAAAGATGGACAAAGATTTAAGGTTCTGTCAAAAATATCGGCTTACCAACGTCGCGCGTTTACGTAAAACAACGAAAACAACAAAAAAAGATGTTAGCTTTAGTTGCAGTATAAGCGAACATCAGCGCAATTGAAATATAAATATAATTACTTGTATTACGCGGACGATCTGAAATCGATGAACCGGCGCTCCCAACCTTCCGGAAACATTGGCTAGGCGTGCCCACGCCGCCGATCTGTACGTTCAGTATCAAACGGGCTCCGGAGAGCCGTTTGATTAAGCCGGTGCAGTTTGCAACATGGTCGCCGGTTTGAGCAAACGTGCGACAACTTTGCCCAAACGAGTCACCCATTTGCCCAAACGAGCGACCCATTTGCCCAGACGAGCGACCCGTTTGCCAAAGGAGTGACCTGTTTGTCCAAATAGGTGACCGTTATGGCTCATACGGGTGACCCCTTTGAGCCATACGGGCGACCCCTTTGACAAACTGGTGAACGGTATGGTTAAACTGCTACCGGTATGAACCCGTTTATTTTCATATAGGCGCCAAATGGTTTTTTTCAGTAGGGTATCCTGTTTCGTGATCTCAATGTACTGGGCTTCTTAAATGATCCATGACACGGGAGGGTCATGCTGAGCTCTGGAGTGGTTGCCAGGCCGCCAGGAAACGTATGAGACGCGGCAAGCCTTACTCCTACTTTCTACAAGTTTAGGCAGGTCCTTAAAGCCGGTAGAGGTCCGGGGGCCGGGGGCCTTACGGTCGCTAAGCTCAACGAGGGCTCGCACGAAGATAACAGGGTGCGATTCAAGCGCGCACTGACTTAAATTTAATGCAGTACTGAGATGCACTACTTCGTAAACAAGGCCCTCAATATAGAAATGATGCTACTCCTCTCCAAGGCGAAAAGAGGCATCATAATGCAACACGGGCAGGGTTGCATTCGGGGATATTTGAAGAAATAGTTTATTGGATGCGTGGAGCTACGAAGTGATATGTGCGCGTACATGGTAATAAAACAAAAATCCACCTCGTATGTGCAGCATATCTGGCACAAATTTATCTGTACAAAACTTTTGGGAACGAGAGGAAGTTCTAGAACTATTTAGAAAGCGATGGTAGGTTAAAATTCCATTTCCTGAAACGAATTGAAGTCGCTGACAGCGTCCAGTAAAGCGTGCTTTGCCTCAGTAAGAGTAAATGTGAGGTGAAGTCACTTAAACAAAATTCGGCATAGACGGCCGTGTTCCGCTTCTTATCCGCATAGAAAGCACGACGGAATTTTAAAGAGAAAGCCATTCAGGCTCTCAAAAATAATGTGACATAAATATAACATAAAGCAAAGCAAATGATTATGGTGCAAATATACGAAAGAACAATCATAAAAAGCAACTTTCGCTCCCTTGGACGAGGGGTCAACTTATAACGAATGACTCGAGATTCAAACCTCTAAATATAAAATAAATGCTCTATATCTCTTCTTTCTAAAGGAAGGAGATTGGAATAACAATAACTAAAACATTGTTCTACCTAGTATAAAACAAAAAAAATGTTTGACATCATGGCGTTTACCTTTGCAAGCTGTTTTGTTGTGTTGTTTATTTATTGAAACAAACAAAGTTCCACCAGACTTTACAAACAAACAAACAAAATACTGTCTTACGGTTTCCCAGCCGCCTTCCCAAAAGACACTGGGAGGGCCTAACATTAGATTACAGCCAAGTAGGCCAGAAAGACGGCAAACAGTGCAGACAAAGAGAACGAAAACAGGCAGTCGTCTAATGCGCGCATAAACAAAGCTGTTCTGCATTTCTAAACAAAGAAGAAAGAAAAAAAAGCTTTCAAACACGCCATAAATTTGCATAGTATGTATAATAATAAAAAAAAGCTGAAGGCTTTCTGGAAATCAGACCGACAAGGGAGGCCGCTTTACATCTGGCTTCGAGAAAGCCAAATCAACACAGAGGACGAAGAGAAGATCGAAAAAGAGCCGACACGAGCAGCCAACCGCAAAACAGGCGGAGTATAAATAAACGAAAAGTACATCTTCTAAAGTAACGTAACGTCGAATGAGGAACGCGAGAAAAATAAATTCAGTGGGAGCCATGAAGAAATGCCATTCTTAAAAAGCTGGTCTGCCTTACCTTCGTCCTTTTTTTTCCGTGGCTACTTCAATCTCACAGAGAGGCACTTTTCTCCGACAGACTCCACCTACATTTCTGCTTCTAGACCTTCTCCATTCAATTTGCTTTCTTTGATGCTCCTAAGTTTTAAATTGCGTTGTTGTCACACTTTGAACCAGCGGCATCAAAAAACTTGCAGAAACGCAGATATGAACAAGACTAATGTCGACCATTCACAGATCACATAAAGGCCTGTCGCTTTTAGTTGAGCGGGAGGTCATGGCTACCGGACGTTAAACTGAGTCCAGGGGACAGCGCATGCTTTCAAGAGTTGTCCAGGATGCGGTGGAGAGACGATTCAAAGAGAGACAAGGAAAGTAATACTCAAAGTGTTTGACTTTTTTTTTTAATTCAAAACTATTTGTGAAAGGTACACTAATACTGTTTGTATAGTTGAGTGATACGGCAAGAGGCACATAATATGGGGGCTAGTACTCACTATAAGTAAGATATTTACTTCAACTATTCAAATTAACTTTATAATTATTTAAAATGACGATATGGTTGAAATTACGGAGTTGCTGAGCGTCATCAAACACTACCAAGTCAGTCAATTTTAGAAGGACTTGATATACCTTTGAAGTGCGGGGTTGCGCCAAATTCACCACTCGTGCAACAGGCACAAGGCCTGCTGTGCAAGAGAAGGCATATGATAATCGTAGTATGTGAGTTTTGGTACAGCTAGCTTTGTGCCTGCTCCACGACTGCTGTCTTTCGCCCATCCCCACACTTCATGCGTTCAAGTCTTTCTAGAATTGACTGACTCAGTAGATTTAGACGACGCTCAGCAAGTCTCTAAATTATTTATTTATTTATTCCAGTACCTGCAGAGCCTGAGAGCACTACAGAGGAAAGGGGCAAGTAACAAAACATAACACGAAAATTATAATAAATGCAAACTTTTAACAAGACAAAAAGCAGTCAGGGCGACTGTTGACAAAAATAACTGGTTATTGCATTTCTAAAAAAAAATTAATTGATAATATGGAAACTAAAGATGCAGGAAGGTGGTTTCTCTCCGATGACAACCTGGGAATAAGAGAGTCGATGTAGGCTGAGATGCGACACTGGGAAATTTCAACCATATACTGATGATTAACGCAAAAAGAGATGTGCGGGTGAGGGAAAATTAGTTTTCATTTTAGAGTAGAGATAGAGTAATATATTTTATGAAAAAGCGATAGGCGAGATACTTTACGGCGCAGATAACGAAGGGGCTAAGGTAAGTTAAATTTCACAAATGACACACTGGCTAAACGGTGATAATTACATAAGATAAATCACGCGTCATGCTTCTGAATAGCTACAATGTTAAATTCTAGCGTAGCGTGACCGGGATGCCTGATTGCTGCAGCTTACTCCAATTTAGAGCGCACCAGGGTTTTGAATAAAAGTGATTACAGTGGCATTGGTGCTAAAGAAAAATTCCGCTTTAAGTAACCGAGCATGAAGTTTTTGTTAGTAGTAATATGATCGATGTTAGCGTTCCATGACATGTTATCAGTTATACGAACGCTAAAATATGTGTGGGAAGCTACGATTTTCAAGGGGTAGGTACCAAGGTGTATGAAAGTGCTGAGTTACGTCGAAATACATGCACCGCTTTTCATTTGTTAATGTTAAGAGATATACACGAGGCATTACACCAGTCCAAAGCAGTTTCTAAGTCAGTCTGAAGAAGTTGAGCATCGCAATTATTAGTGATTTCGCGATAGACGACACTGTCGTCCGCCAACGAACTAACAAAAGGAAAAAACTTCTGAGGTAAGTTGTTTATGTAGATTAGAAATATTAGATGACCTAAGGCGGACACTTGCGGGACGCCTGAGGTGAGATTCACCTTGATTACTACAGACAAATTGAAATTGATGTGTTAGAAAGTCTCTAATCCAGGATAAAACGGTGTGGTCAGTGTTGAGTTTACCAAGTTTGAGAAGTAGAAGCTTGTGGAAACCTTTGACAAATGCTTTACTAAAATCAAGAGAAACGCAGTCAACCAGATATCCACGATCTATAATAGAAAGTATGTAGTTAGAAAAAGGCAGCATTTGGGTTTCGCACGAAAGAAGTTTGCGAAAGCCGTGGTGACAAGGAGTGAAGAAACGAATTATAAACTAGAAAGTTAACAAGGTGCGTCAAAACGAGATGCTCCGTTATTTTGCAGGGTGTACAAGTAAGGAAGATAAGCCTCCTAGCAGCACACTTCCGCGGCTCGTACTTCGGGCAGCTTGGCGCAACCTTGGGACAGGCTTGAGCCAAGTTGGCTCTAGCTCACCCCAGTCTGACCCAAGCCTGGGCCGAGCAAGTGTGCTTCCTGGCCGGTAGTTAAAATGACTATGTTTGGCCTCCTAACTCCTAACTCATAACTACTAATTCACAAATTAAAAAGGTAATTAACAATTTTGAGTGAATTATTTTCATTATCTTGAGGATTACCTATATATAGGATTCTCTTTTTAAAGTTGTTTTCTGGTGAAATTCGGAAGGGGCTTTTTGGAGTTAGTTGTTCGCTGAAAGCTCGGGGCTTACCGAAGTTTACTATTTCTAAATTACAAATACTTCGAAATTCCAAATAATTTTTACAGTGTTCCTTTTTCAGCTAAACAAAAAAAAAGAAATAAAGTTTAAGTATCGAGGCCCCCGCTCCCCTGAAGAAACTTTGACGAGCTAAAAGGAAAAACACTTTTGTAAGTAGTTTGAGATTTCAAAGGAAGCTGAAGTTGTACCTCCTCATAACGACTGCCTTGTGTTCTTTTGAATAATATTTGTAAAACACCGTGCATTTGCGCCTCGTTTTTTATTTTTTTATTTTTTTTATTGCTATAATTTCGACGTTTTGAGTGTTTTTTTTTTATAACTCTGAACTAACGGAAAATTTCCGGATCAGGCTTCTCGGATTTTTTCTTTATTTATCCGAAGACATGAAACCCAACAATTAGTATGTCTCTCTGGCCGGATAACACACCTGCAAAAACCGCATTACAGTATCTTTCACTGTATTTGTTTAAATAAATCTGCTCCATTTTAAAATCTGACACTCTGTCTAAAGCCAAAGTTATATGAAATAAATTATCTTCAAAATGGACAGGAATGCTAGCAAGGTACCGCAATACAGACAAGAAAAAAAATAGACAGCAAGGTAGATGACTTACCACGGAAATGACTTACAAAGTACACAACGAAACACGCAACGTTCAACAAAACAAAAACAGAAAAGGCAATATACTAAGCGAACAATGCCAAGACAAATGCCATACCCAGAAGTCAACAAATCAGGCAATCTATGAGATATACAACAAAGCAGACATCTTAAAGGCAAGATGGTGCGAAAATTAGAGACGAAAATTCAAAATGTGCGAAGCACACCACGTATGAAGTGGGCAACAAAGAAACGCAGCCTTATCCGCGCAAGTAGCAGAATTCGTGTGTATAAATCTGATATTGCAGGCGCCACAACAAATTGCAATCGTCAAGGCCCCGGAGAACCACTGGCGACAAATGCCACCAAACGACCTGGGCTCCAAATTTAGTCGCCGCAAGAGCCAGAACGAGATCAATCTTGTCTCTCGCGGGGGGAGCGAAGATAGCGTTCGTAGACGGTTCATCTGCTAACGCGAGCGAAGGACGCGGCTCGTCTGCTATGATGCGCCATTCGCAGACGCTTCTAGTAAGAGTACGCCGTGCGTTGTCTACTAATATTAGGAAAACTAAATGATAGCGGACGTAGGCTGGAATTGTGGTCGTGTTTTATTTCACGTTGAGAGCCATTCACAACTCGCGCTTCGTTTGTACATATCAATTTGTTTTCCTGCCATACACAAGCTGACATAGACCTATGGATGAAGAGTAGTATGAACACCACGTCAAACACCGTGACACCTGTCGGGCGGTTGGTATGCCCCTGCAGACGTCTTCAAAAGAATATTGCAAGATTTTGAACTTGCGAAAGCGTCTGAAATGACTTATTGGATCATTACGTGAAAGCTGCGGCGCCACATTTATTCAGCAGTTGAGAACCCACTGGCTATCACATTCATTGTCCAAACTCAAACCCCTGGTGGCTCTTTCGATAAACCTATGGCTTTTTTCAAGTGATTCCATCTAGTCATGCTATCCTAAAACACAATAAAATCATAAGAGGCGTGAAAAGAATTTTTCGGACCAAAACGACACTGGTTCATGCGGCATTATAATTTTAAATAAATTGAAAGCAACTGTACTATACTCAGTTAAATATAAGTTGACAAGGTAGCGGACGACATGCTCATTCGACCTCCGATGGCCTTGCATCATATAATAACACCCTCTGCCTAAACTCGCACCCAAAATCGGGGCCAGGCGATTAAAGGCAGCATAATGACTGATCCACTGAACACGTAGCTTCGACCGCCACGACATTTTAGCATTGCACAGAGTATGTTTGTTTTTCGATAATTTCACAGCCATACTTATGTGCTATCACTGTGCTCAGAATACTGTAATCAATTCATTAAAAATGAAGAACCCTCCATCCCTATTGCTGGTAAAAGAGACAAAGATTGTAAGGCAGAAGGAGCTTCTAGGTAAACAAAAACAATTCATACACAGCATCTTCAGGTGACCGCAAGCTACAACAACCGCGGAATACAATAAGGTGAAAAATAATAAAAAGTAAAAAAAAAAAACGAATCCTCTTCCCTGCGCTTATACGACCTCAGACCGCTTGACCATCAGCGTTAAGCAGAGAACAAACTGCCCAATAGAAAGTACAGAAATGCCGCCAACCCCAGTGATCGCGACCTGAATTCAGAATCCTCCGAATTAGGACCCAGCCAAGCGCACCTGACCTGCAGCTTCCAGAGCTTCGCCGGTCCAAAAATTAGGACGCCGCACCCAGTGCACACCTCCCCACAGTCACGCCAGGGACCGGAAAATGGTGCAAGGAATCACCCCTTCCCGACCTCTACTCTCTCGCAGTGTACTGATAGTAAAACTTTCGCCAATTCGCCCTCTTCCTTGGGAATACTTTTTTTCCGAAAACTATGACACTTTTAAATAAGATTTGTTTTTTTCGGGGGGAGGGGGGGGGGGGGGTATGTCCTTTCTCAATCACTTTTTTTACGTTGGGGTTTCGGAGAGGACCCCACACCAACGTGTCCCTATTAGGGGACACCCCTTCCTTGACATGCTCTCTGCAGTGGTGTCGGTCAAACGCCCTTACCTAACGTATACTCCTTCCTGAAGAAACGTTTTAGAGCCGCTTTTTCAGCAACATTCAAATAAAACGTACTTCCAAATTTCACCCTTTGGGAAGGACACTTCCACAATTTTAAATCCTCAGAGAAGATAAAAAAATTCTTAGCAGAATAATTGCCTTAACCTACCTTCTTCAACAATATTATTCTTAACAACATTGCCTCAACGCGCTTTTTCGGAAATGCTTTTCCTCGGAAACCTGTATTTTAGCGGCATCCTCAAAAAAAGTGTTACTTCAGCTCTCCTTCTTTTGAAGACGCAGCCGCAGTTCCAAGGCTTCTGTTTTGCGCACGGCTGCTCCCGATTAAGGAAAGGGGTATTGAGAAAGGAGGAAAGCACATGTCGCTCCGGTGGAATTCTAATTCCCCGCCTGCACACTTCACCTAATACCTTTCACTGATTGTTTTTGCCAATACATTTGTTTCCCTTCTTACCGACATGTTACAAGGCAACTACTGTAACTAATGAAAGCTGCCGGGCACGTTCATTACGCTGAAGACCTCGTTTAGAACGACAATTGGCTGCGTATAGTGATATTTTTTTGTTCCTGATTAGGAAGGCTAACTGCCACTTAGTTCCTGTTAGCAAAATTAGGCACTCGAGTTTCGTATATGGCAAGAAAATCATTGAATAGATTTGAGTGCGATTAGCCGTTCGTTAGGTTCAGGGTCAGCGGTAATGGTCACCCTGTGCCTTCATGCAAGTCACGGCCCACATTTGTTGTTGGGAAGTGCGAACTCGTTTTAGATATAAAATGCTCACTAGTGGAATCAATGTACCACTGAACATAACCCTCGTGTTTTGTAAATGAAAATGAACTTGAATATAAAATGTCTGCTTGTTGAGATTGTTTCAAAAAACTAAAACAAATTGGGGTGGACATGACACGCATGCTGTTGGTCGTTTTCAGCGAACAACCAACAGCAGGAGTTTTATGCACAAAACCGGTACAACGTATGCATTAAACATTTAAACAGTTCCTCATGGCATCTGTGATTGAAACGATATTTCCAATTCCATCGTAGATTTTTCTGACGCCATCCTGTTTCGAGAATCATCAACCTCATTATTTAATAAGGAACTGGCTAGGTTGATTTTATGACCTCTGGTGACTTATTATTGTGCATTATTAGTGAAATTATGTTTTTGTTGTTTAGATGTGTGTTTTGTTGTTTTATTTATATCAGGTGCTTTTTTATTCTTTTATTTTGGTAGATAAATATCGGTAGTAGTGGATAGAGAGTGCCTTGCACATATTCCCTCTTTATATTTTCTGCCCCCGCCCCCTATGTAACTACGTCCTGCTGAGTCTTTAAGGGTGCAGTAAAAATAAAATGATATTTATTGCTTTCAAGAAACATAACCAAAATATAATAAATTACTGAAAATAATCAAGTAGTAGCCAAAAAGGCTCCGCATGCTTGTCATGCGTGCTCTTAAAATTGAAAACAGCTTAATGTTTTTCTTACCATGGTAAAACTAGGCATTTAAAGGGTCCCAGTATACTATTTAAAAACAACAACTTTGCTTCCTAATTTTTTTGCAGAATAGATAGATAGCTTAATAGACATTTATTTATTTCGGCTCAGAAGAGCCCCGACGCCGCAGAAAGGCAAGTAGCTAATACCGTGAAGGCCCACGCGCCGCGTACAACAAGAGCACAATAAATGTTCTTTTTTACTTTTATAAGTATCAGTATGAGTTTTATAAATTGTGGAAAATTTAATGAAAATTTAATTTCTGAAACCCTATATTATTGTGGCCCCAACAGCACAAATAAGGAAGGAATGCAAATATTTCGTCAAAAATGACAACCTACACATTTTGAAATATAAAAAAAGATATGGAAAATTTTAAGAACAAGAAAGGTCGCAGTTTTAGTGCTCTTAACAAAAATAGAACTTGTCATTTTTCCACCAAAGTTTCACCGAATTGCATGCATGCCATTCGGTGTTTTTCTTTTGCTCTTTTTTTTTGGATGTGGTAAAACGCAGGCAAACATAACAGGTACTGGAAAAGACATTCGTCTTTTGATCAAATTCGCACTCTTAACATATCTTGCAGTGCGTCGCTTCATTTTTTTTTTAATTTTCAGGGGAAGGGGGGAGGGGGGGTTGTGATGCAGTTATTGAGGGGTTAGGGGTAGACAAGGGCCGGACGAAGTCCACATCAAGTTCAAAAATCTGTTGAAACGTCTCTGTTGGGGACGCCAGATGATCATAATGCGCACTTTTTTAGAACCCACGAATATTTGGGCGCAGCTTGCTCTGTTCTTGAGAAAGAATGCCGCTGTTGAAAGCTGAAATGCAAATGTAGTGAAAGAAGAGTGTTCACCCAACGGACACACTTTATCGAGATGTTGTACAACCCGATCGACTGGTACGATTTGTCAACTTCAGGCACTCTGGCGTTGTAGTCGTCGACAAGCTTCGGCTTCTTCATGAAGATCTGTGTCCGTGTATCTCCTCTGTTTTACCTCCGTTTCGCAAGCACTTGCTTCTCTGCAGTTTGCATCATACTCATCCCGTGTACGACTCGCCGGTCTTGCCTTTAAGATATGACAAAATTGTATCCCATTGCCACCGAAAATCACCTCTTTTTGCATCCTTCTTCCATCGAAAAGCCAATAACTCAGGTGGGAATTCTCGACGATCTTTTCGTGTAGACGCCATGTTCGCAACGCGGAGCGCTGTCTCCCTGGCTGCTTGTTTGTACCTAAGAAGTCGCCTCCTCGTGGGGAAAAATAACTACGCATGAAAATGAAACTAGAGTGAGCAAAGTTGTGAACCCGAGACTGGTGATACGGACAAGAGACGAAAACACAGAACGACACGGACGAAGTCCGTGCCGTTCAGTGTTTTCCTCCCTTGTTCGTATCCCCAGCCTGGGCGTTAAACTATGCTAAATTTACACCACCTGGCCTGCACCCTCCCAAGTGCTTCAGACTAGAGTGTTTAATCTAATTACCAGATCTATTGCCGACAACCACAAATCGCCCGGACTTTCACGCGAGACCAGCAAATTACATAAAAATCGAAACTGAAACCAAAACAAGCCTCACTGACGCGCAGTTTTTCATGTTCTCGGTTTATTTGACAAATTCTAGCTGTCGAAACTAAGACATAATGTTTGACATTATCCTCCGACTCACTTGTGCTGGTGGCATAAGCGAAATCGACCGCATACACGCTCGAAAAGCGAGACCTCAAAGGCTTCCGAGCAGGCGCGCCGCGTGAAGATCGCCCTTCCTCAGCTGAGTATTTGATTATGATAAATCGCCAACTCGTCGCGAACAAAAGAACTATGCAGGGACTGAAACTAGAGTGTCTAATATAACCATTAGATGCATTGGCAACATGCAAAAGCCGCGAAGAGCCGGCCAGCAAATTATATAAAAATGGGAACCGAAACCAAAACAAGCCTCATAGACGCGAAGTTGTCGATGTTCTGGGCTTATTTGACAAACCATCGCTGTTAAAACTAAAATCTGACGATGCGACATCATCTTTCGACTGACACGAGCAACCATCCGCAAGAAAATCGACTGCTGACGTCCTCGAAGCGCGAGACTTCAAACCCTTCCGAGGAGGTGCGCCGCGTAATGAAGACGCCATGCTCGAAGCGCGGAGGGATCATAATCGGCTGCATGTTCCGTTATGATAAATCGTCATCTCGTGGGACAAAAAACACATGTAACTGTATGGAAATTTAAACTAGAGTGTTTCATATAACCACCAGATGCCGTAACTTGCCCAGAAACGCATTGGAGGCTTTTGCAACGGGACTCGCAAATCGTTGATCACAGTTACTCTGTTTTCACGGGCCTGCTAGGCAAACTTTTATAAGTATAAGATGTTCTTATTTCAGTGGCGCATGGTGGTTGTGGTACAGACGCGAATTCGAAGAACACTAGCAAATGCGATTCCGATCCGTGCGCAAAGTAAATTAACACTAGACATATACAGGTACTATTAGCAAGTGGCTTCACCAGCGCAGTGAGGCCTGTCTGAATTCTAGATTCTTGCCCTGTTATATTAGCAATAGTAAGTTACATTCAATAAATAAACAAAAAACACCGTGTTACAGTTTTAAAACGGAACTAAAAAAATAGCAAAGCACAGGAAAGGAACGAAAAGAGAAGAGCGACGATTAACACAAAATTGACTAAAATGAAGGATGGAACGACCACTAAAAATGGCCGCAAGGAAATCGAGGGCAGGTGAAATATACACACAAAAAAAATATTTTTCAGAACCAGAAATAGAAAGCAAAAATAAAAACCACAAATAACGACACAATGGAAGGTCCCAATCTAGTCTATTCCTTTCCAAACAGAACGATTGCTAGCGCCGGACCTCGGCATTACCGGCCTTGATTACCCCGCACACGATGTACCTACCAAGATACGAACCATACCCGGACGAAGCCAGCACAATTCAATCTTTTGGCAGATTTATTTTTTCTGTTTTCCCTGGGTCCGTGTTCCCCAAACAGGAATTCCACGGACAAACAACAAAACCAATACGCTACGCTACAGATCTGATGGTTTCCTCTTTTAGGCGCCCACTCGCACTCGTGATTGCTCCCACGTGACTTTCATTTGCGAACTCGCCGATCCTCTCCCCATTATGTCCCCACCTTCTCCAAATCTCCTTTCATGGCGTAGAACGATGCGAATTTCTCGAATTCTGGACCGGCTGCGTCAGAGGCGAACGACACTGCCAAGAGACAGCTACAATCCCGAGTCCATCCCGGAAATGTAAGGCTCGGAGAAGATCCCGTTTATTTATTTTTTGTCAGTTCCTTGCTGGAAAGGAGCACAGAAACGACAGGTTTGCGAAAGGTTCGGTGTTCTTCCGGTATTTGGCATCTCCATGAATTTACGACGCTACACCAAGCGACCTTCGCCGATTGACCCGTTGTCCTTGACATATTTCGTCATCTTGATTTTGGCTATTTTTGTTTCCTACCACAGACTCTTTCTTCTGTTCGTTCTATCTTTCTCAGACATGTACTGCACGTTATTTTTTATATATACTCTTATTGTTGTCATGTACTGTTTTCCTAAGCTGCTTCTGTTTTTTTTCGCGAATTTTTTACAAGGACAGTTCACATAGAAACTAGGCTACGTTACTCGATGAAAGTAAACAACGTTGTCTATGGCTTAATGGGGAGGCTGCTCCCCTTGATTGCACGTGTTTTGCTATTAATCGTCCCTCCAAGAAAAATATATGGTTTTCAAGAAAAATATTTATTTAGTACGCTAATTGTTCCTTTTCAAATACAACGGATCTACTCAACTGGTCTTATTCTATGACAGACGAGGTATATGAATTCTTTAGAAGAAATTCAAGAAAACCTTTCACCAAGTGTTCTGCAAAAAGTGTGACGTGAGCCAAAAAATAAGAGAAGCATACACAAGTCAAATTGCAATGCTTAAGACATGCCTGTCACATCCCCATATCTCGTTCTTCAAGAAGTTCCTACGCCTCTGTGTCAAGTGAGCACGAGCAAGCGGAGGAGATATTGCGTAATGCATCTGCGACTGTATAATTTTAAATCATACAGATTTGGATGCGTGGTGTTTTAAGAGGAAGAAGACATTTGTGTTAAAAACCAACAAAACGTTGTGGTGGCTGCTGACGCATTGCTCCGGCAGAGGGCAAGATGCCCGACGGCAGCGCCACGCGACGGCAGGGCGCAGCTGGGGGGAGGCGCAGGGGATTCGAGGTGGGCACAGGGAATAGACTGGACGTAAGAATCCCTTCCTTACTACGTGTTCTTCCAGGGTGGACCGCAGGGACGAGAACCTGGGGCATCCAAAGTGTGGGCAGGGACACCTACAAATAAACTAATAAAAAGGCGTGCAAACTTTCATTGGTAAGGTTATTCGCAACTCCAACACCCTATAGATGGCGGGGTGGTAGTTTTAAGATGGCGGAAGTAATCGGCATAGCGTATCCAGGATTTGCCGTGTGCCTGCTCACTGACCCTGGTCAGTCCGCTAAAAATAACTGATTTGTCTACAAATGCGAAGTGGTCAAAGCCGAGGCGAATTACGGAGGGCGAGCGCGTTTTAAGCACCGGCCACGTCACGGTTTGTGGCAGAATAGTTTTGAGGGTGATCAAGCTACCGTGGGGTGTGCGCTTTGCCTGGCCAATAGTGCTCCAAAGAGTGAGCCGCGCTCGGTGGCTCTTAAGCTCCGGGAGAGCAGCGTTCGCAGCGTTGATATCTTCGTGTCACTGGCCCACAACTCGCTGCTGACCGTCACGGTTTTAGTATATTGCAACACGTCATCAAACAAATGGTTACTAATATGAAGTTTTAGGATAGCGTGACAGCCGACTACCTTGCGGCGTAGCATGGAAACAGTAGGATCGCCCTGCGCCTTTGAAGCATAATTTTCAGCGAGCGCCAGGTGCATTGTCGTGCTCACGGTAGCCTGCGGTAACGCTACGCTAATACTAGCTATTGACGTCATCGCCGTGTTTAGAGGTTTTTCTAGTTGCTCTATCAAAAAGAAATATTTTAATGTAATGCGCATTACAGTTGCGCACCGTGTTATTTGGCAGTTATGACGAGGCGACCCGCCTCGTCATAACTGCCCGTGCCAAGCTCTCAGCATGATCGGCTGGCTAACACAGACGCATTTAAAGTGCCTCGAGAATCTCTTTATTTGCTTTTGTAATTAACTGTAAGTGAGTATTCCTATTCGGCTTTTTTAATGTGCTGGGACAAAATGGGCATGTTAATCGCAATGGCCTTAAAACCCGAACCGATTCCTGATGTAAATCTCTCGACGTACCGTTGCGCGACCAGTTTTCGCCTACTTAAGACAAAGAATAAACTTTTCGTAAATCCTACGCTAGAGCTCTACACTACTGGCGGGAGATTACTCCGTCACGTTGAGCACATATTGGGCTGGCGACACGAGATCAAAAATCCGCAGCGTATGTGATATACAAAAAGCCGCAAATTGAATCAGACATCCCAAGGTGCCTTCCTGCAGCGCTGCTGCGAGGCGGAGCACAAAATCTCATATTTTAACGCGCTCACTTTTTTCGTTAAAATGGCTTCACGCGCGACCACGCCGACCAGAAACATGCGGTAACACCAGGCCCGAGGCACCAAGGGGAGCCAAGGCCGCCAGTCTCTGCAACCGTCCACGCGCCGCCGTTTCCGACGCCGTCCCCGCTCCTCTGGTTCTTCAATCGTCCGCGAGAGGGCGAGCTTCGGGCTGCTGTGGCGAATGGATAACGAGTGCTAGTTTATTTCGGGAATCTAGAATGTAAGTGCGTTTCCTTACAAAATGAATGGTACCGCATATCGTTGCATCTCTTTAACGCAATCGAAACTTGTGATGTTTCTTCCAGCATGATCAGTGCCCGTGTCTGTCGAAACCGCCTACAACTGCAACTTTAACTGCTCGAGCGCTTCTTGAGGGTTCATCATGACAGACACTGAAAAGATGCACGAGCAGCCCACTAAGTTGCCTAATCTCAAAATAAAGGTCGCAGTTTAGCATTTTCCGACCATCAAGAAGTTAAATAAAAAAGCTGGCTTCAATAACCAATCCTCGAAGACATTAAAAAAAAACGTCTCCGATCAGTTCCAAAGAAGGAAAACTTTTAAGGTTGGTCTTCTCCTCTCGTGAAAACCATATCTATCCCATCTTCGGAAACAACATTAAGAACCCCATTGGATTCCTGCAAGGACGCCTTCTCTAAGATACAACTCGCCTTACTGATGGCCGCTCTGCTGCAGTTGATAGACCTTGAAGAAGCGATGAGCTAATTTTGAACTAGCAGGTTTGCAACCGATACCGCGGCGAAATGGTAATGGACGCCGCGAACCCGACACGTGTCTACACCCAGATAGAAAGTAAGCAGATACAATCGGCCTCTGTTGGACCAAACCCCGTCTCGCATTATTCTTGAATAACTGCTTTCGCTGGGAGCCTGATACATGCAGTAAATCATCAAGAACAAGCGTATACTTACAATTACAAAGCAAAAGGAAAAACGGTTGTAAAAGGGGGTGGCCTGACAGGGCATTGAGGCAATAAGGTCAAGGTTTAATAAAAAACAAAATAAATTATTTCTTCTAGTGTTTTTTTTTGTGTAATTTTATGTTGTAATCTACATTCTCATAGGCGCGGAGCCACATGTAACGTAATCAGCAGGACTTTGTTTTTGCGGTAAACCTTGCATGAAACTGCGTTTGAATATGTGAGCCTTAAACTGCGCGGGCGACCTGTACAAAAATGAAAACATAAATAAAACAATTATTTTATACGTTTTGCCTTTCATTTGTTGTGTTTTCTTTATTATCAGATCAATGATTTAAATGTAAGATACTCGATAAAGTTTGTTTTTGTTCTCAGCCAAATACTGAGAAATACAAGATTGTGCCGTACACAGTGCAGCGCGTTACTCGATCCTGCTGCCCTTTTTTTTTGCATAGAATTCAGGAACTCGTTCTGTTATTTTTATTTTTAGCGGATTCTCGATAGATATTTCGTACCCTCTATACGCTACAGTCGCGGTCAATTTATGCCGTGGTTACAATGTTGCCAACACCAATAACTTGCTACAAGAATTAAACCGTTAAATCACAATGTTCTTTTTTTGCATATAGACATAGACTGGAAAGTGAACGTTGCTGCATACATGAAAGACTCCTACTTTAGCCGATACGTTCGGCCAAAAAAATGGCAAAACAACAAAGCCTTATCGTGAAATTTTATGCGCTTTCATTCCCTGGTAACATTACACGAACATTCACCAAAAAAGCATCTCGCAGACATGTTTAGAGCACCGTATTGGCAGCCCTTTCTAAGTCTCGGCTTCGCCAACTTGGCAACAAACCTTTTGAATATTTTTTTTCTGTTTGTAAAACGGCAATGCTGAAGATCTTTTGTTGTAATGTTGGTCAGACGTGTTGGTTGCCTGTTGGCCTAATCCGAACAAAACTCGTGGCGTGAGACGACTCACGCAACTCTAAGAAAACAAAACAAACACTATTGAGCCGCGAGCAAACATTCGCACTATTGCACCTTTACAATAACATATTTTTAGATGGACAATTGGTAGTACTACAAACAAACATATCTCCTAACTTGAGTTATTTGAGTTCTGAACAAAGCAAGGTTTTTCTTTATCGCTCGGGCGGAATGAAGCCCGAAGGGCATATTTTTTCAGTAGGGCGGCAAACAGAATATTTCGTCCAACAAAACAAACCTGGCCACCTCGCCAATATTCAACAATACCGCGCTTGTTCACCAAAATATCGGCACATAGCAATTTAATGACGTGTGTCAAGCAAATGTTACAAATATATATATATTTTTTTAATTAGTGTTTTGAGAAGATTGTTTGCTCTACGTCATTTCAGTGGAAAAGGGGTGCCCTAAAAAGGGGAATAGAGAAGTTTTCCTTGCTTAGTCTGTGAAACTGCCTCAATTAATTCGGTGAACTCTATAAGTAGAGTTGTTCGAATCAAGGTTCCAAGCTAGTTTAAAAACTCACAGTTTAAGAAACGTGGAGCGAGGCCTGTCTCAAAAATTTTAATATTTTTCTGCGCTCACTGACTTTAATGCATTTCCCTTTAAGTATCAGCAAACAACGAACCAAAATATATCTTTTCAAAATGTACAAACGCTGCATACAATACGTGCGGCCGCCATTAGATGGTCGTGCACTTTGAGCACGCATTGGACACGAGCGCTTCGTCAGCATTCGGAGTGTACTCGGATCGAGACGCAATCCACACGAGTGCTGCTTCAGTGGTTGGCGCCAACTCGGAACCAATCACGGACTTTACGCCGGAAGCGATGAGACCAACTAATGGTGGCTAAACATAATTTATGCATCAATTCACAATTTCGGAAAGGGTCTATTCATAGTGAAAAAATTGTAAGGGTGCAGGCGAGCTGGTGGAAGTTAACCATAGTTTTGTTTAACCCGAGAGTGGGGTATTTCGGAAAAGGGACGAGAAGAAAAGAGGCCACAAGGAGGCGACGTCTCCTTGTGGCCTCTTTTCTTCTCGTCCCTTTTCCGAAATACCCCAGTCTCGGGTTAAACAAAACTATGGTCTATTCAAGATTTTGTGACTATAAAATCTTTAAGATAATGTTCACGAGATACCAGGCAATGTAAGCTGTATTTATGAGCAAACGTGAAAGCGCTTGATGATAAATTGACATTGGTAAGATAAAAAAGCTAAGAGTTATAGTGTTATTCATCCTGCTTATGAAGTATGCCAAATGAACGGTACAACAAAGTGGCGTCGAAAATGACGCAGATTGAACGCACAGCAAAAACACAACAGTAGCAAGCCAAACCAACGAGTTGGTTTGGGGTGTAAATAAGCGGATTCGGGACGGCGCCAAAACTCAGGAAGAGGAGAAAAGGCGATTCAAAATCATAAGGGAGATTAAAAAACAATACTTATATGGACTAAACGTTCATACTCTATTAGGATTTTTTTTTTCTTGGCTCTGTCTAGTGTTAGGGCTGAATTCCAAAGAAAGCGCGCTCTTGCAAATCTGGAATACATTCATTACTTTCGAGAGCTTTCTGGGGTAGGACTTCGTCGATGTCGAGAGCAGTGATTACATCGGTTGGCCTTTTGTTTTGTTTCTTTTTTTTTTAAGGATTGTGAAGGAGTGAAGCGTGGTCGGATTCTTTGATTTGAAAATTTCATAAACGATTTTCGTGTGTCAGTGTGTGTGTTTTGTGTGGGTGGATGTGCATGTGTGTGAGTGTGCGTTTTTTTATATGGTTGGATCCGCCTGTGTGCGTGTGCGTATGTTTGCGCGTGTGGTTGCGTGGGTCTGTTCACGTGGGTGTTCGTGTTTGTGTGGCTGGATGTGCGTGCATGACACAGCAAACAGTTTGTGCAACACGCAACACCGCCGAGCCAATATTTGAGAACTGGCACAAAAACGAACGGCAGAACCTTTTACTAGCGATATGAAAATAAGTTAAGAAGTATAATCTACCAGATTCCTTAAATATTAAAACAACAATCAATACTCACATGTGTTTTTTTTGTTTTTTTTGTTTCTTTGTAGCGTCTTATTTTTTTTTTTTTTTTAATATTCGTTGTCTCGTTAGTTAGTCCTATTGGGAACCAAAAAAAAAAGTGAGTGAGATTTTCTCCGGGTTATTTCTACAACCACCGTGCCGATTGAGGTGTTTGTTCATAGCTGAGAGGGACTTGTTATAGTCTGTGGCGTAGTATTTAATAAATGACGCGTACATTAATAATATTCTGATGGCGCAAGTGTAAAAAAAAACATCCCTCTTCGAATCGTTTAGTGTGTAAGCTCCTGCAAGCGGAGAGAGTGCGATGGATGCGGTAGATGATATGGAGAAGTTCCTTCGATGCAGAGATCTCTTCCGCTTCAAATAATGTAATCACTTCTCTAGAGAAGGCGTTTCAAGTGTCGGCTCCAAGGGTGTGCTGGAACGATGGGCTAGGAGAATTATGGAACCCGGTAAAATAAGGAAGATTAGAAAGTCAAATAGGGACGGAACAAGAAAAAACGAAACAAAGGGTGAAGCACGGATAGTTAAAAATAAGAACAGGATAATTCAAAATGTTCAAAAAAGCGTGAGCGATTTGTGAACGACGGTTGGAACGCGTAATTTAAGGGGGAGAAGAGAAGTTGGAGAGACCTGGCTCTTCATCTAGCGATACAAAAGTACTTAAGACTAAAGATAGAAATTTAGCGAACTAAAAGTTAAATTAAAGAGGAACCCTGAATATATTTTCATGAAAAAACGGTCCACGAAATGCTCAACAACAACAAGAAAAAAAAAATGAATCAAAATAAAACCTGAATAATATCACGTACACATCTTTTCAAAAAGTAATTGTGAATTAAAACGGCATATTATAGCAAAGTGATCAGTATTTAACCCAGTGAGCTACACTGAGATAAAACCATCAATTACTGTTTAGACAAAAAAAATAAAACCGAACTTTTATCTTAAAACATGGTGCCATGCAATTGCGCCGGTATAAGACCTATATGACAACGGCTGGTATGACAATACTTCAAACAACTGCACGATTCTAAAGTAATCAAAAAAGAAGTAAGCAGAATTTTGCCCTAACTCTGGTTCTAGCTCCCGGCTTTATTTTCTGAACTGGTTGATAGCTGTCGTTGAAGCTAGTGTTACAGCGGTTTGGTACACATATTTAGAGAACGGACATACCTCGATGAAGGCTGCACCTTAGGGAAGGACGTTGAAGTTGATGTTATGCTATTGAATACGGTTGCATTTTTTAAAAAGTAATATGCCATTAATATTACAAATTCCTTTGAGAAAAGAGCAGTTAAATCTCTTAAATCAGCCGAGTACACCATCTATTGGTTCGAGAATAAATTACGGGAGGAAATAGGAAAACATAATTGCCCATAATGATAAAAAAAACGACCGACGATTAAGTTTATAAAAATATTTGTAAGCTCCATGTAAAGACTAGCCGAAACTACGGTTACTATATTCGATTCTTGCACGAAAAGACGGGCAAAGCTCCTGAATTGACCCAGTGATGTCACGTGGTAAAAACAACAGTACCAGATTAATGACACTGCACCCACAACACCACTTGCACCCGTGACCTCCCTGCTGACCAATGGGAAACTTACGCAGGCGAAAACATTGAGAATACGAATACGAATAGCACCGAAATATTTGGCAGAATATAGTGAAGACGGCAAATAGCGGAGCAAAAATCAGAGACGAGGCAGCTAGCAAAGTGTTCATCAAGCTAGTATACAAATTTACAAACGCGGAATTGTTTATATGAGGTTTTCTTTTAGAGAAAATGTTGCTGGAATAGGGTGCAGTCATCAAAGGACAAGCGGGAAAAAGGGGAAAATAGGGGAAAAGCGAACATCAGAGAACTCAGAGAGGTGGATTGAAAAATGGAATACAGGAAAGAAAAAAAAATAGTATGGCATAATCATCAGGGAGAGAGAACGATGAGAACATATCGTTAGGACAAAAAGCCGGGAGGGAACTTTTTGAAGGAAAATAAGAAAGGAAAAGAACAGAGCGAAGAAAGAAAACCGGGTAAAGACAGATCAATTTGCTCCAAAGACGAGCGTAAGAAGAATGCTCTGCGAGAAACGTGAATAGATGAGGGGTCCATTAAAGCCGGTCGGGTCAATTATTAAAAATTCCCTCTTTCCCACATTCCTCCACCGGAAGAAAGCTTCCCAACCAATGTTTTTTTTCCCCTTTTCTTTCGCTTTCGCGTGAAAGAAAACGACTGTTTTGTTTGTGGCTTGCTTTTTAACGCTGGCTTTTCAGGACCGCTTCAATGCGCTAACTGGCGAACCAAGTAGAATGCGTTCCATTAATTAACTCATGTCAAATATTCACCAGCTCCCCATAATATTTTTATTTTGGTGACCCGATGAGCGAGAACGGATGCATGCATGAAGACTATTTTCGCAGCAAGACAGTGAAACAGTTTAAAAAATGCAGAAAACTTACTTAAAAAGCGAGAGAAAAATATTTATAACATCAGTTTTCGCGTATTGACGAACTGGAATGATTCCCGTCTCAACCCGTCACAGTTTCATGTTCTAGCCGCTATGTGTTGAGACGTTTCGTTGCTGTTACGATTCAAATATTCATAAAAGTTTGCCTTGCACAATGACCGGGATTTAATCTTGACAGTTTCGTTTCTTTGTTGATGTGTAGCCGTAATATATTGAGACAGGACTTCCCGCATAAATGTTGTTTTACCTTTACATCATCGTGGAAATAAGAAGTTGCTCAAGAACAAATCCGCGTACACATAATGAGCTGTTTATCAGTGAACGTGACAGAAAATACACCGAACCTGGCGGCCGTTTGAAAAAGTTCAAAATTAAAGTCGGAAAAACATTGCACTAAGAAAGACTACTTCTGACCGCCCTACTAAAAAAAGACCACAATATTCAAGCGTTTTCTTTATTTGTTCATCATTGTGGAAAAATAAAACACACATTTTCAAAATTAAAAAAAAAATGTTACATATTTGTTGGCACACGGGCGTTATTTTGGTAGTCTTTTCTTTCTAATAATTATTGTACAACTACATTTCCTCGCAGTGCATAAGTTAAACATAACGAATTTAAGCAAAAATAAAAAAAAGTTATATTTTATTTAAATACAAAACCTCCACATTTGAATTTTGGTTTTCAGTGACTGGAATGTTTGGACCAATAAAATCCTCCTTAATCCTCACTGCACAAATTAATCAGGCGGAGGAACATCAAAACACTTAAGGGTAAGTCAATACCTTGAATAGACTCCCAATATAAATATAATGAGCTATTTGGAAGAAATAAATTATGTTAAAGTATTAAAAAAAAAAGAAAGATCCCAGAGTTGTTAAACGAAGAGATCGACGCTGATCATGTTTACTGCGTTATAACATTGCAACAATAGCCATATTTATTATTTCTATGAGCATATTACAAAAATAGACTTCCGGAGTTTGTGAAAAATGCCGCGAGTTGTGTCTGTAAACATTACATCAATATGCCCTATGTACAGAAATAAAAACTAAAAACTAATCGAAATTACATTTTTTCACTACGTGGCTCAAGGATCGTAAGCTATACTCAGTTTCTCCCTAAACTGAACCTCGGAGAACAACACGAAGCTTCCCAATTAATTCAACACTTTCAGGATGCCACGTGACTTCGCGATATGAGCGTCGCTGAGCTCAAAAGGAAAGTCACGTGGGAAGCCCTAAGCGTTCGATTGGCTCCAAAGACCCGTAATCCCCACTACGGTCAGTGTTTAAAGTGGAACGAAGATCTCCCTAGCACCCACGTTGCAACACTGTCCCTTTAGTGACGATGGAGACATCATTTCGTCACTGTATTTCTGAATGCCCTCCGTGACTGAAGGAAGTTTCGCAAACGAATATACGAGTCGGAGCGAAGGGCTTCCGCCACAATCCCTGAACAAGACATTTGAATCGCAATACGCAGTGCTTTACCTGCGCTCGAAGAGCGCTAAACCGCTTTACGGAAAGGATACAGAGCAGTATAAATATATACTGTCGGACATAAAAAGGGATTACTCGAGCGAGACGGTGACAGTTTCAACGGCGTGCGAAGTTTCATAACGGTGCTTTCACTCTGCTGAGATTTTGATTGTGCAATGCTTTCACTGAGGTGTGCGCGCTCGGAAAAAGACGTGCTAGCAACTCCTCGTATATGACGCGCTTTACTATTTTAGGAGCCATTTTATATATTAATTCGGGGGCCGTAAATGTGGTCGTTCGCTCAATCACTAATGCCTGCTGCGTGCTAAAGGAACCCCGACGATGTTTTCTCTACGTTCTCATTTTAAAAATGACCTAACGCGAAGTGTGACACAATCCAGCTCATTTCAACATAAGCGTAATGTTCCGCTAGGTATGACTCCGCTTTGAAATTAAACAATAGCAAAGAAAAATGAGCTTTTATAAGACTCATATGCATGTGCCTTTTTATCTAATAGGAGACCCAACTTTGGATCCCGGCTAAGTAAATGACTTTAACGATAATTTTATATTTGTATCCCAATTTGATCATTTAATTCCGGTGGCACTACTCAAACGTTATAAAAGAAAAAGTTATCTGCAGATATAATGAGAGAATGATCACCGGACATGCCTCAATCATGTGCGAAGCATGTTTTCTTGAAGCACATGCAAAATTTGGCTCCGCAAAAAAAAAAAAAAAAAGAAGAAAACTAATTAATTTTTTACATAATTGCGTAGTTATTTTGACTCGTTCCAATTTTAGTCGTTTGCAGTTCTCGCCGCCTGATGCAAGCCACATGTCGAGACGTTTCTTCCAATGCTCCAAATATTATTTAAACTCGTCGATGCTGATGCGTTTTAGAGTTTCTGCCGCTCTTTGTTTTCATCTTTCCATACCAACAAAACTGTTTTATTTCGAGACTTTTTTATTTTCTTTCATTCAAGAAAACAAGAAATTACCAAGGTGCGAGGTCGGGTGAAGTGGTGGGGGGTAGAACACGGGGGGGGGGGGGGGGGGCGGGTATTTTGTAGTTTGTCAAAAACTGTCGAACACTCAGCGCGGTGTGAACAGAATGACGAACCCGAGTTGGGGCGAGACTAAAATTGAGAAGGCGCCTGCCCACCGCACACTGAGCGTTTAGTATAGTTTTTATCCAAAACGGGGAATGACCCCGCGTCCCACCCTCCCTCTACAACCGTCCTCGCCTTGTGGAATTTGGATTCCGTTTTCCCGGACAAAAAAAAAACAAACAAAAAAACACGTTCTTAAAAGGTTTGCCGATATGGAAGAGGCGAAACAAAAAAGCGGCAGAAGCACCGGAAATCATCAAATCGTGTAGTTTAAACGCGATTTTAGCGTTGGAATAAACATCTCGACAAGTGAATTGCATTAGGTGCCTTTATTCGAACGAGTAAAAATAAGCAACACGGTTTAGTAGAAATGAATTCCCCCCCCCCCCCCCCCCCCCCTTTCCTCTCATATTCTTCGAATATGCATTCAGGCAGTTTCTGTATGACAAATAATACGGGCAGTAAAACAAAGGAAGAAAAACAAGAACACTGCCTAGGAAGAGTCTCCAGACCGTCTTTTGTATGATGTATTAGGAGTCCGACCGCCGATTGATGGTTTAGTCTCTTCGTACTCGAATCACATTGAATATAAAAAAAAATTTAAAAAAACACCACCAGAAGCGGTATATTAGGGCGCCTTAATTGAGCGTTGTGCTTACGGTGCATAGGCTCAGAACGAGTTTCCACTTTATCGCCTGTCAAAGACCACTATCTCAGCGGCGGTAATTGAACGCTAGCGGAGGCGGTTGCAAAATATAGACGTCGGTGCGATCAAGGAAGCAACAGCGTTCGGTTAACTGCCCCAAGCGACTCGATGCTCATCGTTCGATACGTCTGGAAACGCGACTGAGCCCAGCGTTGGCGCCGAAGGCGTATTTTTTATTTCTTTTCAGCAATCCTTTTCCTTCCCCCCTTCCCCCTCCTCTCTGTCCCTTCAACCTGCTTATTTGGGACTTTCATTTCGAAAAAAAAATCTAAGATGATTGTTACGGTTGATTAGGTTTTGCGTACCGGCGGCCCGAAAATCAGCGAGATTTCGTCGGTGAGTACCGGCAGGGGTACGGGGGGAAAAAAACAACGAGCGTTAGTTGGAGCGTTAGTTGGAGTCGCGTGGCACTTCTTAAGGAGAAAAAAATTGCGAGAAAAAAGATGCTTGTTTTGGCGTCGACTAGACGACAACTTGATTACGGGTCTTTCTTTTGTCTCGCAACGCCGCGCACTACGAGGGCTCATAACAAATAGGATTATGGATCTTCTCCGGAAATAGACGCCCTGGGATGTGCACGACAGTTCCCACTCACACTGCGCTACGACTCGTTCATTATTTTGTCTGGGCGCTCAAATCTGCGCCCGTGTGTTAGGGAAAAAAAATTGTTAGAAGTACAGGCTCCTACACGTGAATGATAATAAAAAAAAATGAATACAACAAGGCGAATCATTCCATTAATTTTGGTACAGACCGTTGAATGTGACTTTTGCGCATGTCACCGGTTTGGAAGGTTCCCGGAGCGCAAATTCTTCTGCTTTTTTTGCAGGGGTTGTGATGACGTCAGAATGACGGGGAGTTCTGATTGGCTCCGACTGGAAGGATAGTGGGTAGACCTAAAAGCAAGCTAGCATTGAGGTCTATCTACTATTCTTCCAATCTGAGCCAATCAGAGCTCGGCATTCTGACGTCACCACAACCCCTGAGAAGGAAGCAGACGAGGTTACGCTCCACACTATACTCCGTTTCACCTTATGTTGTACCGCAGCAAAGGTTAGAAGCGCGAGCTCATAGCGTTGGCAGCTGCCCTTAATTCACGACAGCTTGTGCCGCCGAGAAGTGCCTTGGAGCAAGGAGCTCGCGCTTGTAGCCTTTCCTGCGGTACAACACACGGTGAAACAGAGTATAGTTGGCTGATTTACTAATGGAGTGCGAAACCAGAAAACGTATAAGTGATTTTTTGAATATTTATTGAAAAAATTAAGCCCATTTTTCCCCGTTTTTGGTGCCATAGAGCCCCATATATTCGAAAATTCCGTCGGCCGCCATTTTTCCATCGAAATTTTTAGAAAATCACTTTTAACTTGATTAAATCGGATCGTGTTGAAACGTCGGCATCTGGTTGTGACCTTTAGCACTACCTGTGGGCGAAGAATGAGAGTTCGGAAAAGCTTAGTTTATTTTTGCAATAAAAAAAATGTATTTCTTTTTTTTTGTGACAGCTTGTAGACGTGTTGGTAATAGCAACACGTTTCGTAACAACGTCGTTCCGGGTTATTTTCAGTTTGCTCAAAATCTGGAGCAAAAACACCCGCCATGCTTTGCGTGAACATATAGCCCGGAGGATAGTGTGAGATTTAAGCTAATCCGTATCGCGGCATCAGGCCACGTGACTTGGTTCTTCGCCCATAGCTAAACTCTATCAAAATGCCACGCGCGAGCTTGCAGCGTCGTTTTGGCTCTCAGAATTCGCACTCAGTCTTACGTTGTAACGCGTTACGGTGCAAAACGTTACTGTAACTTCGTTACTTTTCGACAACTTTTAACTCTAACGAGTTACTTTTTAAAATGTAATTTGTAACTAGTTTTATTACATTTCTGAAGTAGCAATTAAGGTAATGACGTTGCTTTTTTAGTTATTTTCTTAAAGGGACACTCCTGCCAAAACTCAAAATTAAATGAATCACTGGTATCGGTGTAGTGACACAAAATATGACCCCAGCCAAAATATTACGTCCGTGGGACGCCGCATTCTCAACTAATGCCTATCATAGAAATGCGACCCGCCACGACCCGCTCCTCTTTCGCGGGCGGCCAGCGGGTTGCCGATAGCTAAAGCAACATAGGGCCGTGACGTCAGTATCGTTCTTTTTTTTTTTTCCTGCTGTCCGGGCATTGCGGGGAGTGCGCTTCTTTGAGCCGCTACTTCGGCTTGTGATCGGCGTGTTTAGCCGTTGCTTTTATCTGTAGCCCGTGTAGCTTCGGTATAGCCTTTTGTTTATTCGCTTCTGAGGACTCCAAGACTCGCTTTAGCGAGCAACTCGGTGCGCCCAAGACTGCCCAGCTGTTCCTCGAAAGATGCCGAGTACAACTTGTGGCGCTGTGTGCTGCTCAAACAACCCGCTGCGCAACCCGGAGGTGCTTTTTCACAAGATTCCAACGGACCGGAAATTGGAGAAGGTGTGGGTGAACGCTGTTTGACAAGTGGACTTTGGACTTCGGCGTTTATGCGCCCGAGGAAAAAAGGAACGAAAAAACAGGCGTGTACAGCCCAGCCAACACCACCTGGACAGAAGGCCTCCACACGCGTCATCATAGTCAGATCGATCGAGGCGAGAGATTGGGCACGAGTGCTCCGTCAGTGTTCTGCTGCGGCTCGTGGCCAATCAGCGCGTCGAAGGTCGGGCTCGGATCCAATAGCCGACCGAGCGCGATCCGACTGTGATGACGTTTGATAGAGGAAGAAGAAACCATGCGGAGGCCTTCTGTCTAGGTGGTGTTGGCCAAGCACACGCGTGTTCGGGCGCCGCGGCCCACGCCGGAGAGCCTCAAAGCTTCGTGTCTGAGACTGACCCGCAGCGCGAAAGCGAGAGGTCCCCCAGTGCTGAACCAGTGCCTCCTTTATAAGTTATACTATGCCTGTCAGCGCCGAGCACTGACAGGCATAGAGGAGGGAGAGGGCAAACAGTACGTGTGGTTACCGTGTGGTGGAGCCACCTAGGCGTACAAACGTGCCGTGTAGTGAAGCCAAGGATCTCCTCCGTAGGAGGTTCAATGATGTCGCCCCAGCAGCACCGGCAGCAAGAACTCTAAATGTTTTGACTGACAGCTTGGGACCAGCTCGCCGTTTTCAACGGAATATTACTTCTTATTTTCCTACCTTTTCACCCGCACACGACCCGGCGCCAACCGTTTTCTTTGCGCGCGATGCAAGGTGACCGCCAAAGCCCCACAACCGCCGCCAAAGCAGACGGTCAAGAGGCCAAGCGTTCCCCGCGTTCGCGCTGCAAAAGCGAAGCCTGGCCGTGCTTTTTTTTCGTAAATTCGTATTTTGTCTCAGCGAAACTCGTTTGAATCAGGCGGTCACATCCAGAACAGTGTTCGGCATGTTGTTAAAAAAACGTATATATGGTATATCTTCAATAATAAGGTAAATACAACATGTTAGAAAAATAGACAAAACGAACGTCCGCCAGGCGGCGCTACCTAGCTGTACGTGCATGTTGTGAGGTGAAGCATCGGGCCTGGACACGTCCTGGAGAGAAGCTGACAGGCATAGTGTAACTTATATAGGAGGCACTGGCTGAACATTACTGGCAGCGCAGCATATAGCAACGCCGCTCCATCTACGGAGCCCCAATGACAATTTAGGCCTAGCGACGAGTGCGGAAGACCGCCCGCACGGCGACAGCCGCCGAGTACGGCACCGAATGAGTTCGTGGGTTTTCCAGTCGCTAGCTTTTGGGTATACGCACTAACTCTTGCAACATATGCTGGATAACTACCAAGTATACAGAATTAACAAAAAATCAGCTACCTCCTATCTTTAGACGGCTAGCGAAACAGAGGTAGGTGCCGCTCGGCTTGCGTACTCGTTGAACGAGAACGATCCTGACGTCACGTTAACATAGCCGCTAATTTCCAGTGTTGACGGGGCCTCGAGCGGCTAGTTTCGGTTTTGTTGGCCGCGACCCAAACAAAACTTTGAGGCGTCGGTATCTTGAAAACTACGCAAAATGACGAGAAAAAAATTATACCTTGCAATTATGGGACGCTGACTGCACTAAAAACAGTCATAATCCCAAAATCGAAAGTATGGACCGGAGTTGCCCTTTAAGGAATAAGACATCACTGAACTAGTACAATGCACTTATTCCTTGCACTTTGTGTTCCGCCATATTGAATGTCAAGTTCGCGTCCTGCCAACTTGTGCTACGACTAGTTGGCAGTCGCGTGTCACGACCCGGAATTAGCCAATGTAAATTTGATTGAAATAAAGAGAAAAAGAAACTGGTTATTTTTTTGCACAGACTTGTAATTTGTTATTGAACACATAAGCCTTAACAGAATCTTTTCATATGTTGTAGTTTTTTTTTTCCTTTTTAACGCCCAATCGTGTTTTTTTTTTCAGTTACATCAACCGTTAAATGACACATGCGCTGAACATTGTAATATTCCTTACATTGACTATCGGTGCTTAGTTAAATTATGAAGTAAAACGCGTGCTGAGGTAATAAATACGGGGGGGGGGGGGGGGGGGATCGTTTTTCTCGTTCCCTGTGATTTTTTTTCTTGTATTTTGACAAAGTAACTGAGAAGCAACGCCGTTACGTTTTAAAAGTAACTGTAACTGTAACGGCTTACTTTTCGTTGCCGTAACAGTAACGAAAATTCTGCTACTTTTTCTATAATAATTGTAACTGTAACCAATTACTTTTTGAAGGTAACGTACCTAAAACTGCTCGCAGTCTTCGATACAGTCCAATTCCAAGTAATAAAAACTGTAGACGGTCCTCGTAGACAAGACACCGAGCCCGCTGGACATGTTGCTACATGTGCGTGTCCTGCGCATATAGCAACATCCGCCTTTTTTCTCGCTCAGGTAGTGGAAAAATAAAGGCGCAAAGAGAAGGGAGGAGAAGGGGGGAAGTTGAAAAGAAGAGGTGTGAGACAACTCTTTCCGTATAAAAAAACCCTCCCGCAGCACCGTCGGAACATAATAATAGTACCTTTATTTTTTCCAACAAAAACAATGTTGAAAGGTGACTTGGGAAAAAAGCTGTACAAACAGCTTGACGAGCCCCGGATTCCAGAACGAACCCGGGATTCCAGAGGTTCCTGTGGCCAGAGACAGAAGAGGAGAGGAACATGGTTTTTTGAAGCAACCTATAAAGGCGTAATTTTGCCGCTCATGTGGAGAAAAATATGGATGTAGTCGAGACTTTTTTATTTTTTAAGCGACCACCATGGCTGGTATAACTTTTGAACAAAACACTTTTTTCTTCCTTTTTTTCAATGAGCGTATGTTGGGCGATTTTTTTTGTTTTGTTTCAAATTGTGAAGTACCGAGTCCCTAAGTATAAAAGCCTGCGTGTTTTAGAGCAAGTTTGATTGCGGCGTGAGGTGTTTTCGCGTCGCCATCTGCTGAACATTTTCCACGAACATATGAGACGATTCTCTTAACTTACCCTATTGTTGCTGGGGCATAACACTCGAACAGGGCTCTTTATAACTCCGAATGGGTAAGGCATCGCAGGAAACACGGAAACAAATCAAACATTAATATAATAAGACAAAACACGGTAGATGGAAAGACTGATAGCAGAGAAAGAGAGAAAGTAACAGGGAGAGACGGAACAGCAGTCATAAATCATAATACACATAAAAAGCGTGTGCTGAGGAAAACAGGTAGGAAGAGAAAGGTAAAAACGTCAAAAGGAGTGCCACAGAAAATATTTAAAAAATTTAAACAAAGAGGTCAAGCAAGAGAAAGAGAAACGAAGAGAGATAAAGATAGTTTGCACAACGAATCTGGTAACTTGACGCAGTTCTGTGTCAAGCGATTGCTTTTGCAGACTTTCAATCTAGGGTTACGGAAGCCACCCTCCCAATAATGGGATTCCCCAATGGCATCAAATGTTCTTACCGTCAACAAAAAAAAAAATAAAAAAAAAAAAAAAATAGAGAGGCGTGTTAGGGGTGGGTGTGTTCCCTTGATTGTCCGGAGGCTTCGGGACGCCGTGGATGAAGTGTCCTCCTTGTTTGTTTCCGCTTACTAACCTGCAGGCATGTTAACACTACATACGCCACAAAGCACCCTTAGACGTTACATTGAAAATATGGTTAATTTGTGCCAATAAATAAATTTACTAAAAAAAAAGAATGATAAAAAGGTTAACACTGAAAGTATGCTCACCTGCTGTAATGCATAAAGGTTAGAGCTGTTCTTAGTACCTAGATGGCACTGTTTTATTTTACGGGTACGGTCCATTCGTCACATGCACACTCTTCACAGGACGATTGGTCACAGGACGATTCGTCATAGGATGACTCGTCACGCGGCCAACCGGTCCCACAATAGTTCGTCCCCCCAAAAATGTATTGTTCGATTTGGTTCGGGCGGACAAAGGCGAAAAATTTGTAACGAACGTTTTAGCTTCTGATTCGGTCCCGAACATTGAATGTTGGTTGGGCCTCGCAAAGTCGGTCACCTCTTATCTTAGCATGTCTTTCGCTTCTCGAGGTCCAAGAATTTGTAACAGACGTTCTAGCTATCTGGGTCCCTCCTGAACGGTGAATGCGGAGGCCATAGAAGAGCGACTATTTTTGAACTACATTTAAAAGGACGGAGGTGATTGCAACAGAGAGACCCATGATGCTGCACGAGGGGTACACATTCGGCAGAAGGAATTCCGATACTTGTTGGTTTTGTCGAATAGGTGTATGCAAGGCAAAACTAAAAACTAATTTGGCTGCCAGTCGGATTATTACTCGTTCAAGCCTGCAACTGAGATCAACCTGCTCAAGACCCGTAATATAATTAAAGGAAAAGCGGATGAGTATTGTAATATCAGTTTATATAACCATTGGTTTACGTGACAGTGGAAAATCTGTGGCAGATGTGTGGCAGTATGTGGGCAGATGTTCAAATTCACAATTTACTATCGTCCCCTGCTCGATCAATGTGACCAGTTGCCCGCATGACGAGTCATCATGTGACGAATGTTCCTATGTGACGAATCATCCTGTGACCAATCGTCCTGTGACGAATGCGCATGTGACGAATCGTCCTCATCCCTTTATTTTAAACCTTATATTCGACACAACCCAAATCGCGTTTCTTGTTTAAAAAATTAGGCTTCTGTGGTAAGATTTCTTAGGCTGTTTTAAGTTAATTAATTAAGACAACCATAGCTAGGTTTAGTACGTCCTTACTTAGGACCCAAAATACCTCCAGAGGAGCGCGTGTGCTGCATAAGCATGAATTCAACGTGCGACTTACCAGCGAAAGTTCTTCATACCAAGACCGTTCTGAAAGACAAAATATCCTAGAACTTCGCTCTAAAACCCGACAGATTATTTTAAGTAACAAAATAGAGATTTACTCACAAATTGACGGCCTCAAAAAGAAAAACAAATTTCCTTTTGCAACTTTCGTTGCAACAGAAACCGAAGTGCGATTTACTTCCTCCGACGTTTCGTTTGAAAAATTAGATTCTTATCGAAACGGCGGCCGCAACTCTGAGGCTTTTATACACTGTTTCAGCACAACATGATAAAAAAAAAAAAAAACACTACGGCAACATTTAGCCATTCGGAACATTTGAATAAAGGCACGTACCCGTACTCTAGAGGAGGAGTGCTCCATGTCGGTGATTTATAACGTGCTGGATCTACTGGCATGATTGGTTGCCAAGTGTTTTATCTGTCTCTGCTTTTCAGGCTATACTGAAATAGTTAGAGGTTTTTTTAAAGTTTTTTTCAATCATAGTAGGCCTTCTCAATCTTCCTTGTGATTTGTTTGGCCACAAAAAAGCAAAGATGGTTGACGAAAACTGAGACGCCTCTCTTAGACTTCAGTGTGGATCCTGCTTCAAGTCCTTCCAACCAGCTTCAGTTACGTTAGAAATTTGTTTAGACAACTTTACTCGAAATACGCAAAACTTCTTACTAAGAAAACAAGAAAACGAGACATTTAAGCTGCAACAACCCTGACCAAAGTGGAGTGCATGTCACAAAATCCTTCACCAAGTTCCCACCGCGCCCTGTCAGCGTAATCTCACGGCAAGGTGTTCGAGGGACAGTGACACGCCAGTTGATCTTCAGCCCGGTGTTAGATTATCAAAGGGTACAAAAGAGGCTGTCTGGATGTTGCAGACGGGATAGGGAACGGTTCTTCGAGAGCCCTTCCCGCACAAGTTCAAACAGCGCCGCCTCAGTGTCCATTGCTGTCAATTCTCTATGGCAACACCGACGTCCTGGGACTTGGTGGCTCCTTGAGTCAAATAAGAGCGTTCCCGAGTCCGTCATTTTTTCCCCCGGATCGCGGGTTTATTGCGAAAAATGGTTACATCTGCATCTCCCTTTTTTGTTTTGGTATTCTTCACGGTCACGTTAAGTATGCTGAATGCACAAAAAAAAACGCTCATTTCTTTCGGTTTCAATTCAGAGATACAGACAAGTAACCAAAAAATGCAAACTATCTGCCAATATATGTTACTCTCTCTCTCATTTTTTCACTTTGCTTGTTTGTTTTTTATCATTTGCATTTTTTTTTATTTTACTCTCTCGTCTTTCTACTTCGTTCTATCTTGCTTAGTAGTACTTGCTGATTAATTACGTCTTTATACTTCCTTTCGTCTCATTCTATCTGAAAAGTGGCTTTCTCTGTTTCCCGTTTTGTTTATTTCTTTTTATCATTTCGGTTTCTTATTTCTATTTACCACTCTTCCATTGACCTTCTTTGAGTTCCTCACTTTCTACGAGGTTGTCTTAACCTTATCTTTCTTTATTTAGATTTTATCTTCCTGTTTATTCATGTGATCTCTCGCCCTCTTCTGACGCCCCTACATCCACCGTCTCTCTTTTATCGCTACCTTTTTCTCTCTGTATTTTGTCTTCGATCTAACAAAATTCCCCATCGTGCCCTTTTTCTTTTCTCTAACTTAGACGAGACTTGTTCTACGATTTCTGCTTCTCTATCTTCACTTTTTCTCTATTTCAGTTTTATACTGTTATCAATGAGAGTAAGAAAATCGTGAAAGGGAGAGAGAGACGGGGAGGCAGTAGAAAAATTAAAATTTAAACAAATATCCAGAGAGAGAAGCTGGCAAGACCCTTGACGACACTAGAAGCAGACCCAGCAGCAGACGCGACAGGAAAACAGACGAGGTCTTACCAGAAGGCGACAAGCATCGGCACCGAGACGAAAAAACAACAACGGATCATCGAAACTGCATCACACGGTCGTACGCAGGCTGCAGAGGACCCCCTTTTTAAATTTAAGGGGGGGGGGGGGGGGAGTGATAGACACACCGAGCAGATAGCAGAAATATGAAAGGAGAGGGTGCCCTCCTGAACACGCGACAAGCAACGGAGATGACAAAGACAAATGCCCAGACACGGGAGCCAGACGCCCGTTTATTTCTTTCGTGTGCAAATGGTTCAAGGCGCCCTCATTTTTAAAAAGGTCTTGTCAAAGAATTTAGAACGATCTCATTAAATGCTCCAATTGATCCGGATCATGTATTTCAAATACATGGGTGCGTCCGTCAACGCCATTGTTCACTGTTTGGCTTGCAGCGCATGCTCAGCCTTTTTTCCTTTGGTTTGCATGCGCAATCGTTTTACTAAGTAAATCTAAAACTCGCTATCTTCTCCAGAAAACAATTAACACGATGGCTGACAATGAGTTTTTTTTTCTTTCTGAGCAAGCGCTCTCAATAAGGCGCCAACATTTCAACTCATACCAGAACGACTTGCGCATAAATGAGTGGTCACCTTTAACTACAACAGAAAGCGCCGAAAACTTGGGAAAGTCGGGTGGCACAAAAAACTAAGCTTGACACAAGATAAACAGCATCCACGATAACGTGCATTGGCGTAACCCAAGTAAGAGCGAAAGAAAAAGAGTTTGTTTTAATTCGTCGGTGTTTTTGTGACACCGCTCCGGCTATGTTAACCTAGAATGACTTGCACCAGCTTCGACTTGGTTTGGATCAGGACACACTGGGCACATTCGAGACTCCAGTTAAAATCATGGAAATTCTGACGTTCCACCACGTGTCTGAGATACCCAACCTGATCATGTGACTACTGGAAGCACATAGAGCAAACAAACATAAAGCGGATTTTATAATGACCGGCGGTAATTAGGATAATATATTGTAAAGCGACTTAGCGCGCAAGTAATTTCCAATTTTTGTGTTTAGAATATACCCGGAGCCCGTTCAGGCACACGACTAATTAAGCAATTTCGATTCTTGTTTTAAGCATTTGTCATATTACTTTGTGTGTTTTTTCATTCGTGTTTGCGAATAATTTTAGGAACGTAGCTACCTAGGCACGCCTGTGTCGTTACGCGCCGCAATTACGACTGACGACAATTTTCGAACCGCTTAAAATTGTCAAAGGCCATTCATTACTATTTTATTGATTTATTTTTGGAAGCCCCTGGGACACAAGCGTAACAGAGGAGATTCAGTTATGAAAGCTAGATAGCATTAGAAACGCAGCACGAAGAAAACTTGTGAACACATATTCGGGCTCCTTACGAGAATTCAAGTTCACACCGATCATTAAAAAACCTTTTATATTAGCAATTTCAGACAACTGTGGGAAGATGACTACAATCTAAATGTATGTCGGGAATACCAGAACTATAGAATATATCATTAGCTCTGGAAGTCGAAATTCCAATTTCGTCAATGCGCCATGAAACGAATAGGAGGATGTTGCATTTTGTTCGAATTTTACAGCGTGAAACAAAATATTGGTTTTAGATTAGATGCTCCTTGTGCGCCATTGTAGGTGTTTGGGTACCTGTGACGTTAGCATTTGTTTGCTACCTACCTTTCATAAACTTATAAAAAACTTAAGTTTTATTGTATTGTATCTTACTATACTGGATTGTATGTATCGCCTGAGAGTTTTCTTATAAAAATATATTGTTGAAAAGAAATACTTTTCTGGGTTTTTCAAGCAAAGATAGAAATCGCAATACAACAAGTGGAACTTAAAAAGAGGTTTCGAAGTAGCCAGGTTTATCTCACAAGTTATACACCGTGCCACCACTAATTATTGAGTAAAACGCTATTAAAATTAATTCACTGAGAATAGTGAAAAGAAATTATCTAACGTGTTGAATTTTTTTTATTGATGCGTTATAATGTGCAGTAACATTATTACTACTTCGAAGCTGCAGCCCTTGTAACGCGATCACAAACCCCTTGAAGATGCCTTTCAGCAGTTTTTCGTCATATAGTCATGCCAATGTCCATCTAAAAAAGAAAAAAACTAAGAGCTGATTTGAAGTTTTTTTTTACCGAGATATCAATATCCAATAATTATAGTTTGCACTGAGGTAGCGAATTGGGCGAGTTGGTAAAAGTTATTTACTTTTTATTTAATTTGAACAGCAATTCCGGCGTACTTTTGTGGGCCAAGGAATGTAAGTACAGTGCTAATCACACTTGTGTATAACGCGCGAGCGTGCGGCTCTCTCCGGGGAGCGCTAGACTGGTGGCTTTCGCGAAAACTAAGCTAGTCACGTGGTGCAACATGAAACGGCCCGCTCGAGGGGTGTCCTGTCCACTCTATCAGCTGGCGGCGAACGCGGAAGGCTGTTCGCATGCTTTTTACAAACATCATTGCTCGAACAATAAACAAACTAAAGCATGAAGGCGCATCAACGATGTCGTCATCAAAAAACAAAAATATATCATAAAGCACTTTACTTTTATCGCTTATCAAGCTGATAGAGTGGGCAGGACACCCCTTGAGCGGGCCGTTTCATGTTGCGCCGCGTGACTAGCTTAGTTTCTGCGAATGCCCCCAGTCTGGCGCTCCCCGGAGAAAGCCGCACGCTCGCGCGTTATAGACAAGTGTGATTACCACTGTACATGTATGCAATATCAGAGCAGGGTGGTTAAGTCGCTTCGAAACACATAATTTTCCAGTAAATGAGAAATAACACATGGCAACGAATTAACAACAACTAGGGCCCTGAGGAACGTATCGAAGGTGTCGCTGCCTGTAATGCTATAAGGCAAGCCATTCAAGTCTCGATGAGGTCGACGTAAAAATGAATACCGTATTTAAAAATATATATTTTTACAATGAAACTCGCGAAGAAGATTTCCATGCTTCTGCCGTGTGTTCCGACTGAGATTGTCCATCATAAAATCATCGAATTCATTCCGATCTCATCATGTATTGGCTTATACAAAACTTTAAAAAAGCTTCACTTTTCTGTGGGTTGGTAACTTTTTTAATCAGGATGACACATAAAAATTTAACACAGATGTATGTATTCCGTATGCACTATAAATAAATCTAAGTGAATATTTTGGGTTCATTCCACTTGGTCAATAAACAACTGAGAATGCGGGTACTGAGTTGATAAAAGAGCAAAACAGAAGTTATGCATAATGAAAACAGATCTAACGACGAAGACAAAGGCAGGAAACACGTATCTTCCCTTCGTCTTCGTCGTTTGAGCTGTTTTCATCCTTTATAAATTATATCTAGCTGGAAGATTATACAATTGTCGATCAGAATCTTTTGATGAGATATAAAATGCTAGACTTGCAAAATAAAACCTGCAGAAAGCACTCCAATCGCCAACAAATAAAAATATTTTCATCGGCTAAAGCAAGAAATGCCGTCAATCCGCGACAATTTGAGAGACACGACATTCACGAACAACCCTTGAACTAACACTAACACCGGCTCCAGCTTCCCACATGGGAATATCAAACCGTTGTCGATGTCGCTAACTCCATGATACAATAGAGCCTTTGCAAAAGTCGACGCCGTCGCCTGTCCGCCATTGCTTGATTGCGTATTCTCGGCAGATATTGGACACGAAGGCTGCATCCGCGTTCGGCGTGAATTCGGCTCAGCTCGCATTGCAAACGAGCGCTGACGTCAGCGTTCGGCGAGGACTCGGATCCAATCACAAGCTTCGAATCCAAGCAACAGTGACCGCCAATGTTGCTTGATGTACTTTTGGAAAAGGTCTATTAGTAGAGAAATGTCGATCGCAGAGAACCGAAACTAAAAATAAAAGTGTGTCTTTCAAGCTCGCTTCCTGCTAAACAGAAATGTCCCGTACGGAACTGCAAATCTCATGAATCAGCTTCTGAAACCACCCGCCAAGCGGCAGCACTGTAATGCAGGCGGGATCTACTCTCGTGCCAGAAGAGGGGGACAAGAGCGCCCCCTTCCCCCTCCCCAGATTTCAATTTCTGCCTCGGATCAGATCCCTTAACCGATGCAAACCAAGCAGTCACGACATCCCTTTGAGGGCGTAAACTATCGGACAGAGAGGAGAAGCTCTTGTCTCCGTGTCTAGAGAAGGGTGACAGACAGGACAATTGCTGTCGCCACGTCACGTGGCCGACATCCGCGCGAAGACAAGAACATAATAAAAGCGAGAGCAAGAGCCAAAAATAAAACGTCCCTTCGATCACAAGAGGAGCTTGACCGGCACGGGTCTGTGTGGTAATATTTTCTTAGAGCGATGCTCTTAGGCGCTCGATCCCGTGCATCGCGGTGTCGCCGTCGCCGTCGGCTTTAACCGCGAGCGTTGCATTATGGGACGTCGCAAACCTATACACCAATCCCATTCCCCGCTAAATTTAGCAAAGAACTATACACGTGTGTAGGTCTGCGACGTCCCATAATGCAACACTGCGCGTTCAGTTTTTTTCCTCTAAATTTAGCGCTAAAACTGACGTCACAAGATCCCCAACACACATTTAGTCCCCCCCCCCCCCCCCCCCTAAATGTACCGGGCAAACTGACTTGGTGTTGAGGTCACCTGGCGTGAATTTTCTAGATAAATTTAACGGGGAAATTATGGGAGGTGGGGACGTTATGGAGGGTTAAGAGGAGGAGGACGAGGACGAGAGGAGGAGGGGAGGGTCCTCCATACCCTTTCCTCCATCTCCTCCTTCTTCATACCCTCCCCTCCCCTCCTCCCACTACGCTCCTTTCCGCCACGGTGCATCACAAAATCAAAATACCTGAAGAGCTGCGCTCTAATTTAACATTAGAGAGATTTTTCTAAGCGTCTTTTAATTTTTGTGGACAAACTACCATTGAAGAAACGCCCCTGTGATCAAGGCGAGATCGCTGCTGGATAATCTCCCGCTGCGAATTGGATTATCCGGGATAATCCACCTCGCAGCGAGGCGTTTGTTGAACTCCTTTGCTCGATTGTTAAACAAAAATAAATGTTTTCACCTATTTGTAGTTCTTTTTTTTATGGCAGAATATTGTTTATGTCTGACAGCGGGCGTCTTTACAAAAATCCAAGCAAAGAAAGGTTGTACTGAGTTCTCCAGACCGACCTTTCTCAATATAAATAAATATGTAATTTCTTAATCCCACATACAGAAATGGCTCCTGCCATTACTTTTCCAAATATAAAAAATTACCCGTTTGCTAGACGAATCGCAATTTATCGTTTTCTTTTCCCAAATAATAAAGCACATTATTGCCGATAAAATCTCGTTCATGCAACGGATAACAGTGAGCTTTAGTATTGCACATAGGAGCGACCAAAATCACTGTGCGTTTGAGTTGGCGTTGCGTGTTCCCACTTTACGTGCAAGGAACCAAAAGTGCGGTCTTGGATTGGCGCATGTCTATGACGCGCAAGCGCTGCGGGGAGCATGCAAGGCTAATGCAAACGTGCAGCGCCTGCGCTTTGTTCCCATACGCCATGCTGACACTTTCTAATGTAGGCTTGATTTCTCCACTTTAACACTGTATGGGACCGTTCGGCTGGGCCAGGGGACGCAGTGCAGCGATACCAGTGGCGCCGCGCGTTGCGAAAATTTGCCTTAATGAGGCGTTCGCACGACCCGTCGGGCTGCCGGTTGCAAGGGTGAGCCGCGCGTTGCGATAATATCGCGGCTTCTTGTTTTTTTTTCAAAACCGTGATTATCTTTTTTTAGGGAGGTGATCCTCCGCAGAGGAAGCTTGCCTGTGTGCAGGGTCTCCGAGGTGGAGGAGATAATCCAGGCACAATAACATTTGTCAACCGCGAAGTGCGTCTCGCAAGTGTAAGACAGCGTCGCCTGGGAAATCCGCCTCAGGATAAATGCTGTTTTTTTATGGTTTTTCTCGCTCTTGAAAATAAGAGCTATGGGAAAAAGATGGTGATGCTATAGCTCTTCAATTCTTTTTGTTTTCCGCGCACAGCTATGTCATCGCACACACTGATTGATCTCGGGCAAGTGCCCTTAAAAAGTCGGAGTTTCCGGCTGCTGTAAACGTGTCGCTTCTGTATTCGTGCAAATAAAGTTAACGACGAGTAATGCACAGCCAGATCGCAACACCCCGTCAAGCTGTACAACAAACCGAAGCGGTACGTGAATACAGCCACTGGCCATCGGTTCCAATTGATTCTAAACGAATCGTACAGAAAAAAAAAACTATATACAGGGTGATTCAAGGAGAGGCCAGGCCCTTTAAATCGACCGCAAAATTCAGTTTCTTAAGCTATCGCGCTACGACTTTGTGCAGCGTTGCCCACAGACGGTGCATTTATTTTTGTAAAATTTGCAAAGAGCGAACTTACCTGAGGAAAAAGTGAACAAATAAAAAGGCTTAGCTCCTATGAAAACGCAGCGACTCCACCGGTCTTCAAACAACACGGCGCCGTTTCGCACGGGAGACAAGAGAGGGCGCAACGAACGCCGCCAACGAACGAGCATGCGCGCCAGAGCCCGTGTCTTAGCAGACGATCTTCTCGACTCAAAAGCGGCGCGCGTTCCGCAGGCGGCGACAGTCGCAAAAACAAAAACAGGCGCAATAACAACAAGGAACTGCAGTTTCTTGTCTGCTAAAGACGCCGGCTCTCGGCGTCGCATGTTCGTTCGTGGGCGACAGCTGGCGTCGCGACCACTAGTGCCATCTCTTGTCTCCCGTGCGAAACGGCGTCGTGTTCTTTGAAGACCGGTGGCGTCGGTGCGTTTCCATAGGTACTAAGCCTTTTTCTTTCTTTACTTTTTCCTCGGGTAAGTTCGCTCTTTGCAAATTTTACAAAAAAAAAAAAAAAATGCACCACCTGTGGGCAACGCTGCACAAAGTCGTAGCGCGATAGGCTAAGAAACTGAATTTCGCGGTCGATTTAAAGAGCCTGGCCTCTCCTTGAATCACCCTGTATATATATTTACTACACGCCAAGACACATTATGTTTCCATACATGTATTGCTGCCGTCAGAGCGGTACAATCGTAACTCACGCACGTGCATCAGTAGCCCACACAATGAGTAAAAGGAGTGACACGCCGATCGACTTACATTCGCGACAATAATGTTGTCTTCTTGTTTTTTTTTTTATTTTAATATTTATGTGACCCCAAAATGATAAATTTGAACACAGTTGCGGGTAACCAAGAATACGTTTTTTGGCGTGATTATTTTTGTTTCGTTGGCTGTTTGGCACAGCTATGATTGATATAACTAGAACCGCTGCGCCGTGAAAAGATCTTCAATATTACTTCTCTCACTCTCTCTCTGCGAAACTTCTAAATAATTTTGAATGCGAACAATACAATTTTCAGTTATGTACCTTTGCGACATGTCCTGTAGTCGACCTCTTCATGATGCTTTCTTTTCGTACATCTAACATCGCCAACGCTCCCGAATTCGTCGACCCATGAATTTTCCAGTGTCTAAATTTTTAGAATTCCTTGGAAAGTTTCTAAGCATCTTGAAGGCTAACTACGTCATTTGAATAGTATACAGATGAACTACTGTACACAAGATACCGTCAATAACTTTTCAAGTATTTGTTCCGATATGTATTCAACACGGGCTACTATTATCCCCTCGTTTTACCTCATGTCCTTCGCCGCCCACTTCCTTTATCTTGTAGGTACCGAGAAACATAAGTGGCAGGTAAGCAGAACCAGCTTGAAACACAAATTTAAAGTTGTTTAAAAAATGGCAACTACATATTCGGGTTTTTTGGTCGAGAAACGCGGGGAATCGTTCTAGCTATTACATGTGGCACTTCTCGTAAATCGTCAGCAGCGGATTGCGCGCCCTGCGGCCGCGGGCTCAAGCCGCCCTCTAAGTGACGCGCCACGAGCTCCCCCAAGCAACGCAAAACCCTCGCATGTTCTCGTGTGATATCTGTAGAAAGACCTTCTTAAAGGGGTACTCCACCGGTTTTTTCATTGTGTCCGATTTGCTTGAAATTTTGCTAAACTAACCAACAAACATCGCGAAAATAGCATCCCAAATATTAGGTCAAAATATAGTTTTTTCGCGAAGTTATTGAATTTACAGTTTTGGTCCTCACCGTGTTTTTCAAGCTCGAAGTCTCTACTGGCAACAATGAAAATGTGACGTCAGTGGAAGGCAGGGGTTCACTCTTTGGGCTGTAGATTTTGTTTGAAACTGATTCGAAGCAGTTTCATGGTGCCAAATGAATGCTTGGGAAGCTCGCTGCAGTATCCGCGCTCCAGCACGGAACAAATGATTGGCATATTCCATTTTTTGGCTGCTTGCTCGACTGGCAAGCCTGCCTGCCACTGACGTCACGGCACTGAAAAGTGCGGATAAATTTGAATGTTGGTTTTTGCGTCATTTTCATTTGCCGATTTCACAATACCTAATATGAATTTCGCGATTCTAAATAGCATACCGGAGAGAGTAAAGGCCGGGGAGTCAGAAAATATAGTTAGTTGAGGTAGCTCAAAAATCGGTAAAGTGCCAAGTAGGCGTAAGTGCACTACTGATTCATACGACAGAACAAAAAAAACAATATTTTAACCTGTCCTCCGCGCAGCATGTGCTTATAACGATCTTTCTGGAATCACGTCCCAAAATATCTAATAAATCATTCAGGGAGACTCATTTTTCTTTCTGTTTCATACGGCGCAGTGGCACTTGACTACACAACAATATATGGTGCTCCGCCTTTTAGCCTTCAGTAGCTTATTTTAAGCAGCGCGAGGGCCACACGCCGAGCGTGTCATCCTCCTGCGTCGACTGCCTCGTGTACGTCTCAATAATATGGCTGCGCCTCACCAGGGGGAGAGGTGGCGCTGCGTATGCGCGGCGAAGCTTCCGCCGCAGATCCCTCTATCGCAGTGTCCGATCGCCTTTTACGGCGACGTCAGGGGAGAACCACTAGGCTCTTATCCGTCTAAGTGGGGCTTTCCGATGACGCGGATTTCATTGAGGAATGTGATCCGAGATATCGCGTGCACCAGCCAGTGAATGTCGATCCCACTCAAGGCGTCCTATCGATATAAAGGAGTTTCCTTCTACCCCAGCCACTTCTTCGTCAAAGCTGGAGACTTCTTCGTTCCGCCAGTATTCCTACCGGATTGGCGGCGCTGGCTTATGGACGGCTGCATCCATTGAGAGAGGTCCGGAGGCTCGTTTTTGTAGCCTTAGCGGCACCGATCCCGGAACGATGAGGGCTCTAACCGTGGTTCTGGGCTCGTGCGGAGCGAGTGAAGCGTAAGCTTGCGACCCCAGGCTCCGGAGATGCCGCCAGGGGAAAGGAAAACCTTTCGCACGAAAGAGTGACTTAGCTTCCGGCTTTGAATGCTCGCATCGTCTAGTTTTGCTTTGATTAGCGTTCCGGGGCGGAAGTATTCGATCCCCCTGCGGTCTTTAATTGTCTGTGGATATGAGTTACTACCCGGCTTGCTTGAGTTAACTGCACGTGTGATTCTTAAGCCCTAGCCACATGCTCATACATCATACGAAATACAGGGTTTTCGCTGAAGGCATATGACAAAATAGGCCTCCTGCGCTGAAGCTTTGACCAAACTGTGGCGCCCTCTCTTCGGGTAAACAAACTCACCCGATCGCGCCTCGCGCTACTTGTGACCCCTTGATGAGCCTTTTTTCCCCCCTCATATTTGCAAAAAAACTTTAAAAGAGAAAGGAAAAAAAACTTTCGAAATCAGAAATCGGTTAGGACTTAATCCCGGTCGAAAGAAAGTCCGGGATTCGTGTAACTAGCCCTAAGTCACGCGTCTTTCAGTCTGCGTGGTGACGTAAGAATATTTGGGACGCGTGAAACGTCTTCTTTTTACTCAGGCCGCCACCGCGGCTCACGCTCATACCATCTTACCTTTGACCTGTGATTCGACGGCGTTCGAAATTTTACTCTTCCTATTCTCTACGTAATTTCGTTCCGGATAAGAGGAGGCATGCTTCTCGACGCGTGACAGTTTGAGAGCCTACGTTTGTACTTTCCAAAATCAGTCTCTTTTCGAAGAGCCGCGTTGGCAAGGCTCTTATCTGCCGACACGCGTCAAGCAAGTTCAAAGGAAGTTTGCGCCGTACATTTGTATGCTTCAGATAACGTCCGCAGACATTTTGTTTTTGTATGATCAATTTAACAGGGCTACAATACAGGACAGAAACACGCCTAAGTCAGTGTCTGCATATTGGCTTTTGTATCATATCTTAGCAGTGTATCGAATAAAGACACGAGCCGTGGGGTAGCGATTGAAGAAAAGAGGCTAAAGTTTAATGGTGCGTCCCTTAAATAGGCCGGCGGTGGCGCTGCCCACGATGCAGCAGGTTGGCAGAGTAGCAGCACCGTTACACCTCCCTTTCTTTTTGAGGGATGGCGAAAGCAGTGAAGTTACGGGTGCTGCTGAAAACGCCCGTCGTACCACAACCTTGCGGGTGGTTGTCACGCACGTGTTCGCTTCGCGGCAGTTCCTTGATCTGTGGAAAGCTGCCCTGTATCCACGGGCGTTTCTGACATGAAGTTGCTCTGCGCAGGCGCTTGAAGATAAGTTTCTTCACTTTCTGCTGAGGGGCCGGAAGAGTAAGCACGTTCTGTGGCACGGACCTCGGGGTGGTCTGCATCTAGCACAAAGTCTTCGTAGGTGGGACGGAGGTCCCACCTACCAGAAAACCAGTTCTCTTGCTCTGACCTTACACTTGTTAATGCCGAGATGACCAGCGTGAATTCTTTTAAGAATTGTTTTTCTCATGCTGTGAGGAATGACAACTTTTGTGCCCTTGAAAAGAATTTCTTCTACTACTGTTAACTCCCCTTCAAAGGCCATGTATAGACCTTGAATAGGTCTCTGATGTTCAAGGCTATTGATTACTTGAGCAAGAGTTTCATCACTAGCTCTCGCAGCTATTAGCTGTTTCCGTGTTTTCGGACTGACCATACTGTATGCAACCCCTACAGCATTACTAGATGGAACAGCGCGGAACATAGGACAGAAAGAACAGGACAACACGAGCGCTGCTCCATCTTGTCATGAACCAACTAGCCCATCAAAGCACACTGCCCTACAGCATGTAGCTCAACGTCTGATTCCGATTATTCTTCCTTCTTACTCTTTGAGAATGCTCTGTAGAGGGCATCCGGAACGACCAGATCCTTTCCAGGAATAAACTTCAACTCAAAGTCGTACTTCATTATTCGTAGAAAGAACCTTTACAATCGTGGGGGTACGTCACCCACAGACTTCTTCGCTATGGCGATAAGAGGTTTGTGGTCCGTTTCAACTAGAACCTTCCTCTCGTACACAAAGTCCTGAAACCTCTCGAGCCCGTAAGTGACTCCCAGGGTCTCCTTTTCAATCTTGGAGTACCTGGTCTCTGTATCTGGCAGACCTCACAAGGCGTACGCCACTAGCCGGCACCCAGTTTCGTGCAGTTGCATTAATGCAGCCCCTAATCCGTATTGCGACGCATCTGTCGATACTCTCACTGGTTTCACAGGGTCAAAGATCGCAAGTGTCGGAGTGGTCACTAGGAGTGTCTTCAGGCCCTCCTACTCTGTTTCATGCGCCCCAGTCCACTCAAATACAGTTTTATCTTTGATGATGTCACGTAAAAAGTTTGTTTTGGACGACAAATTAGGTATATACTTGCCAAAATAGTTTATAAATCCCAACAAACGCTGCGCATCATATTTGTTCTCTGGCGTCGGAAAGTCGTGGACACCCTGAACTAGGGTTGGGCTCGGTTTTATTCCGTCCTGATTTATCACGTCTCCTAGGAAAGTGACTTCTTTGGAGGATAACTTGCACTTCTCTAAATTAAGTGTCAGACCTTCTCGCGTTGCTCGGCTTAACACTGCCCGTAGACGTTCAACACGTTCGGCCTCGGTTCTTCCCCAGACAAGTATGTCGTCTATATACACACGAACTCCCGGCAAACCTTCAAGTATTTCTGATATCATTTTTTGAAAGACTTCAGGAGCTGAGGCAATTCCAAAAGGTAGTCGCGTGTACTGATACCGCCCAAACGGAGTGGCAAGAGTGCAAATGTCTGCGGTCTCATCATCTACCGGTATCTGATGAAAACCGGAGTTAGCATCTAGGGTTGAAAACCACTGTGCTCCGCAAAGTTCCGCATCAATGTCCTCGCGTTTCGGAAGCTGATAATGCTCACGCTTCACCCATTCATTAATATGACGAGGGTCTAAGCACACTCGAATGTTCCCGTCTTTTTTTGTGGGCAATCACTAAAGGGCCTACCCAGCTGGTGGGCTTGTCAACTTTCCGGATGATTCCGGCGGCTGTCAGACGTTGCAGCTCTGCCTCCAATGGTTTTCGCAACGCTTGAGGAACCCCCCGTGCTGCTTGAACAACCGGCTGGGCTCCTTCCTTAAGCACCGTGTGGTAGGTTTTCTTGATGCAGCCTAAGCCATTGAATGCCTCGGGAAAGTCAGAAATGACTGCGTTGGTGTTGTCGCTGACCGCTGATATTCGGTTTACCAAACCAAACTGCTCGCAGGCTTGGAGTTCCAAAATCAGAGTGCAGGATTTCTTCACCACAAACAATTCCAGTAGGCCTTGCTTGTTGTTGCATGACACCATCAAGCTGTTTTTTCCTTTATGGGAAATCAAACCGCCGTTGTAGCTTCTTAGGACTGCAGCGCTCTTTTGCAGCACAATATTCTTTCTGGCACTCAGCAGCCACGAGAGCGGCAACAAGTTCGCTTGACCTCCAGCGTACACTTTGAAGAAGATCCCCTTGCCAGCCACAGTTGCCGGTGCCAGCCACTCAGAACCACGTCCTTCACTGCACCCGCTGATATCAAGAATGTCGAAATCTTGGCTGCCTTCACTTTCTTGTTCCACGATGTTTTTTACTTCATCCACTCGGTCCGTATTGCAACAAGCCTCAAAATGGCCTTTCTTGTTGCACCTTCTACAAACTTTGTCCAAAGCTGGACAAGTAGGGCCCCGGTGAATTAAGTTGCACTTTGCGCACCGGTCTTTCCGTTCGCCTTGTTTGTGAATAGAGACTCGCCCTTCCGACGCTCTACCCTTAAGGTGCAACCCCACCCTTGGTTAGTGTGATTCTGAACCAACAGATGGCCGTGGGATTGCCTTCCAGGCCTGTACATCAAGGCGAGAAATCGTGTGTGGTGGTGCTTCAATACAGTGGGATATTTTTCTATATCCTGAATTAGACATACCTGGTCTCTTGCCTGTTTTTCTCTGCACGAACTTTCTTTGGAACGCGCACGGCTGTGCCAGTTCTCGTGCAAGGGGGCCAGTTGCCTACGCTCCGAGCTCACGTCTCCAGCAAATATGGGCACAACAAAACGCGAAAATAGTTATGAGCCAAATGGCGAGACACACGCGCAACAATACCACCGACGCGTTGAAATATATAAAATTGCCTGTCCGCCGTTATCGGAAATTTCAGACGTCAGTTACACATATTTTAATGTGGCTAGATTTATATTGACACGAATGAAGGTGAGGGAGGATGAACAGTGAACTTTTGAAAAATAAAGATTTAATCGGCCAACTTGTGCCAAACAAAAAAAGTAAAGAGGGTCGAGGCACCAGAAGAACAGGCAACGATTCGGCAACGTAACAGAGAGTGAGAGCGAGACTGACTCGACAAGGTCGCTGGCAGCTGCTTATCATTGTACAGTGCGTCACCATCTCCAAAGTTCGGTAAAGATGGTTCGAGCGTCACGCGCTCGGAACGAGGATGAACTGGCACTTTCGAGAACAAGATAGCAGGTCGAAAGTTACGTCTGGTAGAAGAATGAACGCGAATCATCTAGAATTTCGTGACCGAGCGTTGCTTTTTTGGCTCTGCGGGCGGCAATATGACGGGCCGACCCTTTTGTCGTGGATGTGTTTGGCTCTTTGTGGATTTCCAGGAAAACGTGATGGCGTGATAGACTTGGTTTTCCAAAATTCTAGCTTGAAAAATTAACTGCCCAAAAAAAAATAAAGAAATAACTTCTTTTTTTTTTTTGGGGGGGGGGGGGGGAGCGGTCAGGTGTCCTACTTAGGTGGCTAGGTGTTTATTTTGACCGAAGCCACGAGACTGAAAAACATAAAATATGACACTCAGGTTTAGATGTTGAGTGGTAAATTCAAAGTAGGACTGGCGCGGGAGTCATAATAAAAAAATGCCGAGGTTAACAATTAACTCACAGTAATATACAATACGAATTAATTTTAATACGAATTCAGTGATAAATGCAACAACTGGCCAGGCAAAGATTCTTGGTCTGTGGATAGCCTTTGCACATAGTTTAAGCCATGTACAGGGTGTCACAAAACAAAAAAAAAATTAGTTTTTTTTTTTTTACCACAAGAATAAATTTGGTATCGCCGAACGCTCATTCCCCGCCCACTGTAGTGCTAGAGGTCACAACCAGATGTCAGAGTTTCAGCTCGATCCGATACTTTATTCAAAAGTTATGAGTGATTTTCTGAAAAGTTCAATGGGAAAAAGGCGGCTGACGGAGTTTTCAATTGCATGGAATTTTATGACGCCAGAAACCGAAAACGCGCAAAAATGGGCTCTAATTTCCCATTGAAATTTTGAGGAAATCACATAACTTTTGAATAAGGTGTCCGTTCGGGGTGAAACTTTGGCATCTGGTTGTGACGTAGTGCTACCTTTGGGCGGAGAAATGAGCGCTAGGCGATGCGTAGTTTATTTTTGCGGTAAAAAAAGAAACAAAAAAAACATGTACCTTTTTTTGAGGCACTCTGTATCAGTCTTATTTTGGTGATTTATGCGCGCAAGTAGTACTGTGCAAAAATGAAAAAGATGCAAACGGGTAGGCTTTGACGTTGTATAAAATATAGTGCAAGCACGCAAATGGTACGCTGATTAAGAATGAAACAGCTCTACTTTTCACACTAGCGTTGAGGGTGTCGAAAGTTAAGGGTGCCTCAAAAGCTAAAGCTTGTACACATATACTGCTCCGGCCATTATGTTTCAATGCTCATAGCACTTTATTACCCTCAGATTTGGTGTTAGTTGTCTCCTGATTGCTTACAACAGAAAGAAGGAATCATTCTAACTCTGGGCTGATAGAATATCTCCACCTGCTGGCAGCTACCAATCATCTTGGCACCGATTATGAGTATTCACTGCATGCCAACGGTCGCGTGCTTAGAACGAGTTTTTCAAACGTGATTTCATACAATCACAATTGCTCTTAACAAACAACAATGTTTACTCAGACAAGCGGTCAGATGTGAAGCTTAGAATATTTTTATTGATTGTGGCACACATGGCAAGTTGCATACATTTTTTTTACAATCCGCGAAGTAGAATTCTCCTGAATTACCTTGGTCTCTAGTGCATGTAGCACACAGAAAAGCACGAAGTCAATCACAGTGGGAAACGAAAACAATGATGATAAACAAGCATTCAATCACGCGAAAACTGAGGGCACTGCATATAAACAGAAGGTAAGCTTTGTTTCACTAAATACATTACAAATAAAGCATCTGGTTCCATCCTGCGAGTGAAGCCGAACATACAAGTACGAGCATACTGCCCTGAACTACACTTCCAGTGAACAAGCGCATCATTTAAAGCATCGAGATCACTTTTATAGCTTTTGGTGCGCTCAAACCTTTCAAGACACAATTATAATCAATTCTATTATTTCAATTATTTTTATTAGGTGCGCCTATGTGTGTGTGTGTGTGTGTGTGTGTGTTTGTGTGTGTGTGTGTGTGTGTGTGCGTGTGTGTGTGTGCGCGTGTGCGCGTGTGTGCGTGTGTGCGTGTGCGTGTGCGTGTGTGTGTGTGTATGTGTGTTTATGTGTGTTTTGCGTTCACGTGCACTTTCTTAGTTATCTTATATTTTTTCCAGAAGTCCGACAACTATAGTCTGTTTCATCATAAGTAAGAACCGCATAATCAAAGATGTAGAAAAAAAAAAAAAACGCGAACACGCCAACGCACATGAAAAATGCAATGTAACGGCGCGTTCAAAATTAGTCGTTAGTTTCTTAGAGAGCAGCAGTTTCGTTGGGCGACATTTTTACCCGTTGAAGGTTATAAAAAGTGCATTACAACTCTTAGCTCGGGTTCTTTAACGTGCATTAAGCAGTATATGTGGTACATGATCGCTCGACGGTAGGATGCAGATGGCCGACTGAACCCAGGGTCCTTGCTAAAGCCCCTATTGATAAAGGCGTTTTTCACCAGTACCGCCAACCATTAATGTGGAAACGCGCGAGACGCGTGCCACGAGCGGGTGCTCCGCCGCCATTTGCCTTCGAGGGCCGCTCGAGATACGGGACTGGCACCGTTGAGGTTATTTGAAAAACCAATGCAAACACATCGAGGGGATTTAGTCCCTACAGGTTCTGCAGCGGGAGCTCCGTGCTTTGAACGGAGCTCGTGCTCGAGCAGTTTTCCACGTACTCTGATCTCTGGTGCCACAACACACTCGGCCAACGATTCCTCACCGCACTTGGTTGAGCCTGTGAGCCAAACTAAATGAGCTACGCTTAGAGTATCGGCGCTTTCCTCCCGATATTGTTGTGGGCGCCGCCATCTTGCTGGTTTAGTAACAAATCAAACGCAACTGCCGATCGTCATGATTGAAATATGGCGACTTCCTCAACATTAGTTTCGGTGTCAGGAAGCTCACGTAATATTGCTTTGCTTTGTCGCGAACTGTTTAAACATTTGTGGAGGACGGAAAAGCGTTTCCTGTGATTTCAGATAAAGCTTCACATAACTGACAACCATTATTTTAAACACCAGGATGTGTATGAAGCGTAGCTTATTTAGTGGCTCTAGTTTAGCCGACCGCATAGGCACAGAAAGAGATACGAACAGCTTGACCTCGCGCTCTTCGCGCTGCTTCAGTGGTTTCATCAGCCCGTAGCGTTGGCTGTGCTCCGAACTAAGGTAAAGCGAAGCAAATACTCAGATCCTATAGGGTTTCGCAAGCCAACCCAACAAAAATTACTTAATATCCCCCCCCTCCCCCCAAAAAAAAAAGAAATTGCGTTTTTATTTTGACTAACTGGAGATCTTTTAACGTGCAACCGAAATCTCAGATTGGCCTCCGTCGGATTGCGGGCACCTTGGCGGATATTTTAGCCCGACAAATATGGATTCATGGGCCAGCGCGTTGGCTCAGAGACACTGAGACGATTTAATGCTTTGTGTTTTGTTTTAATATTATTGCTACTTAAAATATAGTCGAACCATTCACACAAGAATAGTTTCATTCTGGAAATGATTTTTGCAAGTGATAAAAACATTGAAATGTTTTCGCATACGTGGCGCAATCTGAAATTGCAGAATGCATTTCATGGCGCCCATTTCATTTGGATCGCGTCGGACGTGTGTACCGGCGCACAGCAGAACGCGCACAAAAGTAGCTGCGGTGCACCCGCAGCCTCGCGCTTGTTATTCTGACATCTCTGGCTCGCTCACTGCGGGCATCCAGGCATCTGACACTCCGACATCTGGCGTTTTTCTGTCTTTCACGTGGCGTTCCAAGCGGTACATGACGGAAAATGCACATCAAGCTGTTCTTGACCTCCTGTCGCCATCTGGACTTTATATTAAGAAACTAAAATTTGTCGTAACTGAATGGGAAACGTTTGAGGTCTTATAACATTCTTAACGTGTAATATATCAATATGGAAGTTCTGGAAAATGTAATATCGAAGCATGCTTCATAATTTAATGTCTCGTTATTTTGATTAGCTGCCGTGATTCCCTTTTATAGCGCAATAAAATAATACCATTTTAAACTTTATTTTTTATTTTAAAATATACATTGTCTGTACAGTTTGTTGCTTACTTTTTTAGTTTATTGCATTCAACCGAACGCTCACGTAAACTATCGTGGACGATGGGACATTATAACTGGAGACATATTTTTTTCAGTAGTAGAGACTATGGTCTATTAAAAGGTGAATAATTAACTAACAACTAAGTATAATTGCAATATCGAGACGAGACATTAAAGTATGGTTGAAAAACAGCTCTTTAATTTGACATTAACTTTATAATTGTAAGATATATAGAAAGTTATAAGCCGTCAAAAAGCACCAAAACGTCATGCACGGTGGGGTTGCACCTTAATGAGGTGGACCGTTTTTTCTGGCTCCTCCCATGCCTTCATCTGCTTGGCAGCGATTTCGTCCGCTTTGCACATTTCCACAGCCTTTTCTAACGTCAGATCGGGTTCCCGAAGAAGTCTTTGGCGCAATTTCTTGCTTGCAGTTCCATATACGATTTGGTCTCGGATCATTGACCCTGTCAGCATCGAAAACTCGCACGATTTAGATTTCAACTGCAAGTCGCGATAGAATTGCTCGAATGGTTCACCCTCGGCCTGGATGCGTGTTCTGAAGACGTATTTCTCATACGTTTTATTCTTCTTCGGTGTGCAGTAGTCCTCAAATCTAGCTACGACTTGAGCGTACGTCGCTTGCTCACCGAGCTGGAAGGTGCTGTAGACCTCCTGGGCCTCTTCTCCAGCAACATGAAGGAGCAGCGCTGTCTTCTGCCGATCGTTCCTTTTAGCGGTGAGTTCTGTTGCCGTCATGAAGACCTGTAGCCGCAGCTCGAAGCGACGCCAGTTCTCGGCAACATTGCCCGTCAGCTGGAGCTCTGTAGGTGCTCTTAATCCTTCCATATCCCACTTCTGACACCATGTATCGAATAAAGACACGAGCCGTGGGGTAGCGATTGAAGAAAAGAGAATAAAGTTTAATGGTGCGTCCCTTAAATAGGCCAGCGGTGGCGCTGCCCACGATGCAGCAGGTTGCCAGAATAGCAGCACCGTTACATTGTTTTTAACGCTTCGACGCCGTATTAGCTTTAGGCATTTTTATTCATTTGGTTGCATGACCTTGCTTTTGAAGGCTTACTTCTCGTGTTGTTTTTTTTTTCTTCTTCTGGTGTTAAAAATTACAACGTTAAAATTATATCATAATGATGAACTGGAGGACGCCACATTCTTCCCCCACCTCTCCTTCTTCATGCGAGCAGGTTACAGCAACTTGTAAAAGACTTGGCGCCGTATCAGGCCACTGTCTATGTTAATCAGCTGAGCGATAATACGAGAAGCGAGCGATTTATAATAAATCTCTCGGGAATACATTGTTGCTACACTTGGGTTCACCCAAAGTCGAGACGCAGTAGACGCTCCGGGCTGACGGGACCATCTAGACAGATTCCAAAATGCAGCGTCATGGTGTTCGTCATCTTTCTGCACGTGTTCTATCCTCACTGAATCAGTCATCAACAGAAAAAGGACCCGTGACTCGCGCTTTTCATGCTGCTTGATTGGTATCATTAGCTCATAGAGTCGGCTGCGTCTGGACATCAGCTAAAACGCTGTGTAGCGAAAATAAAAATGCGGTGGCGGCGGAAATCGAGACAAGAAGGCCGCTCATCGAGACGCCACTTTCCGGCGCTCGGAATCGCCTCCAAAATTCAGGGTTCGCTTTTGAGACACCGCTCTCCCGAATACAAATCTGGTAAGCCAAACACGGCCAACAAAATCTAGCCCTTTCAATGTTCAGTCCCTTCCCCTTCTCTAAAAGTCGACAGTCCCACTCCAGCGGTTACCGCGTGCACGACGCCAACGTCACACACAATGCAGGTGCATCGCTACGGAGCTGTCTTAGTCATCGGTAGTAAACAAAACCAGGACCAGCAGATAAGTTGACCGCCTGCTCATCCTCCAGTTGACGTTCTCGGAATAGTTCTTTTTAATCTCGTTCACGATTTGTCTTTTGTCGTAAAACTACGTCTTTTTCCGCGCTTGGAATTGGATGCAAAATTTGGGAGGTTCATGTCATGGAAACTTGGTCACAAAAGTGACGCGTACTTTCTTACCTGCTGGCTTGCTACCTTGGTCGTTTCAACGCGGCGCGCTCCTCTCTGTTCGGAACGGCGATAGACGCCGCTCCGGTAGCCGCCATTCCACAATATTTGCTCATGGCTCTGGACAGCGACCGAGCGGCCGAGCTCGCGTTCGTTGCGGCACTGGCAGTTCACGCGACTCTCTCGCCCATCTCGTCGAAGCGTTAAAAGCAATGGCGCGCAATATCGCATATGCGTCGTAGACTATATTACTCTATGTACGCGCCTCAGAGATGGTGGCGCGGAGGGCTGCACATTTGCCTCTCCGAACTCAGAACCACGGGCAGTCGCTTTTTGCGCACCCGACATCGTCATACGGTAGGAGCCAGTGTATGTTTCGTCAGCGGCGGCCATAGTTCTACGGAACGTTATGCAGCATAGTAAACCTAGCACCGCCCAATTTTCATTCTCTCTTTATTCCTTTCTTTTCAAAAACCTGAAAAACTCCTCAAATTCCTCTTCTATGTCTCATTTGTCTTCGTCACTTTTTCTTTCTCCACTTTCCTATCCCCACGCCTTCCTGCCTCGACATCTTTTTCTGTGTTTTTCTCACAAACCAATTGGCACTTTCATTGCATCATTTCATTTTCTTGTGTCCTCTTCACCTAGACTTTCTCTCTTATAAAATGAGCACTAATCAGTTTTTCTCTTACTTTCTAATGCCACTTCTTTTTACGGTTTCTTCACTCCTAGCCGCTTACTCTCTCTTTAACGTATAACCTATAGGTAAGAACCAAACGATATCGACTTTGACTTGTCCCATCACAACTTCCTTTTACTTTGGTGCGAGGCAAAGGCGCCCACTCTGAACATTGAACCAAATAGAACTCCCAGAAGGCGCCGTGGGCAAATGATGCGACCGACCCTACAAGGGAGACTCAGATCGCGAGTGGCGCCAATGTTTCACAGAGACAGTGCTCTTTCCTAAATCCTCACGCGGGTGTTGCCCTTCAACTACGTCAGCATTTGTCATCCGTCCACATCCCTCTGTGCGGCTCATCTTTACAGCAGGAGAGTGGATGTCCTCATAAGTGTTCCCTCCCACAATCCCGATCGTTTAACGTTGCCTCACTTTTGTATTCTGTTTTCTCTCAAATTTACGCCGACACATCAACAAAGTTAGTTTATCAAAAGCAACGCAGTGAACGCAAGTTACGTTCGCTGTGTAATCTGGCGCTTCTTTAAGCCTCTGTGGTCGCGTTTTCTCACCACTCATGTCTCTACAATCATTTTTTAATGATCCCCATTCATCTCCACGGCGTTGGTTATGGTCATACCCATCTCGGGCAGCTAGCACACAAACCAGTATTTAAATGCACATAATTCGGGACGTCGCAGAGAGTTTATGGAGGGACACGGGGCTAATAACTCCTGAAATATTGGGAAGGGGCCGTGCAATGGCATCCTCAAACTATAGGAACCTCGTTAAAGCTCATTTTACAAATCTTTCCCTAAAAGGGATTCCTGAGGACACCCGGGCAGAACTTAAACGGCACCCACGCCGATAAACCAACTAGAGCGATGGTGTGACGTTTTATGGCTTTGATGCAGTGAGAATCTTTTTGCTTAGATTGATTTGTGTCAGCAAAAGCTGGTCGTTTTCCTCCAGGAAATCCCATCATTAAAATAACAGGAATCTCTCGATATGGTCCGTTCCTGTGACGGTTTGCGAATCGTTTAAAAACAAATAAAAGCGTCCTGCATTTCGAATTATAATATGAGCCTACCCCAATCATCCTCGACACGATCCTCGAGCAGTTCAGCTCAGATCGGTTGTTTTATTATAGCGAAATTCTTTAACAGAATTAACTACTGGGTTAGTTGGTAATGCGTTATGGAGGACAAGAGGGTAAAAGACACGGACAAATGGTTGTCATGTCCTGCTCTACTTGTCCGTGTCTTTTGCGCTCTTGTCCTCTATAAAGAATTTTCTGAGCCGGGGTCACGCTGCTCACACATCATGCAAAAGAAAGTCTGCATACTAATTCTTACGCGCGTCACCGCGAGATCCGTGCTTCGAATGCCGCATTGTAATGAGTTTAAGAGGAAAACTTGGCAGGTGACATTCGAACCATGAATATTGCGGTGATTCGTGTTTGCAGACTCTTTTGTATGACGTATGTGCAGTGTAATCCCGGCTTTAGACAGGGTGTGATAGCAATCGAATACCGGTTCGATTTAACCGCATTATTCTGAAGGAAGTAAAAAAAAATTGGAGTACGTTCAGTTTTCGCTGCCCTAGCGAGTAGTCAGTCGATTAGTAGTGCTGGTGATATTCTTGAAGCAACTCGCCGAAAATTTTCGATGTCCACGCAATTACTCCTGATGATGTCGGCAAAAGAAACTAGTTTAGGAAAAAACCTCTTTCTTTTAATCCAGTCGAACTAAAAGTCGACAATCGCTAAATGTATGAGGCTCAAGGATACCGTTTTGTCCCAGCATCCCTAGGTCGCCGTTGAACGAGCGGTGTCTCTGTGTCAACTCGGCCCTTGAGGCCCCTGCGGTAATCCGGTTAGCTCTCTTGCAGAGCCCAGGTGCAAAGCGGGGAAAGCATACCTACGAACTCCCTCTCCAACTGCGGTTGGTGTCGCTGCCGGCGCCGCCGCCGCCTTTGAATGTCTTTTCGCTCCGCCTTCGCGCCGAGCAAAGAGTCGCGATAATTAGATTTAACGCAGCCCTGGATCCTCCTCAAATTCTCCGAATAGAGCCCCAAAGTGTCATTTTGGTGCCTGAATCGTTGTAGCACCATGTGTCACTACTTTAGTAAATATTTCTTGTAATGGTGCGCGCAATTACGACACGCTTCGCCCCTTCGCCGTCGCTCAATAATACTTTGCCTCAAAGCATATATTGAGTATTTTAAAAAAAAGTCGTTTACAATTTTCTGTAATGCCGAACTAGGGCGCTGCTCTTGAGGAGGAGGAGGAGGAAAGTGTAAGGAGGAGGAGGAGGGGTATACCCTCCCCTACGTACCCTCCTCTCCTGCTCCCCTGCCATCTATCGGGAAATCTTCGGAAAACCTACGGCTCTTGAGAGGGAGGAGGGGAGTGTACGGAGAGGAGAGTAGACTAGCTCCTGCTCCCTCGTACCATCACCTCCCTCTCCCGTCCTCTGCCCCTGTTCCTCCCCTTCTTCCTTTCATGAGATATTTCGATTTTGCGACCCCCCTCCCCCCATACCGTGCAAAACAATCTGAGAAAGATATTTATATATATGTATTTATATCGTTTTCGGTATTCTCGCTCACCGCTTGTCCGGAGAAAGGAAATAGAGTTCTCACACCTGGAAGCTCGACTCTAAATTCTGTCCGTGACAGGAAACAGGGCAGCAGGAACAAGGCGGGAGAACGTGACAGCGTCAGAGTCAACACTATGACGAAGCACGTGATTCTCTCCATGTCATCATATTTTCTCTCGGCTCTACCGAAGAATGCACGGCGTTTTCGATTTCCTCAGCATTGGTCTTGAGCGTGTTCCCCCTAGATGACACGGCAGAACAGCGAGTGTACATCCCTCGGAGCCAATGGCATGCTTTCCTGCATGACTGGTATGAAGTTCTTCTTCGTCTTGCACGAAATATTTGGTGAGTGCTGTAGGCGAGAGATACAGAGCTACCAAAAGCAAGCCGTTCTCTACCTTGGCAGCACACAATTTACCAACTTCGTCTGACGTGTCACAGAGACCGATGGCTACAGCATACACCCGTACACATGTCCATGACCACTTGGTCATCAACATGTGGTACACCGCGTTTTCATTCGTGCCTCCCTCTGATGTATGAATTGTGATAGCACTTGCCTGCACAACGGGTAGCTGGCATCTCCCCTTCTCTTCCTCCGCCCTTCTCCTTCTCCTCCACCCTCCTGCTCCCCCTCCTCCTCCTCCCCTCCTCCGTCTCCGTCACGAGTGACGTCACTCATGACGGCCCTCATGGCGTCACACGTGACCATCGTGACGTCACATTACTCCGTCTCCTTCACTTATGACGACTCTTGTGACGTCTAACGTGACCGTCGTGACGTCACGTGTATTGTTGTTATGGCAAACATCCCATAATGCAACGCGCGGATACATCGATGGCGACGGCGATGCCGACGGCGACGCCGCTCAAGCCGGAAACGGGTGCCTAAGAGCTGCGCTCTAAAACGTCTCTAGATCCGCTAAGGTGAAAGAAAAAAAAAAGTGAAAGCCGTTTACAACTCCCTGTAACACCGAATTAGAGCACAGCTCTTGAGGAGGAGGAGGGAAGGGTACTGGGGGGGGGGGGTGAAGTGACCTGGGGGGGGTCACGTGACCTTGGAGAGTCACGTGACGATGCCGATGATGTCATCAGTGACGATGACGATGCGGACTCCGATGACGTCATCAGCGATGATGACGATGACGATGCAAATGTCGGTGACGTCATCAGTGACGTCACTGATGATGTCATCCGTGATGATGACGATGACGATGCGGATGCCGGTGGCGTCATCAGTGACGTCACTGATGACGTCATCAGTGATGATGACGATGACGATGGCGATGCCGGTGACGCCATCAGTGATGATGACGTCATCGGGGAGGTCACGTGACCTCGGGGGGGGGGGTGTCACGTGACTTCGGGGGGGGGTCACGTGACCTCGGGGGGGGGGGGAAGTCACGTGACCTCGGGGGTTACGTGACTTTGGGTGTCACGTGACCTTGGGGGTCACGTGACCCTGGATAAGGGGTCACGTGATCTCTGGGGGTCACGTGACCTTGGGGTGACCTTGAGGGTCACGTGACCTTGGGGTGACCTTGGGGCGCGTAACCTTGGGGTGACCTTGGTTACGCCGACGCCGACGGCGACGCCGAGGCCGACGCCGCTCAAGCCGGGAACGGGCCCCTAAGAGCTGCGCTCTAAAAGAAGTCATGTCCAAATCTGCTGGGCGAAAGCATAATTTAGCAAAAATAATATTTAGAAAACAGCGACACCAATAAACAACCATTCACTACTAAATGTTTCTTCCTTTTGTAGAGCGCAGCTCTTAGGGGCCCGTTCCCGGCTTGAGCGGCGTCGGCGTCGCCGTCGGCATCGGCGTAACCTAGGTCACACGACCCCCCAAGGTCACCCCAAGGTCACGCGACCCCCATGGTCATGCCAAGGTCACGTGACTCCCAAGGTCACCCCAAGGTCACATGACCCCCCGAGGTCACGTGACCCCTCCCCAAGGTCACGTGACCCCCAAGTCACGTCACCCCCGAGGTCACGTGACCCCCTGAGGTCACGTGACTCCCCCCGGTCACGTGACACCCCCGCCGAGGTCACGTGACCTCCCCGATGACGTCACCGGCATCCGCATCGTCATCGTCATCGTCACTTATGACGTCATCAGTGACGTCACTGATGACCTCATCTGCATCCGCATCGTCATCGTCATCACTGATGACGTCACCGGCATCTGCATCGTCATCGTCATAATCACGAATGACGTCATCAGTGACGTCACTGATGACGTCACCGACATCCGCATCGTCATCGTCGCTGATGACGTCATCACGGACGTCACTAATGACATCATCGGCATCGTCACGTGACGCCGCAAGGTCACGTGACCCCCAAGGTCACTTCACCCCCCCAGTACCCTTCCTCCTCCTCAATAGCTGCGCTCTAATTCGGTGTTACAGGGAGTTGTTAACGGCTTTCATTTTTTTTTATACATAGTTTGTTGTTTTGGAATTCCGAAACCAAATATTATTCTTTAATATTTATATAGTGCATGGTCTTTTTAAAAAACAACCTTCTCTCATTCATCAGATCTGCCGGCGTCGAAGCACTATCATACTATCTCTCTCTGCCCCCGCCCCCCCCCCCCCCCCCCGGGACAACCGTAGGGCCATAGGCCTCGATATTAAAGGGGGGGGGGGGGGGTAAAGATATCCGGACTTCGGTAAAAAATTTGTGGAAGTTGTCCTCTCACATCTCTGAAGTAAAGAATAGAAAACCGATTTCGCCTGCGTGTCCTAGTTGTGTAAAAAAAAAAAGATAACTATTGGCATTTCTGACTCCCCTCAGCTCACTCCCAGTCTTCAAAGTCACATTTGATTGCACTCCCGGTGACGTAATTCGGGGTGCCGTGTAGGCAGACTTGTACGTAATCCGTTACAAGTAACGAAATCACTTGTAATCCCTTACATTCATCAGTAATTTAGTAACGGAATAATTACCTATTTTCTAGAGTAATTTTAAAGTAATTTCCTTACATTTTTGACGTAACGAATTCCTTGTAATCCCTTACATTTTTTGTCAGAACCGACCCCCCCCCCCCCTTTGTAAATAAAGTTTTTTTTTTGTTTTTCATTTTTGTAAAGTCGAGCGCAGTGACACTGTCGCGCGAATCGATCAGCGCAAAGGGAGGCTTGGTACTCTTCGGTTCCGCAAAGCCTTTTTTTGCAACACCAAGCCCCTGAATCTATATTTTTCTTAGACCCTAACATCAATGTCAAAAAATCTAAATAAACCATACTGCAAAAGAAAAGGGGGGGGGGGGGGGGGGGGAGCAGTTATTTACAGTTCTTTTTTTTTTTTTTAGTCCCTTTGTTTTTTCTTTGCGATCGAAGACGAGGAGAGGAGGACACCAAGTGATTGTGCGCCTCTTCGAGAAGCTCGAGGCGGTAAGTGCACTGAAATGATTTAACAATGTCCTTCTCGGTTATAGTGACTATGACCATTTTCATAATGTCACAACACGAGACAACGCTCCGTCTACCCTATCCTTTTTGGTGGTGGTGAGCTCTTTATTTCTCCCATAAACACAGGGGACCAGTCCCAGGACCGGTTGCGCTCGCTTAGAGGAGGTCGGCGGCGATCCCTTGGGATGTCGCGGCCTCCACCGCGCGCTGGATAAGCCGGCGTTGGTCTTCCGGCTCGGACGTACGCAGGAGGGACTCCCACGTCTCTGGGGTGTTTAAGTTGTCTGCGTTGTAGTGTGTACATGTCCACACCATGTGTATGAGGGTGCCCGGAGCTGAGCAGTGTTTGCACCTGGGTGCTATCTGTTGTGGAAAGTTTTTATTGTATAAAAGCGGGTGGGGAAAGCTGCCTGTTTGTAGTTTGCGCCATTGGACGGCCTCGCGTCTTGTTAGATCGCGGTGTGCGGGAGGATACGTGCATCTTCCGAGTCGGTAGTACTGGAGGATGTCTGTGTACGTGGTGAGTATAAACGCGCGTGAGCTATTAGTGTCAGGGAAAGCGGGGAGACGGGTCACTCTCTCGGCTCGGCAGCTAAGTTCTCGGGCGAGAGTGCGCGCCTCGGCGTTTCCTCTGAGTGACTCGTGGGCTGGAGCCCAAATGAGTCAGCGGGAGGAGGAAGAAGGTGGAGCAGAAAGAAGGAAGTGTAATGCGTGGCGAGAGATACGGCCGGCATCGTAGTTGCGGATCGCCTGTTGTGAGTCACTGATGACGACTTCGGTAATAGGGTCGGTTAGCGCTAGCGCAATGGCGACTTCCTCTGCTACGGTGACCGTTTCTGCGTTGCGAATGCTGCAGGCTGTGTGCCAGTTGCGGTGAGGGGCGAGGGCTACCGCCACCATTGCTGGCTTCGAGTGGTGGTAACAAGCGTCGGTATACGTGACGTCCGGACGTCCGCTGAAGCGTTTCTCCAGTTGACGTGCACGGTCGGCCCGTCTCTCAGCGTGGTGTTCCGGGTGCATTCGTTTGGGAATGGGAGGAATGCGGAGGCTTTGGCGATATTCCGGGGCAAGGTCAGCGTAACTGGGAGCCGCCCTCGTCGGTGATATCCCCACCTGCTGCAGTACCGCTCGGCCAGCGTGCGTGAGTGAGAGCCGCTCGTATTGGGCAGTGAGGGTAGCTTCGATTAATTCGTTCACGGTGTTGGAGATACCGAGAGCCATACGCTTGTGAGTGGCTGTGGACATAGGAAGACCCAGGGCCGTCTTGTAAGCTTTGCGAAGTGATGCCTCTAGCCGTTCGCTTTCGGCACTAGTGAGACGTAGGTAAGGTGCAGAGTATGTGATGCGGGAGCAAATGAAGGCTTGAACGAGGCGCAGGAGGTTGGACTGTCGCATACCTCGGTGCTTGTTGGAAACTCGCTTAAGGAGGCGTCCGATCTGTACCACCGACTGGTCGAAACGTTGGAGCGAGATGTTGTTGCTGCCGTTGGCTTGTAGGTGTAATCCCAGGATCCTGATGTGATCCGTACGAGGGATACAGTTACCTTGGACCCGGAGGGTGAGTTCCGGAAGTACCTTTGGTGGGCGTCGTCCCGGGAACGGGATGATTATATATTCTGATTTAGTAGCCGAGCAGGTAAGGCCAACTGTATCGAGATAGTCTCCGATCCTATCGATGGCGGTCTGGAGGGTCTCTTCTATCTGGCCGTCACTACCGCGCGTGATCCAAAGAGTGAGGTCGTCAGCATATAGGCTATGGTGTAGATGGGGAATGTCAGCCAGTAGCTTGGGCAGGCCTATCAGTGCAGCGCTAAAGAGCGTCGGCGAGAGCACGGAGCCCTGCGGCGTGCCACGGTTTCCCGGAGAAATGATGGAAGGATCTCCGGTGCCGGCGCTGAGTTGCACTGTGCGGCCGGTAAGAAAGTCTCGGATGTACGCGTAGGTGCGCTGTCCGACGCCAAGAGTTTGTAGTTGCTGAAGAATCGCTTCATGGAGGACGTTGTCGAAAGCCTTGGCTACATCGAGGCCGACAATGACTTTCGTGTCTAGTGTGCCGCGCATGACGACCTGGTGATAAAGAAGAAGCATAATGTCCGGGGCCGCTAAATGAGGGCGGAAGCCGAACATCGTGTCTGGTAGGAGGTGGCTGTCTTCGAGGTAGCGAAGGAGTCTGGTCTGGATGACGTGTTCCATCAGCTTCCCAACGCAGGATGTAAGAGATATGGGACGAAGGTTGGCCAAGGTGGGTGGTTTGCCCGGCTTAGGGATGAGGACTAGATTGGCGCATTTCCATTCCTGCGGGATGGTACCGCTGTACCAGCACTCTTGAAGAAAGTCGGTGAGGGCTTGAATAGAGGCGTCGTCTAGACTCCTCAGCATCTTATTAGAAATACGGTCGGGGCCGGCCGCCGAGGTGGTCTTAAGGCGATTAAGTTCTGCTCCTACCTCAGCTAGAGTGACTGGAGCATCTAGACCGGGGTTGTCCGGGCCCTGATAGGAGGTGAGGGTAGTTGCCGGGCCGGGGCGGATGTAAGTGTCTATAATTTCTCGTTTGAGTTCCTCTGGCGTGCCAGGATACTGGTGGAAGATTCGCTCGAGCTGTTGGCGTGCTTGGAGTTTGCCTCCAGCCGGGTCAAGTAGATGCCGGAGGAGTTTCCACGTGTTACGAGTGTTCGGAGTCTTGTTCATCTGGTCGCAAATGTTGTGCCAGCTCTGGCGAGTTAGTTCAATTGCGTAATTCTCGATAGCCGTGTTGGCGCGCGCCAGTCGACGGCGGATATTGCGGTCCCATTTCCGAGTGGCGAGGAGAGCTTCGAGTGATTTCTTACGCTCCCAAAGATGGGCATAGTGGCGGTCGCAGTGAGGGACCGTGTCCTCTAGCTCGACGGTTTGCGTGGCGTGAGCCACTTGTTTTACAATTTGGGTTGTCCATTCTTTGATGTCAGTAATGACGGGAGGTGTGTCCTGCTCTTGCCTATGCACTCTAAACGAGTCCCAGTCGATCACCTGAGCCGGCCGTGTACGTTGCCTCGTGGGCTCTTGTATCACAATTTCAAGCATGAAGTGGTCGCTTCCAGGGTTTTCGTGCGTGTGGCACCAGGTAGCTTTGACTCCGGAGCACGTAAAGGCGAGATCCGGCGTCGTATCTCGGTGTAGGCCCGTACCAAGTCTAGTGGGGTAGGAGACGTCCGTGATGAGGGTAAGCTGGTGCGTATGCCAGTCATCCCAGAGCCGTCTGCCTTTAGCCGAGTCGTAGTGATAGCCCCAAGCGCGGTGGTGCGCGTTAAAGTCACCTAGGATGAGGAGGGGTTGCCCCTGCGCTAGCTGCTGGGCTTTGAGGAAGAGGGGCCCGAAGACGTCTTTATGGGCCCGGGGAGGGCTGTATATATTAATCACAAACAGACTAGTGTGACGTTTGCGCGAAGGTCGAGGCAATATTTCTAAAAAAACGTGTTCGGGAAGAGTGGGATCTAATTTGTGGTGGAGAACAGTGAGGTTTCGTTTGACAAGAGTGGCTACTCGAGGCTTTTCTCGTTCCGATAAGTAGGTAGTGAAACCGGCGAGTTGCGTGTTCTTGCCGCCTTCCTGGAGGACTATTAATTCAGGGCGATCGCGCGCGGCGAGGAACTGTTGGAGGACCGGACGCTTACGCGCAAACCCGCAACAGTTCCACTGCCAGATGGTGGTGTTACCCGACCTGATCGCCATGATTGAGCTTGGAAAGTTCTGGCGTTGGAGCGAGTGCCGGCGCAGAGGCCGTGGGTACAACGACAGCAAGGAGTTTGCCCTGCGCTTCTATAGCTTTCCTCAGGGTCTCGAGCTGTTGATTGACTTGTGAGCCGAGTGTGTAGAGTGACCGATCGATTTGTTCTTCTAAAGATTTGATGCGAGTGTGGCTGAGTTCGCATCTTTCCTCGACTCTGGCGAAACGTGTCGGCCAATCCTCCACCGGGGAGTCGTTATCTGCTATGGCTTTGCGTTTGTGTGTGGGTCCGTTGGAGAGTGTGATCTCCATAGGTTGCGCCACAGTTGAAACCTGTGGAACGGAAGGAGACGTAGTGAGTGTAGCGGTTGGTTTTTCGAGAGCCTCTACTCGGAGTATGAGTTGTTGGATGACTGCTGTCAGTTCCTTAATCGCTTTTTTTGTGTCTGGAGTACTGGGAGTCCCTTCCTGCGTACTTACCGATTGTTGATGTTCTCGTTGGACTGGCGTTGATAGTGGTGGCTGGGGTGGCTGCAGCAGTTGAGGAGAGGCCCGAGTCTGCTGGACGCCTGTAGGTGGCTCGGGTCTGGTCCGGGAGGTATTTCGAGGCCCCCTCCGTGTAGAGGGAGACTCGAGCGGTGGAAAAGAGCTCGATCGGACCCGGGGCTGCCTCTGCTGGCTATCGGAGCGTTGCCGGTCCCATCGGCTGGTGTGCTGGAGCGTGACCCGCCTGTTGGGCTCTTGGGTCTTGAGTCTGTCTGCCTCGGCTCTTTGAGTGTGCTCCCACTGCCTGCGCTTGACCGTGTAAGGGGTCCTGAAGATTTCCTTGCAGCGACTATCGCCCGTGAGATGTTCATTGCCACACAGGCGGCAGATTGGTTTGCACGTGTGGTCGTTTGGCGGATCGGATAGCAAGCAGCCTCTGCATTTGGTAGTTGGGCTATTGCAGACGTCAGCTCGATGACCGAGCTCGCCACAGCGATAGCACACTTCGTACTTCTTCTTGAATAAGTTGCATCTGTGTCGACTGTTGCAGAAGTAGACCCAGGTCGGCACTTGGGGCTGAGCGAACGTGATGAGCACTGCGGTGGTGTTCCCCAGCCGCCGAAAGTCCACGATGGGTGGGTTGCGGTTGTCTTGTAACTCTGCTTGAATTGTATCTCGATCCAGGCGGAGGTCGACGCCACGAATCACACCGCGACCCGAGCTATCGTCTGGAACGCAGTAGACCGAGACCTTATACGTCTTGTTGTCGACGACGATCGTTTTGAGTCGTAGGACCCGTTCAGCTCTTTCGACGACTGGGGTGCAGTACGCGAAGGTGTTTTGAAGTGGGTTAGCTTGTATTAGGTCTTCGTGACGCACGGCGTCCCTGGTGAAGTGAGCAGCCGTGCAGATCGCTTCAAGTAGTTGGTAGGTTGAGATCTTGGAAAGTTGCAGTCCGACGCGTGGGCGCACGATCAGCTTGAGAGCGTCGCTGGGTAAGCGAGGCTGTTTCGAAGCTACAGAATTCTTGGCTAGTAAGCGTCCTCGCTGCCGAGGCGTGAGTTCGGTTTCCATCTTCCTCGCAGGTACACTCGAGGCCCGAACTTTGTTGATTTGGGACGGTTGGTCCGGTCCTGTTTTGTCTCCGGGAAAATCGGGTACGGCTGGCCCTGGTGTTGTTCGCGCTTCCCGGAGCTTGTTAACTTTAGTCAACCATTCACTGGCTGCTAATTCTTCCCGAGAAATGGGGGTGCCTTCTACGGCGACCCTCATGGTGAACTACGGCGCGCGGGCTCGGTCGACGGCGCGGCGCAGCTGGCGAATGCAGCCGCGGCTCGGAGCCTTCGGCGGAGCGCGGTAGGCCTAGCGAGGCATCCGGCGTGCTCGCGGGGAAAAGTTGACCGAAAATGGTAAAAAACTTGTCGTACGTACTTCTGGTTGGTGTCTCTGGATTCCTCTCGTTGTTAGGAAGCCGATGATTTCAATGACAGTACTCTAGGATCCCAATATGCGGGGTGAAGGCACGAAATCAGCGGAACCCAAGTGAATTGCGTCCGTTGTCGCTCGCGCTCGCAGCGCCCCTCTACCCTTCTTGGCAGTCAGCTTTTTGCGAGCATTTAGAAAATGGTAATAGTCTTCCTTTCTTCTTCTTCCTGTGTTGCCCCTGCAGGACGTATCTTATCTCAAGCAGATATTGTTACAAAGAAAACGTAATGGTGGCTGATGTAGACTTGATATTCTGGGCTTGAGGAGAGAGTGAAATTCGCGAGCGCCGCTTACTTAGTACTCTACCCTTTGCTGGCCGTGGCATCAGCGGACGTCTATCTGGAGAAAACCGGAGTAAACTGCAGTCGGTCCGTGCTCCGTGCGTTTTTGAACGGCACCAAGAAAGGTACACACGGCAAACGTGCGTTTACATTTCCTTGTTTTAACCGACGTTCTAATTAATTGTTGTTATGAGCGTCCTTCTTTTCTTTTATTACTTATATTTATATACTGGAAACTTTTTTTTTATTCACCAACGTCTCAAGTGAGGCTCGAACTGTTCAGAACCAAAGGAAGAAGAATATCGAGCCAAACCTTATTTCTTATTTAATTGTCACCTTACTGTTACTATATATTGCTATTGATGACTTCTACAACTTCGCGATTTAGACAATGGATAATTTTAGTAGATCGGTCCGATGACTCCGATAACGTTATCCGATACTTCGCCGCCGTCTTTGCGTATGCATCATATTGTTATCGGGTACCGTTATCGTGGGTATCGGAGGTATCGGAAGGATCTACTAAATCTCTCGAATAGCAGGCAACGGCTGCAACGACGAAGCTTTGCTCTACATTCGAGGTAAATAGTACTTCCCTTGCTTCCCTGAAAAAGCTCAATGAAGAGCATGAGGCATTCGTGAGGAACAATATGGCACTCCCATCCAGTGCCTCAGCTCAAATGGTGTTCAGCGTAGCAGTCGACATATTGAGTAAGAAATAACGCAAAATGTCTGACGAGACTTTCGAGAGCCAGCTGTCGCTCAAAATACTCAAGGTCATTAAATGGAACAAGTGGCAACAATAAGAACTTGAATAACCCTCTTCCCTTCGTTTCTTACTTGAGGACAATAATGTTAAAAAGAACTTCACGAAAGTAACGGATTACTTTTCGGGGTAACGGTCAGTTACTTTCATGGGAGGGTAATTGTAATTGTAATAAATTACAATTTAGCCTCGAGTAATTGTAAATGTAATTCCTTACTATTTTTCAGTAACGTGTACAAGTCTGCGTGTGGGTTCCCGTGTGCTATCTAGGAGGACGCTTCCTCTCTTTCTCTCTGCGTACATTAGTGGAGGTTATGCTGCAGCTTAGAGCCGAAGGAGGTCACGTACGCGTTTCGCCGTATCCTTCGGCTGCCACTCGTGGCTGCATGTGGGGGAAAAGCTCGACTCTTGCTTTACCTTTATGCAGCGGAATAGCGACATTTTTTTTAATGAAGGAGATGTTTCATCTATCCTCCGGAACACGATAAACAACGTAAAAATGAGGAGATGCAAATTCTTTTAATCTTAAAATTGTTGCATACCCTATTTAATAAAGACGATTTCAAGAGCAGTTAACGTCATTTCCTCATCGCCAAGGATGCATAACTGTCTAGTATAGCTCTAATCCATCTATGATTCGAACATGCGGACTCTCAGTTTACAAAAAAAAAAAAACGAAAAAGTAAAGCAAAAACTATTATCGATGTGTTTCTAGGCATTACGCATATGTATCATACCACTTATAATACTACGCGTTGGTACTAAATTATTCAGACTCACAGGTGGAGTAAAAAAAGTTTTATCACGGCGCTTAACAGGAATACCCTAAAGCCTAGCGGTGAAGTAGCGCCAAACGAGATCTTTAGCGAATAATGTTATTTTATATACAGCTGTCGAAAAAAAAAAGTTGACTGTGATAGTTAATGGACGCAACGGTAAGCGTTTTAAGCTAAAGTTATACTAAAACTCCCCCATGTGATGGGCGAGGCTGCTTTCTGTAAGGTTATCTAAGCAAGTAGAGGCACATGTACCGTGCAAGGCAACGCAGTTTAAAACAGGCGGCAAGTCGCAACGCCATGCCATCTCACGTTGCAGCGATTAGCAATACCACGCTCTCAGAAAACCTGGCGGAGGCTTTAAAAAAATACGTTAATAGAATTGTGCTACGACAAGCGTAATTTCACCCAGGAGAACAAAAGCAGATTATAGGTAGAGCACGCACAATAAGAAAACATAGCTCCGCTTGCTCCTCAATCCCAGCTTGAACCAGACGTCTCAGGTCTCAAGAACCGTGGCTTTCTCTCGGTGTTTTGTCTCCAGCCGACCATCAAGACCACAGTCAAGCGGAACCGCACGCACGCACAAATGTCCAAGATGAGAGGACATCGCTGCCAGACTGAAGGGGGGGGGGGGGGGGTACTCGTGCCCGATATAGAAACAAACTCGCCTCATGTAAAGGACGAAACTGAGGCACAATATTAAACGCGCTTCTGCTCAACAGGGAAGTGTTCCTGTGCCTAACGGAGATGGCCGTTCAACGACGCTGGGTTGAGCAATGCTTCATTATGCCCTGGTCGTCGTCTGCGAACTCGTAGTAGCAGTGGCGGACGAACACGAGGAGGGGGCGGCCTTATCGGAGACTCGGCCTTACGCGTCTCGGGGAAGGCGTGGAAAAGAGGGTTCCGGTTCGCCGCCTGGTCAGTGTAACGCAGTGTTGCCATTTTTTTTTTTGTTTTGCGCGCGCCGTTAAATTGAGAATAGAAAGTCACTAAACTGTCGCTAGATTCGCCAGGAAGTCGCTAAAATATTCGATGAATTCCAAAAGCTTATTAAACCCTTTTAAAGTAAGTAAACCTCGAATAATCATATCTCAGGTATTTTGAGAGGTTAAATTTATACTGAAAAACAACTAGGACGGTTTTTATGTGCTGTGTTTTTTTTTTTTTTTTTGGGGGGGGGGGGGGGGGAAACGACTAGGCGGTAAGTACGAAAGTACGAATAAGAAACGTGTACTTGTTAACACGGAAATAATGGCTGCTTTTTTCAACGGAACAGTCGAGAAGAAGAAGAGTTCTTTCTCAAAGGTGACTTCACTCAAGTCACCTAGATTTGCCGATGTCGACGGTTCGTTGCCAGCTTTGTAGGTTTCAGCTGTGCCAATTCGCCGAACAACTTCTTCTGGAAGTTCGCTGTCAAAACACGTTTTGGCGTGCCTTTTGACGCTTGGCGGAGAGCACGTGGGTACGTGGGCGCAGGAGAGATGGTCTGCAGTGTTGACAGTGTTGACATTTCTTTTAAAGCGCGCCGCAAAATTAAGCATATATCCAAAGCAAACTCGGCTAGAGAAGCAAAAAGGTTTGGCCCGCGAGCATTTCTAGAATTGTTCAAAATAACAAGATTACGGTTGAACACCAAAGTTGCTAAAAAAAATCGCTAGCAGCTAAACCCCCTAAAAAAAAAATCCGTCGCTAAACGAATAGAAAATCGCTAAATCTAGTGACAAAAACGCTAAAATGGCAACGCTGGTGTAACGCTCGAGAGGGAAAGGGGCGGATGGGAACCGAAGAAGAATGTTAGAGAAAAATAGAAAAACACAGATAGGAAACGAAGACAATGTCTGCCGTAAAACAATGCACTACATTATTCATATATTCTTAGAGAGAAAGAGGAAGCTAGAACGAAAGTAGAAAAATAACGTCAAAAAAGAAAAACTAGAACCGGAAGAGTGACACATAAGCATAAAAAGGCAGGAAATAAACACTTAAGAGAAATAAAAGGAACAAAAAACACACACAGACAAAAATAAAACGAAAAATATAATGCTAGATACAATTAGATAGAAAGAAATTGTGAGGCAACAGAAAAAAGAGACAGAGAGTAATTAAAAAAATAAACTAGAAGGGGAAAAAAAGAAATCAAAAGGCCAGCTCGCCGATCTGAAAGTAAATAAAAAAAAAAAACTGACATGCTTTTCGGAACCTGTTGCCGGAAAAAGCTAGTATGCGGCATACAATTTATGAAAAAAATATTCGGCATGCAATTGTTTAAATGGAATTGCTTTTTTTCAGGAGAGAACTTTATCCCAAAAAACTGAAATTAATGTTGTTGTTTTTTTGTGTTTTTTTACATATTTATTTATTTATTTATTTAAGTACCCTCAAGGCCCTGGGGCATTACAGAGGGGAGTGGTACAAGACAAATTTGGAACACAAACAATATACAAACACTAAAAACCAAACACGAAAAATGTAAAAAAAAAAAAATGTGCAAACAGATTAAGAAATGTATAAAACAAGGCAAACAAACAAAGAGAAATATTAACATAGGTAAGTAGTCAACGCACTTTTAAACAAGTCAAAGGATGGTATGTTTACTAATTGCGCAGGAAGGCGATTCCACTCTGAAGATGTCCTTGGAATTTCATTTCATTTTCATTTATTAACCATTTTGAAGTGGGGTGGCAGGGACAAAAGGTGCTTAATAGCACCTGACCAAGGTCCCGAGCCCCATACAGGTTTCAGAGCGGCAACACAGATAAAAACAATAAAAAAACAAAAACAAAAACAAAAGAAATACAACACAAAAAAACAAGGTTGTTTACACATTTGTATCCAATATATTCTTCAAGCTTCAAAATATAATCATTTATTCTTTTTTTGAACGTATCTATTGAATTTACTGCTTCAGCTATTTCCAGAATTTGAGGATGCATGTTTAGAAGTTGGGGAATTTGCTGTGTTAATGTTTGTTCACCATAGCTCGTACGTGTGTGACCTCTAGCATAATCCACACGTCTTAAGTTGTAGTTAGTTTCTCTTAAGGGAAATTGGGTGTGAAACGACTCCGTGTCAGTTTTGAGATAATGAAAGATGGCTTTTGTAAGGTTGAACATTATTAACTGTTGTATAGTAAGCAAGCGATGTTTTTTAAAATAAGCAGATGTGTGATCGTTATAGCTTAGACACTCGATAGAACGGATCGCTTTTTTCTGGAGCACTAGTAGTTTTTCAAGGTTATTTTTAGCAGTCGTACCCCAAACCAATGAGCAGTAATGTAAATGAGAGTGAACAAGTGCATAGTATAATTGGCACTTAAGCCACGTTGGTAATAAATATCTTAATTTGTGTATTGTGCCAATTGATCTGGAGAGTGTTATAGACAACTTGGACACGTGAGTTGTCCAGTACAAGTGTTCATGAAACCATACACCCAGGAACTTTAATGACTCAACCTTCTCTAATTTGTAGGAGTTAAACTTTATATCTAAGTCGTAGTTAAGCATCTTATTTCTTGCCCTAAAAACAATATATTTAGTTTTTAAAATATTCAATTCAAGCTGGTTTGCAACTAGCCACAGTGATAAATCCATCAACCAATCATTAGCTGTGCTTTCGAGATACTGGAGGTTACTATCGGAAAAAAATACATTCGAGTCGTCTGCGAATAATACCATTTCTGAGCGATGCGAAATATTAACGATATCATTGATGTAAATAAGAAATAGTAATGGTCCTAAAATTGATCCTTGCGGGACGCCATATGCTATTTGATGGATGTCTGATTTGACGCCGTTATAAGTGGTGAATTGTAATCGAGAACTTAAGTAACTATTAATTAATTTGTTCGCTGTGCCCCTTACACCATACATGTTTAGCTTTGTTAGTAGTATTTGATGTTTAATTGAATCAAAGGCTTTTCGGAAGTCAAGAAATATTCCGATGGTAAACTGATTATTTTCAATGTTTGTAATAATTTTATCTTTAATATTTACAAGTGCCATTTCCGTCGATTTATTTTTTTGAAACCCAAACTGCTGCTCGGAGATTATATTATGTTTTGTGAAAAAACTAGTCAGGCGATTATTAATTATTTGTTCTAAAATTTTCGAAAAAATACGAAGTACAGAAATCGGCCTGTAATTATTGAGGTCATTCCGTACACCACCCTTACGTACAACGCAAACGCGTGCTACTTTCATTCTGTCTGGAAAGCGACCAGTTAACAGTGACGTGTTGCATATGTGTGTTAGCGGAGTTAATATTAGACTGGAAATGAATTTAATTGGTTCAGCTTTGAGACCGTCTTCACCTGGGGCTGTACTGTTTTTAAGGCAAGCAATCAGGGTACTTATTTCTTTCTCGTCCGTAGGAGAAAAGAAAATTGAGCTAGTTACGTTATTACGTATATATGAAATGACATTAGCTGCATTGGTTGGGGAAGACGAGCATGCTCCTGATGTTAGAAAATGAGTATTAAACAAGTCTGAGAGCTGTTTACCTCCGTAGCTTTTGCCGTCAATTTTCAGTTCAGTAGGAGGTGGATCACTAGGCCTGGAAATCAAAGTCCCTACAGTGCTCCAGATTTTCTTAGGGTCACCCAGGATGCTCATAAATTTATTTATATAATATTCGCGACGTGCTTTTTTTAGGTCCGAGTTTAGTTTGTTTCGAACTTTTTTGAACTTGACAATGATATCTTTATCTCTTAGCTTGATAAATTTATCGTATATGGAGTCTCGATATTTTATTCTCTTATATAGCGTAGGAGTCACCCAAGGCTTTCTTGACTTCTTATGTTTTTTCAAGGTTCTTAGCGGGAAGGCATTGTCATATAAAGATATGAGCTTGCTAATAAAAAGATTGTATGATATGTCTGGATCACTTTCATTATATACAAAGTCCCAATTGATATTAGACACCGAGGAGTAAAACATGTCAAGGCTTTCCTTGCTGATAGGTCGGTAAGTTATACAAGGGAAATACATGGGGCTTTTCCTAAGTCTCTTAAATAAACAAAATGTTGGCAGATGGTCGCTTACATTCCACGTTAACACCCCTCCTGTGAGTTCATTAGGATTACAATTCGTAATACACAAATCGATTACAGTAGCCCCAGGCAGCACAAAATGAACGGCCGGGCAATGGCTGAAGCATTTTGGCCAGTCACATTTCCTCCGGCCTAAGGCTGGTCAAACTACTATGCCCGAACATGGCTGTGGGCCTTGGCCAAAGACTTGAGGGGACTAGCTGTTGGAGGCTGGCCGATGACCTGTAGCAGGACACAAGCCGAAGGCTAGCAAATAAAGACCGGCCAAAGACTTTGGTATGGACAGAGGCCAAAGGTTAGCATCCGTGCACTGGCCAATGCCATGTAGCCGAAAGCAAGCCGAAGTTGCGCAACAGGACATTGGCCAATCACCTGCGATTGAAAGCTGGCCGGAGTTCAGCAAATGGAGGCCGGCCGAAGACTTGTGTCAGGACACAGGCTGAAGGTTAGCATCTGGGCACTGGCCAATGCCGTGTGGCCGAAAGCAAGCCGAAGTTTAGCAACAGGGCATCGGCCGGTGTCCTGTGATCAGAGGCAGGCCGGAGTTAAGCAACTGGGCATTAGCCGTACATTAGATGTCAGGTGCTAGGCGAAGAAGTTTGACCGGGTACAGGCCGATGACATGCAGCTGGACACAGGCCGATCCCTCGCAACTAATCATAGGCCGTACCTTTGCGATTGGGTGCTGGCCCTACAGCCGAGGTCGCACATTAGTGAGCGACTTGCAGTTAGGTGTTAGCCTTGCAATTAACTCATGGACGCACTGCAGAAGAAGAGCCTGTGCCTGACATTTTGCCTGCACACTTTGCAGTAGCTGTGGATGCTGTATCAGTTAAGATCAACCACTTGAGATCAAATGTCGGGATGCACAAACTCACTGAGAACTGGTTTGTATTGTTAAAACAAAAAAGGCTGAGGATTTTCTGGGACTATTTTTATTTAACCTTTTCCATTTCTTCATCCTGCTTCTTGCTTCGCCCACCATCACGGTCGACAAATGACCACAGCCATCTCTTTGCGATATCTTGAACCGTCGCCTCGCTCAAGTCCGTATACTTCGCCTTGCTGGCAGCTGAGAAAATAAAAAGCATTGAGTTTAGACATAAAATTACAGTCAACAACGTTTATTGAACTCGCAAAAACTCTCTACCAGTCTGACATACTCAGTAATTCGATATCGACCGACACAATGTTTAATAACAAGCCCGCGTTTGCCCACACCAGGTGTGGGCACTGCGCACGCGCAGCAACCGATTTCGAGTGAACTGAGGCTTCTGCGCATGCGCAGTGCCGTCGACAGCACCACCGCAGCTGCGTGACGTCAGGGAGGTGTGTGTGTCTATAAAAGTTCTAATGATTTTGACAACAAACAAGAACGCCACATTTAGGAAAGTTGTTTGCTCTCAAAGGAGCGTCTGTATGTCATGAGGGACGCGTCACGCGGATAGTCAGTGGCCGTTTCTTCATTTTTTAAGGTCTCACCCGCTCACCCTCTCCCCACACCCTTTACAGAAGAGAATTTTTTCTTCTCTTCCGGGTGGTCGACACGGCCTCTTGAAAGAGAAAAGCCAGCTTGCTCTACAAGCTGGCTTTTTTATTTCAAGCGGCCTCATTGCCAGCAGGCGCACTGGGGGAAAGCCAGCTCTGCAAGCTGGCTTTCCCTCAAGGGCTTGTCTGCATTGAGTGAAAGCCAGCTTGCAGAGCAAAACGGCGCTCTTGGTAGTTCAATCTACACATGGGTAGCACGCGACGTCATTCAAAAAGCGCTACGATGACCACCAGGGAGGAGGGCAAGAAGAAGCTCGCCTCTTATCAGGGCCTCCTTTTGTGCCTCCCAAATCCGGTTCTACTCTACCACACACCAATTAGTCTTAACTTCTCACTTGTGGGAATAAGATGCAGAAAATTGGTTACTAAGTAGTTGCCAGGTCATTACTCACTCAGAAATTCGTTTTGCAGGCACCTCCTCTCTTCTTCCCCCCCCCCCCCTCTAAAGCATTTTGACCTGCTTCAAATATGCTGACACATAGGCCAGCACAAAGCAGCCAGACCACGAGTGCTGCATCAGCATTCGGCTGGGGCTCGTGTTCTCACTGATCAGACCAAGAACTAGAGATGAAGCAAACATTTTCCAAACCTGAGGTCTGAAGAATTCAAAGATGTTAAACCTTTCTAACTTTGGCACTAACAAATATAACACTGAACCTATCATGTCAAAAAATTCGACTATTTTAGTCATTATTTCTCTACAGATTTGTCGAACTTCGAACCCGTGAAGTCCAAAAGTTTGACGAAGCTTAAACTTTTGATCTGAGGAACTTCTAACGAAACAGGATTCAATCGGTACCTACATGTTCAGAACACATAGCAACTGCTTCAACGCTTGAACCACGCTTGAACTGTGCAGATAACAATTGCTGTCGCAGGAGACTGACTCACAGCTCAAAAAGGCAAGCTAAGTGGCCGAGTGCCGACCTGCCCAGCAAATGCAGCAAGCTATCTGGTGGTAGCAACAGCTGTACCCATCTCTGTTTTCCGCAAGCTTTGTTTAAACTCAGTTAAACAGAGCTCACACATCAGAAAATTAAGAAATCACTCGAAACTGAAACTGGGACCCTCGTGCGATTTGAAGACTTCGAACTTTACAAACTTATACTTGGAACAAAACTCTTAATCTTCGAATAATTCTAACTTAAACCAAGAAATTTCAAATCTTCAAATATTTTTAGAATCAAAATTGCAAAAAAGGAAGGGGAAACTGTTGAACTCTACTTTTATCAACATCGAAAGCAACTTTGTAAATTCAAACCATGGCAATGTTCGAAAGTGGTTCACTTTGCAACCCTTTCTAACTCTACCAAGGACCCTGCCGAATGCAGATGCGGCACTCGTGTTCAATTTGTGCACTGTAGTGGCCTACCTATGCACTGTCAAATTTGAAGCATGCAGGCCTTGAGATTTCAGATGTTGTCTAGAGCCCCTGGTGGCAATCAGTGCATCAAAGAATGTCTCACCGACAAATTGCTTTGTCGATGAAGACTGCCTGTTTCAGCAACACATCTTGCCACATTTCATAGATAGCTTCCTTTTCATGACAGCCTTGAAATTGATTTTTGTTAACATGAATATCGCCAGACCTCTTTAGGATCGAAGCTCGGCCAACAGTGCCCCATATCCGCCCTTTTGATTGCTAGCATAGCTTTCTAAAAAGGCTCACTGCAAGTTCAAGCCCAAGAATAGATTTATTTTCCCCTTGCAAAGCAAGGGGTGACTGCACAAAGCGCGGCATGTTTGGAATTGTAGCTTGCTAGCACGGTGCCAATCAAACATCGCAACAGTTAAGGTTGCGTAATGAGTGTTGATAAAATGTGCACTGATGAAAAAGTTGTTTATCAAACATGCATGGATAAAACGATAGCACCATGGGCATCCTGCTGAAATTGCAAGGCATTAATATGAGGTTACTAATGTTGCTTCCTCCAAGAAAAGTTTGAACTAGTAGCTAGCCACGGCTAGCATTCCGCATCGACTGCTATCTGTGGACTGGATGCCGTGAAATCACAAAATTACCTATCTTTGGTGGTGCATGCAGAGTTGCAGAAATTATTAAAAAGCAAGCAACGACATCTCACTTCAGCCAATCCCGATCCTCTGTTTACGTGCTCTTTAACAAGCCAAGATGTCATAAATGTTCTCACCCCTTCGGAGAAGTTCCCTGCATCCAGGTTGTGGTAGACGCGGCTCTCTTCAGCCCTGTAGGGAGCAGAAAAAAAAAGACGGCCTCAAGTAAGCAGGAGTGCACAAGAGATAAAACCAAGAGCAAAATTGAATGTGTTCTGAAAGTGGGACCAGCTATATTAGCTTGAGATAGTTCATAATGAGCCCGAACTAACCTGATACATGATAAGCTGGCAGGACTGAACCTGAAGTAGAAGACATTCAAATACGAAAAAAGAGAGATGCTTAGACCGAATCAGAAAGAGCGAAACTGTTTTGTAGATACAGAAAACAATGCTACAAAAACTATAGGTATGCAAGCAGTGTTTTTTACAGTGTAGCCTTTGCAATGGCTCCCTGAAACAAAGGTAGGACTTATGAACTCTTACCCACATTTCTGACACTTCTCTGGCAATCCATTAAAAGGAATGCAGGACTGACGCTCAATTCATGCAGACTGCTTTTGTAATATCCTACCGCAAGAATGCACAACTCTGATGACAAAAATGTTCGGATTGAGGCCACATCTGTGGCCTCAGGCCTAGAGCCTAGAATAGGCCATATTGCTTAACCCAAAGCTACAGCATATCTAAGTACCATGTTCCCAAATGTTCTTGTGTTAGAGGTATGGTGAACAACTAAGGCACTTTTTTTATTTCTTATTTCAGAGTGCCATTTTCCGAGCTATCTAGAACAGCGAACAAAAAGCTCAATCGCATGGTCGTCTGAAATAAAAGCTTTCATAAATTTGTTTTTAGAGCCTTTTCAAAAGTTTGTACCAACACCCGGCCACCATTGCTTGCTCACATACTCTGAGCATGTAATGGACACGGCAGTTGCGTCAGCGTTCGGCGTGAACTTAGGTCATATTGCAAATGAGCGCTCTGTCAGAGTTCGTCGAGGACTCGGATCCAATCACAGGCTTCGTGATTGGATTCGAGTCCTCGCAGTGTCGATTGTACCACGTAAGTGAAAATAGATTATGTATATAATATTTGAAAGTATGAAAGATTGAGCCCAACAAAGTCAGAAATCAAAGACCACCAACAAGGCATTATAGACTACTGACATTTTTTGGGGACCCCATGGTCAACACCTGTTCACTTTATGGCTGAGAGAACTACCCTGGGCGCAGGCTGGGGTCATTTTTGTCTGGAAGCTTCGTTGGACAGCTAGCGCACTAGTACCCAGTTACACGGGCGCTCTCAGCTGCCATTGAGTCCAATGACAGTCGAGTCCATCGCGATAAGCCAAAGTTACACGGCAGCGCCAACCGTCATTGAGCCGCTAATGACAGTTGAGTTCGACTGAGCTCCCCCACCTCAGTTCAACCGAACGGACTTCCCCAACGGAGGTAAATTGGCACCTGTTCGCGGGACCGCTGCCAGCAACCATTGTTTGTGAGGCACTTACTGTTTCGAAATGCAGGGGGGGGCGTCTAAAAAGAATCGTAGCAGCAAAATTCTCGGGAAGGAATACATTTAGGCGTCCGAGCTGCCAATAATAGCATCCCGGCTAGCCGGCAAGATTCCAAACGAGCAAAAATGGCGGAGGAACCTGCTGCATAAATAGACAAATAGTAGTGGGGCACCCATCATAGCGGGCAGTAGCTTGCACCACCTAGCCTAAAATATGTGCAACCTAGCCCTGAATCTGCTTTGGTACTCGTGTAAATGCCGCTAAAAAGCAACAAGGTATCAAACATATAGTATGATCTACTTAAAATAAATAAAACGAGTGTCTCCGAGTAAATTACTATAAAAATTAGACTGATCACACGGCACAAGAACCAGTTTCGTGCTAGCTTTAACTGGGTTCTAGAGAGTTGAGTTGAGGTCAGTCAACGTTGAGGCTGATAAATGTCGTAGACTCAACGATAGTTGAAAGTGTACGTGTAACTAGGGTAACTAGGGGACTGGCTTGCAAGGTTTCAAGGACAAGCAATTCTAACTGATGTGGTACAGTCTGCAGCAATATGAAATACCCACTCAGAGCGCATGGCCGAGGCGGTGGCCGAAAGGGGCGCAGTACATGATTCGGACAGTTCCATGTTGCTCAGAGGGGAGGCTCGCTCAAGGCTGAACCACTGTTGGTTGTTTCGGGCACTGCACAAAATTTTCCATCCAGAATTAAATGTTGCTAACTGACAGCTCTCAGCTGTCTGTATACATCTTTCGTGCTTTCATTCTTTCAATTTTAACTGCTGAATTTTACAATGTGCGTGCACTAACCAGACTGACCTACACTCAGTGATAAATCAAGATCAAAGAGCGAGGAAAACGAAGGTGGGAAAGGAGAAAACAGATGGGGTGTTGAAGGTGAGAGGACAAAAACCTCTTCTACCTTCAGTCTGCTTTCTCCTACCCAGCCTTCGTTTCCCTTGCCCTTTGTTACTGACCTGTTACTGACTATAACTATTTAGCAATTTTACAATTGCATAAGGAGCTAAAGTTATTCATGCAAGTTTTGATTCACATTGAATAATAATTTATAATGAACAGCCTTATACCGGGACACACTCTTTCTCTTGAGGCATCGTCCGAAGAGTCGCTGTCCATATGGCCAGCAGGCCTCCTCGCCCTTTCCTGTCTTGGGGCCACATCCGGTCCGTCAGTCCAAATTGGGTGCTTAGGCAGCTGCGACCAGATGGTCTGAAGCGTGCTGCAGTGTGGCTGCATGAGAAACGATCATCTCAATTATACGCTCAATTAAAAAAAAAATCGCCAACCTAATGTAGGAGTGAAGAATCTTCACTGGGCGATTCGACCAAGTCAGTGTAATCTGTTCTTTCTCTAAAATTGCATTGAGGACCTGCTGCTTTTGCTTGTAAGGTGGCCAGTAGGAGACGACTTGCTCTAGCTTCCTCACCAGCCAACACTCCGAGACGACGTATGCGCTCCCTTCATCTAAAGTGCATGACGTGGTAGCTATAGAGAAAAAGTGTGGAATATGCATTCTACCAGAATATTAGAACCTATTTTAGACAGCTTGGGCAATGTTGGGGGCCCCGCCAGCAACCACTAACAAACCACTGCCAGATTTGATTATTTTTGGATGGAGAAATCCGCTAAACAAATTTTTAAAAAAGGTACTTACAAATGCAGGTTTCTGATACAAGCATAATGCACTAAACTCACAAAAAACTGTAGCAGAGATCCAAAATAAATACATCTAGCAAAACAGGCACGTCTAACTTTCAGCGAGACGCAAAATGTCTGCACTTGACCCGCAGCGCGTGACATCTTTTCGCCGCACGATTTGAAAAAGGAGCTCACTGTCACTCACGAGACGCGACCACAGACTGAACAGTGAATACGCTACACTTAGGAGCGAAGCAAGAGGTCTGTTTAGGGCATAGGTTCATGATGATGTTGTTCAATTGATGTCGTGATGCTTCTGCTATCTATTTCAAGCCAAAATAAGAAGTCTTTAGCCACTTCACTGTCAGCCCCTGTTAATGTTGACACAGCAAGGCTGGGGTGCAAAGACCAGGCACCTAGCCAGGGGGGGGGGGGGACCATGGGGGCCCCCCCGCAATCTTCCATTTTCCTGGGACCTCCTCCCCCCCCCCCCTCATACAGCATTTTGTCATGGGCGGGCGCGCTCCTCCTCTCCTGCTTTTCCTCCTCCCTTTCCCCTTTCCTCCCCTCCCCCCCCCCCCCAAAGAAATCCTGGCTACGTGCCAAGCAAAGGCCCCTGTCGAAACTTCACTGCCCAACTACTCAGCTGCTTTGTTGTAACGCAAATGAACTTCTGCACGAGAAACACCAATCGAAAGTTAGACATGATGATTGAAAACCTGAGACTGTGGTTAAAAAATGGAAGAGATGCTCTCTGTCACACTGTCTTTCTACTATGGTGCCTGGAACGCGTCTCCGACTGGTGTGTTTACCGTGTCCAAAAAAGTGGTCCCTCGATTTCCGCCTGATGACGTCATAAAAGTGTCATGCTGTCGCTGGTCGCGAACCTGGTGGCGTCCCAATAGTTGTGGTGTATGTGGCGACGCCTGTTCTGCTGCAGGTCGCTCTCCACTGTGACAGTCCACGGAAGCTACAGCAGCTGCAAGTTGGGACGCCGTGACGACAGCGACACTCGCGTTCGCTTGTGCTTTTCGCCAGCATTTCTATGGCCAACCGCCAGGATCGCGACAGTCAACAGCATGACACTCCGGCTTCTGTGACGTCATCTGTTGCCACTTCGGGACCACTTTTGATGTATGGGCGGGATAGGACGCTAAACACACCAGTCGTAGACGCGATCCAGGCACCATACTTTCTACATCACGTTTTTCCGTTTTCCAACCACAGACTCAGGTTTTCAATCGTCATGTATAACTTACACCAGCTCGCCCGCACTTTAGCCGTTTTTTCATTGAAAGTTAGAAATGAACGAACTTCTGGGCGAGATCGAAACAATCGAAAGGTAACATTTTTGTAACGAGCAGCTGCAGACTGCCGCCGAAAAGCGGCGCGAGTGCAGTGCTGGGGAGTGGGTTAAGACACGCCTCCGTTATTCACTCAAATGGCGTTGTTCGCTAAAACGTCATTCACGCATATGATATAATCAATTACCAGTAAAAAATCAATTATAAAAAAAAAACATTATCAGTAAAATATTAATTAATAAAAAAATCAATTATCGGTTTAAATAAAAAATAAAATATATTTATTTTCAGCGATAATTGTAAAAAAAAAATTTGTAAATATCGCAAAAAGCTATCAATTACCACTAAAAAATCAATTATAAAAAAGAGCACTATCACTAAAACATTAAGTATAAAAAAAAAATCAATTATCGGTGGAAACAAATAATAAAATATATATTCATTTTCAGCGATAATTGTCTAAAAGAAAATGTGCAAATATCGCAAAAAGCTTGACAAAAAAAAAAAAAAAGTATCCCCACTGGGGATCGAACCCGGAACTTCTGCGTGAGAAGCGGACACTCTACCACTGAGCTACAGCCGGCTCGGATATTTCTACTCTTACAATTCGTGTTATACAAGAAACAACATGCCAGTTCGGCGTTCGCGACAGTTTTTCTTCGTAGGTTTGTCATGACGGTTGCCGGCAAAATCCCCACATCCCATTAACAATCATACAATCAGCAGAATCTAAAAAAGTGCACAAGAGCCGCTAACATGCCGCTAACATGCCGCTAACATGCCGCTGACATGCCGCTGACATGCCGCCGACCGCCTGATTTTGCAATGACAAGCCAGTGGCCCGAGCTTCCCCGACCTTGCGAACCAGGCGAGCTGCGACGACAGCGTCATCACGCTCGCACGAACGGACGGGGCCGCCTTTCCGAAGCACCGCTAATGCAGAGCTTGTCAACTGAGCCGTTACTACTAACACTATGCCCATTGTGTTCCAATCACTTTGCAAAACAAAACACCGAGTAGAAAATGGACTTACTCCTTGATCAGCATATTCATGGCCTCTTGTCTCTGGACGCCGCCGCGTGCTATCTTGGGTGGCTTGAAATGTGCACAAACCGATAACAAAGCTTCTCAAATCGTCGAACCTTGAACGCCTTGAACCGCTTGAAGTTGAACTAGGCCTGATGACTCCACCATCAGCCAGCTGCACCGGCCATTGCACCGGCATCAGCGCGACACGATCGAGTGGATGGGTGAATAATAAAATTATAAGTTCTCTTTTTGCAATGGGAGGTAGCTCGCGCCACCTGGCGGACAACTATCACCGCGCAGGGAATCTAGTCAGATTTTCGGGGATTAGGACGAACATGAATATATTTTAATTAAAGCACCCGTCACTTCTCTTTTATGCAAGAGAGTCGCCAGTTTTCGTGTTCACCCTACGCGTGGGTATGCATAAACAAGTAATGGCGGAACTGGCGGAACTTGCTGGGACGAGATCACTTCCGGTTCACCTGCTTCATCTGTATGTTTGCTCGGTGAGCAGAGATGAGCTGCGCGCCTTTTTTTTTTTTTTTTTTTTAGTTTTTCTCGTTGGAAAATCGGAAAAGGTATGTCGAAGACCGGACAATTGACCTTGGACCGGACCTTACGGAGCCAAGAAGAAGCACCGCATCTCGTTTTATTTGGCCTCCGTAGTTAAAGTTACGTAACCCTATGCGACGGGTCAGTGGAAATCTGTGTACACGTGAGACATTCAACGAAGTTAGACGCCCACAAATCAACCGAGGCATCGGCATGTGATTGTTTTGTGTTTTTCGTGCACGGGAGAGCGTTTGTGAGAACTGCATCGCATCGTCAACTGCGCGGCGTCGCGGTGAGTGTTCGAGCTGGGCAAAGCGAGACTACGCTACGCCTGTCGGACGTAGTTGAAGGAAGGTGCGCAGGATTGTGCAACTGGTGCTCGATCGTGCCGTGGAAGAAGAGGCGGTGCGTTTTCGACGACGTGTAGAGATATCGTGATCGAGACAAAGCCGTCGCACTGTGTATAGTACGATTGTGCCGTTCGTTCCCCTCAAAAAGCTAGCGGCGTGTTTTCGACGACGAGTGGAGGTCTCGTGATTGTGACAACGTCGGCCTACCACGGCGGGAAGTGTGATTCGTTCGATAAAGTTCTTTCGTTGTCTCGAAGAGTCGGATATGTGTTTTCCTCCATTTTTTCACCCAATATTTTTAACCATGGCTTAGTTAGGAGAGCTTTTTGTTTGTTTGTTTGTTTGTTTTTTGCTCTGCACGCGCTGCCATTAGCTTAATGTGCTTCTTTTGTAGCCATTTGACGACGTCCTTACTGCTACCAGTCACCTTGAGGTTTCCTCAGGTGGAGGGAGACCCGACTTCTGACCGTGATTTCACCCAATATTTTGTGACTAGCTTATATAATTTGGTTTTTAAGTGATAGAACTTTTCTGTTATATTTGATATAGCAATACTGCCAGCCAGGTTTTGGTTATGAAATACATGTGCTTATTGTGTGTTTGTTTTCAGGTTTTCTGGTTTTATCTTGGCCAGAAATCTGTGACTAAAGAAAAGCTGTTGTTATGAAGAATTTTGTAATTGGCAAAAGAATACCAGAGAAAGCTTTTTTTCATATTCTGGTTCATTTTTGTTGTGTACAACAAGTCCAGAATTCACTGCTCTGTTAAAGGCACAGTCATTTTTTAATGTTTTCGCATTTTGTACATATAATTTGTGTTCAAATAATAAAATATAATTTTTATCCAAATGAAGTTTTCTGAGCCAATTTTATAGTATGGAACGCGCCACGGCCTGGATTCCTCAAGTGTTAATCCCTTCTCCCAGTCTTACCTGGCCTGGGCAAACATGTAGCCACCTACATGTGACCAGACTTAATATTTGCAGAACAAGCGGAAGTCATTGCTTACCAAGCCTGTGGCTTGTATACTGTATTGTAATGGGCAATGTAATGCCAGAGAGGATTGGTGGTCCTGAATAAAAGCAGCACTCCGCATACCCATGTTCTATGGGACACTTTTTTTCTTTTGTTGACCAATTTGAAACAAGCCAAATAGGGTGACCATCTTTCGGATTGGTGGCCTGGGATAAAAGGAGCGGTCAGTACCCATGTCTTCTACCAGACAGTTTTTTTTCATCATTGAATAAGTTACTGCCAGTCAACACTGGTCGGACATGTGCTGAGGATGTTTTTAGGACTGGTGGCCGGGGATAAAAAGTGTGGTCAGTAGCCAGGCTTCTACTGAACAGTTTTTTGTCTACGTTGACCAAGTTGCTGCCGGTCAACATTGGCCGGAAAGGTGCTGAGGACATTTTTAGGACTGGTGGCCGGGGATGAAAAGGGTAGTGAGTCCCAGGCCTCTACCGGACACTTTTTTGTCTTCGTTGACCAGGTTGCTGCCAGTCAACATTGACCAGACAGATGCTGAGGATGTTTTTAGGACTGGTGGCCGGGGATGAAAAGAGTAGTGAGTCCCAGGCTTCTACCGGACACTTTTTTGTCTTCGTTGACCAGGTTGCTGCCAGTCAACATTGACCGAACAGGTGCTGAGGATGTTTTTAGGACTAATGGCCGGGGATGAAAAGAGTAGTGAGTCCCAGGCTTCTACCGGACACTTTTTTGTCTTCGTTGACCAGGTTGCTGCCAGTCAACATTGACCGGACAGGTGCTGAGGATATTTTTAGGACTGGTGGCCGGGGATGAAAAGAGTAGTGAGTCCCAGGCTTCTACCGGACACTTTTTTGTCTTCGTTGACCAGGTTGCTGCCAGTTAACATTGACCGGACAGGTGCTGAGGATATTTTTAGGACTGGTGGCCGGGGATGAAAAGAGTGATCAGTACTCTGCCTTCTACCGGGCACTTTTTTGTCTTCATTGACCAAGTTCATGCCGGTGAACATTGGCCGGATGAGTGCTGGTCACCTTTTTGAGGCGGGTGACCAGGGAGGAAACAAAGACTTGGTGGCCAAGCCCTTCCCGAACATAATTTGGTGATTGGTTGCCAATGGAAAAACTAAGACTCTGTGGCCGGGGACTTAATAGTGATCTTTTGGGGACCTTTGGCCAGCTGCTTTCCAGTGGCCGGGCTGGCCAGGCAGGTGCCGAGCAAAAATCAGGCATTGGCCAGTGTCGGGCCAAAATTTTGTGCTGCCTGGGGCTGTTTCCAGTGTAATTCTTGTAGGTATATCAATTATGTTATGAAAGCCATAGCATTGTACAATCGCCATAAGGTTTATACACGTTGGGCTTAAAGACAGTATATCAATATTGAAATCGCCAATTAACGTTAACTGGAGACCTAGAGACGTAGCGTAATCCAATAGACTCTCAACAAAACCAAAAAAATTTGCAGTACAACCAGATGGCGGCCGATAAATCACAGCTATAATTATCTGTTGGTATTTAATAACCATAGACTCATAATCGCAGCAGATTGAGCAATATTCAGATAAAACAGTGTAGATAAGGTTGTGCCGTATATACAAAGAAACCCCCCCCCCCCCCCTCCTCTTTTGTGTTTACGATACATACTTTCAGTCTGATAGCCATCAAACAAAACAGCGTCATCTTTGCAGGTATACCAAGTTTCGGTGAACGCCAGAACATCAAACATAACGTTCAACTGATTCAAGGAAATATCTAGCTCATCTTGCTTGTTCTTCAGGCTTCGTGCATTTAAGTGGAAAAGAGATAGTCCTCTTTCATTGGTGGAAGTATTTCTCACAAAATGATTAAAGGAAGCAGAGTCATAATATGAACATTCTGTTTTGTTATCAATCATTTCAAACGGAAAACCGATATAGGCTATCTGTAGCTATTTTATTTCTAGTTTATCTTCTGAAGATCGTCTTCATTTTCGATCTTGATAGCTCGGTCGCCCTGTCTCCTACGAACAAACACATTTCCGTCTTTTTGCCATGTGAACTGATAGTCCTTTTCTTGCGCCTTTGCCTTTGTTAGCCACAACAGTTTCTTGTTTGCCGCTGTTAGATTGTCAAACAAGCGTATGCTAGACTGCCTTTCCCGCAAGCTTGAGTTCTTTTTAATCCACTTTTCCTTTGTTGCTCGTGAGTTGAAACGTATTAACACGACAGGGATCTTATCAGCACGAGCTGGCAAACGGTGCATGCCCTCGACATCACTTTCAGCGCGTTCAGGAAGTTCCAGTTTGGCCGCGAGTTCATTTACAGTGTGTAGAAGGTTCTCGTGTTCTTTCCGCGGTAAGCCATGTATTTCCAGATTCTGTCGACGACTGTATTGTTCTAGGTTGTTTACACTTATTCTTAGTTGTTGGACGTCAGGGCCACCATTGTTTCTCTCTACGTTTTCAAGTCTACTTTTTATTTCAGCTATTTCGTTGTCCTGTTCTTTAATATGCTTAAGGACTTCATCATATTGGTCAGACATGTGCTGAACTGATTTTTCGATGTTTACGATGGTTTCTTTCATGATCATTAGCGTGTCAACCTTTTCCGTAATTGTCGCCTGGCTTGTGAATTTTACGTTGATTTCGGTTAACAGTGTAGCGACATCAGGTTCCTGATCCTTCTTGCCCTTTTGGGGATTTAGGGTGTATCTGACTTTTGGTTTCCGGCATGTCGAACACTTCCAATTTTTGGCTTTATAAGTCTTTTCATCCGTACCAGCACAATTCCCAAAATGGTAACCGTGACCACATTCCGAACATGTCGCAAAAACACTATTCACTGGTAAAGATTTGTGACATGATAAACAAGGACCCTCGTCCTCCATGACACAGAGGCGCACACAAAAAAGAACGGCTCAGCAGTGGCAGCAGCTACAAACCTTAAAAATGGTTTTGCAAGAAAATTACACCAACCTGTAATGATGAAAGCGACGGGTTAGCTTGTTACGACAACCGGTCTGCTGCCACTGCTGAACGCCTGTAAGGGCCGTCCTCCCTGACCGCCTGCTCTTGTAGCACGACTGTTGTGCCGTAGGTGACGCAAGGATGACGTCTCTCAGATACAGCCAATCGTCAAGAAGGTCCTGGTCGATGATCCTTGGGCGACGTGGGTGACGCGGCGATATGGCGGTATGAGACGGTCGTGAAGTGCCAGGGTGATAAAGCAGATCTGTAATGATGAAAGCGACGGTTTAGCTTGTTACGACAACCGGTCTGCTGCCACTGCTGAACGCCTGTGGAATAAAAGAGTTATAATAGGCTGAGGTAATGCAATGAGGAATTCCGACTTTAAATTGATGATCTACGCGCGGCGAGATGAAAACAGGATTTAACATTAGTTTGTTTTTTAGCGAAGTATTTGAATGATAAATTTTATAAAAAAGACACAAACGAGATATTTTTCGGCGTAATGAAAGAGCAGGAAGTGATAAATTAGTTATCATAGTTGAGACACTAGATGTGCGATGATAGTTAGTAAATATAAAACGGGCACCGCGATTCTGTAGGGCTTCAAGATCAGTCACGAGAGTTGAGAGACCAGGGTCCCAGATCGCTGCTGCATAGTCTAGTTTGGAACGGACAAGGGTTTTATACATTAGTAATTTTAGGGTTTTTTGAATATGATTTTTTTTTAAGATTTAGCCGAACCTTAAATATTCACATATTCACCTTGATGTTGCAAAACGAAAGCAAAAGAGGAAAACTTTAAACACTTACGATAAAAAATAGTCCAATTGGGAATCTAACACGAAAACATCGAATGCACGAACAAAAATCAACTCGGCAGGGGAAACAAGGGGGCCGAAATTCCTGTTGCCGCCGCGCTGATTCTCGAAGAAATGCGTGAGCATTTTGCGTTTCGGTTCTAAATCAGAAAACATGGTGATTGCAGCCTCTCAGCACCTCTCCGCGGGGTGAACACTTTCGGAAATCCTCTTCTTCCTGGAGCAAGCTGGCCAGGTCAGTTAGTGCGTGTATGAAGGATGTGCGCGCGATGCGCGGAAAACGACAGAGTCATTTGGTTGTTGCGCATACACCTTGTGCATAGAGGGGGGGAGGGGGGGGGGGCGATGGTAAGAGACTGCGTGACAACAACGGCCCCGAAGAACGGAACCGCAGCCCGTGTGCGTAGTAAGGTCTCCAAAGCCGGAGACAGGAGCTACGGAGGGCGTCGAAAGAGCGCACCCGTACGCCTGCCGCGTGCCGTAACACTGAGCAACCGAGGTTCAGGTTAGGGGGGGGTGGCACGAAGTGGGGGACAGCGGGGCTAGGGCGTACTTCGGCGATTCCGAGTCAAGAGGTCCAACGAGTCAAAAGATCCAACGCGTCAAAAGATCCATTATTGGACCTTCTGACTCGTTGGATCTTTTGACTCGTTGGACCTCTTGACTCGCCGTGGATCTTTTGACTCGTTGGATCTCTTGACTCGTTGGACCTCTTGACCCACATTGGATCTCTCGACTCGTGTTTGGCGAGTCAAAAGATCCAACGAGTCAAAAGATCCGTTATTGGGCCTTTTGACTCGTTCGATCTCTTGACTCTCTGCCCGAGGCTATAATCCGTTTCACTTAAGGATGGGCCGCAGCCTATGCTAGAAGCCGAGAGCGCGACGTCTTGAACACTTTTGTGTTCGAGGCATTTCAGAGTTGGAGAAGGACCCTAGTGCCACTTGTCTTGTGCATGCACACGCTTCACTGGCTCGTGTTCAGGTTGAGCAGCATTGATCAAGAGCCATACTGTGGCCTCGGGGGCGACAGATTTTGGATACTGATAGGCTGGCTGTGTCACGGCGCTTTGCGTTTTCCAGCTTAATCGGATGGTGACCAACGCCATCTCTTCCTGCGGTATGCTTGACTAACGCAGGAATTTTCCGAGAGTTGTGCACGCTGCACGGTAGTGGGGACGTAAGGTGTTTCTCGAATTTAGAAATCAACGAACAGCTAATTGGTGACTGAATTACGAGGCACATATAGACCAACACCCGATGCTGACGTCCCGCCCCTGCGGTGGTGTTGCTATCGGTATTGCGCACGCGCAGACGGTCCGCTTGACGCCCAAAATGCGCACGTGCAGTGTCCACACCTCGTGCGGAAACTGCGCCTTTTCCCACACCTTGTGAGGGCTTGTATGGAAACAGTGCGTTGGTCTATACGCAGCATGAGCTCAACCGGGAGGAAGGGTTATGTGGATCATTTCGACAGTGTAATGTTTGGCAGTCATCCAGAGGGTCAACATGTCGCAGTATCTTGCCGACCAGTGCAGCATGACTGCTGACTGGCACCACGCTATACGGATAACCAGAATCGGCTTACGTCCGTGTAATCACTACTGCGCGCTGCACCTGAAGACCCCAGGCTATAATCCGTTTCCCCTAAGGATCGACCGCAGCCTATGCTAGAAACCGAGAGCGCGACGCCTTGAACACTTTTGTGTTCGAGGAATTTCAGAGATGGAAAAGGACCCTAGTACCACTTGTCTCGCTGTGCATGCACACGCTTCACTGGCTCGTGTTCAGTTTGAGCAGCATTGATCGAAAGCCATGCACAGTTTTATTAGTCTTTCGACGTATCGCAATAGTACCGATATATCTATATATATCTATATCTATCTATCTATATATATATATATATATATATATATATCATTTTTCTGCATTATCACGGAAGTTTTATATTACTAATCTTTTTAATGTACGGCACCTAGTCGATTTGGTTTGTGCAAACTGAATTATTTTATTCGCACGTAATAAAGCCGAGAAAAAAAAACATTGTACTTTCCACATTTTCGTGACATATTTTGAGCCTCGCATCCCATGATCCATTACAGCGGCCGCTTATCAAATGCTAATTTAAATTTCGTTATAACTTGTGTCAAACCTAAAAGTTTATTAAAAAGGAAAAGTTTGCCATAATATCAACCCGCCTTTAAAAAATATATATACATATTTTTTTTTAATTACTATGTTGAAGTATTTTTCGTCATTTGGCGTTCCTATTGGCAAAGTTCGATATCTTACCTGCACGAAAAGAACCGGTGAATTATCGGGAGTTCCTCTCTTCGAAGTGGCCATCTAAGGCGCATCCAAAAGGACCCTTGAAACGATTTTTCTACTTGTGCTAAATACTAGTTAAAATTACTCCCTAGCGTTAATCACTGAATAAACTTGCATTAGTTTTTCTTTCTAAGCAGAGTCGCCAAATAAATTTGAGAAATATAAGCATCGTTCATCCCGTCAACTCGGAGCCAGAACAAGCGGTCACGTGACCCGGCCCCTAACCTATACCTTTAACGTTAGTCATACCCACGTGCTGGGTTTGACAAAGCAGAGAACGTGTGCTCAGCTCAGACATTGTTGGAGTTGGGCTATTCTCATCACCGCTGTGGTTGGACACGAGCCACTACCCGATCGTGTGCCGAGGCATTGACTGTTACGAGCTGAAGGCGAGTGCTCACGTAGCTTTCGTGTCCAATCTATGCATGAGCCATGCTCGACTGTCGTCAGTCGGGTGATTTCGATTCCAATATCACGTCATTCAGCTTTGAAAAGCATGACCTAAAGAAATAGTTCCCTTTTATCTTCGCGATTTTACAATTTCACCGCGAAAAAGAAGTTTCTGAATCAGTGGCGGTCTGTGCGATTATACTTATGCCAGGCTGGGACCAGTACAAACCGGTAAAGTCATGAACGTTCCAACCCCATAACGTTTCATGGCCCCTTTAAAGGGGCCATGAAATGATTTTAATGTTCAAAGAATCTAGTGCGTCAGGGACCCAGGAACCGGGTGGGCAACAGGGGCTTAAGCACCCGCTGAAATTTTCTAGAAGGTGCTGAGCATTATGCTGAGCCCCTATGCGTTTGGCTCAAGGCCTACTGAACTGATTCCTACTGTACAACGCCTCCCCGCTACTGGGAAGGAGCGGTGAGGAGCTTTCAGTGGACTCCTTTGCAATATGAAGCGGCAGTTCTCGAGTAATTGGAGCTTTTGACCCGCAATAGATCTCTTGACTCATGTCTGCCGAGTCAAGAGATCCAATGCGTAAAAAGATCAATTATTGGACCTTCTGACTCGTTGGATCTTTTGACTCGTTGGACCTTTAGACTCACCGTGGACCTTTTGACTCGTTGGATCTTTTGGCTCGTTGGACCTCTTGACCCACATTGGATCTTTTGACTCGTGTCTGGCGAGTCAAAAGATCCAACGAGCCATAAGATCCATTATTGGACCTTTTGACTCGTTGGATCTTTTGACTCGTTGGATCTCTTGACCAGAAGCGTACTTCGGCCGCCGGAGGGGCGCCGCGAGACGGCATGTACGGGTGGTCCCAGGTGGGTTCATATTTTGTAATGAGCCACCCCGGTCACACGCGCTTCTGGTCAAGAGATCCAACGAGTCAAAAGATCAAACGAGTCAAAAGATCCAACGAGTCAAAAGGTCCAATAATGGATCTCTTGACTCGTTGGATCTTTTGACTCGCCAGACCCGAGTCAAAAGATCCAATGTGGGTCAAGAGATCCAACGAGCCAAGAGATCCAACGAGTCAAAAGATCCACGGCGAGTCAAGAGGTCCAATGAGTCAAAAGGTCCAACGAGTCAGAAGGTCCAATAATGAATCTTTACGCGTTGGATCACTTAACTCGGCAGACACGAGTCAAAAGATCCATTGCATGTCGAGAGCTACAATTACTCGAGAACTGCTGCTTAATATTGCAAAGGGGTCACAAAAAGCCCCTCACCAATCATCCCTAGTAGCGGGGAGGCGTTGCACAATAAAGATCCGTAAACGAGTTTTGACTTGGCGCCTTAGTTTTAGTTTAAAAAAAACAAAAAGCGAAACAGATTTAAGTTTGATGCGCCGCTCAAATACGCACCGTTTTCCGGTTTGTGGCCGAAAAACCTACTCAAGGGGGGCACCCACGGAGACATCCGGTTTCGTGTCGCTGGCTATGGGAATTAGGGAGGGAGCGCTTTTCTTCGCTTCGGGTAGATGACGCCATAAAACTTTGCGTAAAAAAAATCAAGACAATCAGGCTTTTGACGCGTCTCTTCACGTTTTCACGACAACATTTGAAAAAATTAGCCTCAAATCGAGCAGACACTTACTGAGCTTGCTAACTCTACACTTTCAACCAGTTCACGTCATGCGCGTAGTTTTCTCGGCCGGCACAAGCGGCTGTAGGATGGAAAATAGTCGCCTTTCGTCTTCGCGATTTCTCCGCACACTCGCGACATTTGGAAAACTCAAAACGTGCTTTCTTTTTTCCTTTTTTTTTTTTTTTTTTGTTTTTACTAATCGAAAGTTAAGCGAAAGTGACACGCACCAGATTCTTTGAACATTAAAATCATTCCACGGCACCTTTGAAGGGGTCACGAAACGTTATCGGGTTGGAACGTTCCTGACCTTGCCGGTTCGTACTGGTCCCAGCCTAGCACAAGTATGCTCGCACAGACCGCCACTGATTCAGAAACTTCTTTGTCGTGGGGAAATTGTGAAATTGCGAAGAAAAAAGGGCACTACATCTTTCAGTCTTGCCTTTGCAAAGCTGGATGACGTGATTGTGGAATCGAAACCACTTGACTAAAGACATTCGAGCGCTGCTCATGCATGGATTGGGCACGAGAACTGCGTGAGCACTCGACTTCAGCTCGTAACAATGAATGCCTCGGCGGACACTCGGGTAGTGGCTCGTGTCCAACCACTGCGGTGATGAGAATGGCCGAACTTAGCAATGCCTCGAGCTCAGCACGCTTTCTCTACTTTGTCAACCCCAGCAAGTGGGCATGATTAACGTTGAAGGTATAGGATATAGGCACCATGCCACCTGGCCGCTTGTTCTGGCTCCGAGTTTAGGGGATAAACGATGCTCGTATTTCTCGAATTTTATTGGCGACTGCCATTGCCTAGGAAAAACTACTAAGGCAAGTTTATTCAGTTATTAACCTTAGGGAGCGATTCTAAGTAGTATTAAGCAAAAGTAGAAAAATCTAACATTTTTTCTACTTCGAAGAGAAACATCTCTTCAAAGTGACCTTAGATGGCCACTTCGAAGAAAGTAACTCTCGATAATTCACCGGTTCTTTTCGTGCAAATAAGATATCGAACTTGGCCAATGGGAAGGCAATTTGACAAAAAAATAATTAAAAAAATATTTAAAAAAATATATATATTTGTATTTTTTTAAGGCGGGTTGATATTATGGTAAACTTTTCCCTTCTAATGAACTTTCAGGTTCGATATAAGATATATAGAAATTTAAATTAGCATTTGATAAGCGGTTGCAGTAATGGATCATGGGATGCAAAGTTCCAAATATGTCGCGAAAATATGGAAGGTACAATGTTTTTTTTTTTTTCTCGGCTTTATTACGTGCGAATAAAATAATTCAGTTTGCACAGGCAAAATTGACTAGGTGCCGTATATGAAAAGCAGAAGTAATATTTACGTGTTTATGCAAACCAAAAAATAAAATAATATATAACACGCACTATCGCGATACATCGAAAGACGAATAAAAGTGTGCATTTCTTTTGATCAATGCTGCTCAACCTGGACACAAGCCAGTGAAGCGTGTGCATGCACAAGACAAGGGGTACTAGGGTTTTTCTTTTACTCTAAAATGCCTCGAACACAAAGGTGTTCAAGGCGTCGCGCGGAGCGAGATGTCCCATGACGCTCTCGGCTTCTAGCAAGGCTGCGGTGAATCCTTAGGTGAAAAGGAGTATACCCTGGGGTCTTTAGGTGCACCACGCCGTAGTGGTTATACGATCGCACGCCGATGCTGGTTCTCCGTACAGCGTGGTGCCAGTCAGCAGTCATGCTGCACTGACCAGCAAGATACTGCAACATGTTGACCCTCTGGTCAACATGTTGCAGTTGAATCTCCTGAAGCGACTACGAAACCCAGTAAAACAGCGGCGAGCTCTCCGAGCTGTTTCGACGTCGGTTAGGCTTAGAGGATTCACCACCGATTTTGTGAAATTACTGGGAACACTTCACACGTCGGCTTTTCCTGTTACGGTCGCAAACGAATGTCGTTACGTCCGTTGTAATCCTCGCACCGTCGAATGCACAAGCACTTTGTAGAACCACACATCAATCACCTTTATGTCGGACCCCGCACACCACCACAGACCACTGCCGGCCATCGTCAACAAAACCACGTGATCACCGTTCAGCTACCACGTAACGCCTGCGCCGCTCCGCACTCCGACGGCTACAGACGGAGTGCCAGAGGGCGCTCTGAGAGGGAGAGGCGCCCTCGGAATGAACCACCCGATCAGGCGACAGCACTCTCTTTCAACCACCCGATTACGCGCGCTCTGGAAAGAGCGCTCGAGAGCGCGCAGAAAGAACCACGCGAATTCGCCATTAGTCAAGCATACCGCACGAATAAATGGCGTTGGCCACCAGCCGATTGAAACGGAAAATTCACAACGCCGTGACACAGCCAGCCATTCAGGATCCCGAAACTTTTCATCCCCGAGGCCACTGTATCCACTTCCCTTATCTCCCTTTTTTTTTTGTTGCTTTGGTATTAGTTGCCGGATCCGACCCCGCTGCAGTGCAGTGACCGTCACGCCCCTCTTTGCCATTCGAAAGTCGTCATTCATCGTAGTATTGCTTTTCTTTCTTTCCTGCTTTTCTTCAAAGTCCTTTCTCCCCTTTCCCAGTGATCGGGCAGGGAGTCAAGAGGTTCAACGAGTCAAAAGGTACAATAATGGATCTTTTGACTCGTTGGATCTTTTGACTCGCCAAACACGAGTCAAGAGATCCAATGTGGGTCAAGAGGTCCATCGAGTGAAGAGATCTATCGAGTCAAAAGATCCACGGCGAGTCAAGAGGTCCAACGAGTCAAAACGTCCAACGAGTCAAAAGGTCCAACGAGTCAGAAGTTCCAATAATGGATCTTTTGACGCGTTGGATCTTTTGACTCGTTGGACCTCTTGACTCGGAATCGTCACACGGCGTCCCCCAACGTCGCCATCCCGTGGCGACGTTGCGAACTTTGAAGAAATGTTCGCCAACTAGTCCAAGGTCAGCGCATACACGAGGGCACTAACACTGACGCATTAAAAGCTAGGACTCGAGAATATGCAAAACAACGCTACATGGATGAAAATTCTAAACAAATACATAATATAGGGGAAATAAATTGCAAGACGGGTCCACAGACTCAGCTCCGGGAAAAACAATGGGACAGAATTGAAAGTGCTGGTAATAAAGAGGGCTGTTATAAACAAAAAGTGCAATTCAGAACAGGCCAAACATTACGTATTAAAGTCAAGAGAAGATAAAATTTCGGGGTAAAATTAAACAATTTTAAGCGAGAGAGCGAGCAATGAACAGCGAAAAAGCAATCTCGGAACGAGTCGGATTCAACGAGACACAAAAGAGAAAAAAAATGACCGTAAAAGAGGAAAATAAAACTTTCTAACGTAAGAAAATGAGAGGGCATCGAAATAAAGTGGCTAACCGTTGCTCCACCGTCAAAACACAGGCACTTAAAACTGCAGCTATAACCGAAAGAAAGAATTAACAAACTTGAAATTGTTCATTAGAAAACCGCATCATCGAGAGCCCAGAAATATCCAAAAAGAAATGTCTCTCACGTCAAAAATATACAAGACGAAGGTAGAATGAATGTGAATTCAAGACCAGCCAATTCCAGCCAAGTCGCGGATGGAGCCTCAAACCTGCATGAAGAACTCGCCGCCATAAACTAGCGACACCGGTGCCGCTTGACGCATTCTCTCGGCTACAGCTGTTCGATCGGCCTTTTTGAGTGACGTCTATCTCGTCTCTTGTCGCCGACCGCGACAAACTCTCGAGATTCGCTGAGTGTCGCTGAGTGACGGGTGACACTCTAGACGGAAAATGCACGAAATCTGAAACCCTGCTCTCTCTCTGTTATTCTTTTTCTTTTGTTTTTACCGTTGACATCCTTAGACAGATGTTCAAATAGTTGATATTTTTGGTGTAGAGATATCACAGCCTTTGGCCTATAAAAATGTGCGTTCCTTGATACAAGGATTCTTATTCGACGGTTCTAGTATTAATTTGGGTGGCCTAAGTCGCGGTTACACAAAACACCACTCAAAAGACAGTCATCGAACGTTGTCTGAGGCGTGCTTTTTTCTTGTATGGCCGGCCTGTTACAAGAAACGAAAAACTGTCAGCGGACATCGTTGGGAGCAGACATATTTTGAAGCAAAGATACTTCCAACGTGCTTCATAATTGTCCCTTGGTTATTCTGTCATCATGCCTCCAGCGAAGACCGTGCCTCTTGTATGATGTTTGAGCAGTGTGGCGGCTTCTTTATGCCTGCCTGACACAGCTGGCCGAGACGAATTACCGCTATTAATTGATCTACCTCCGGAAATCATTGCACCGTCATTTTAAACTACAAAGCCTCCTGTAAAAACAACGGCCCCTTTTCGGTACAAAGCCTCCCTGCCGATACATTTAGGTATAGGCATACAAGAAGGTTCCCACTTATGAAGTTTCCAACTCTTTTCGTTACTCCAAGAGAGTGAGAGGAAAACAAAATGTCACATCATCAATGGTTCTAACCTATATTTCTTCAGTGAAAAAGAGGGTAGTCTTGTTTGCCATTTGAAAATCTGGATAAAAAGAAAAGCGAAATAAAAAAAAAATGGTACACTTTGTTACGCCCTTTAACGGGAGAGCGCCTTTAGAGCGAGCAACACTGGAGCGCCGACGTTAGAGCGCGCGATACGAGGGCGCTGCGACAGTAGCGCGCTTCACACTAGAGCGCACGCCACGAGAGTGCATGACTAGTTGAGCGCACGTCACGAGAGCGTATGGCCAGTTGATAGCGCGACACGATAGCGCACCCCAGTAGAGCGAACACCGCAAAATGTGGGATGTGCCCGAGGCTGCAAAGAGAGAGCGAAATTGTGCGACTCATTCGAGCGGAGCATTGCTGATTTTTGATTGATTGAATATACCTTTAATAAAAAATAAAACAGGCACGACTCTTTTTAACCAATTATTTATTCACATCGGATATAAAAGGGGGCAGGGGAGTGGGGCACACAGGCACTGGGAATGTCTGCAGTTGGGTGGAGCAGCGAGTCTAAGATTTCTTCACCGTGCTGCGGTGCGCCTCTTAGATATACCAGAAATAGTTTACGTTGTGCTGTCTATTCTTGACAGGCATTTTTGCTCCGATCTATTTGGTGGCTATTGAGACGTTTCTCACATAACATTAAATAGTACTGTGACGTCCATGACCGTAATGAAGGAAGCCCTCACCGGTTAAAAAAACTATAAATAAAAATCTCATCGAAGCTAAGCTTACTGCAATTTTATCGGATGCAGGATGCGGAGCCTTCCAGCCTTTTGGCGGATACAGGAAAAACTCCCCGGCAAATCTGTGATATATAAAATTAAAAAAAGAGTAATCAGCTCCACTATATATATATATATTTTTTTAAATGGACGTTACTGATATACTTCTTTTTTCTGCTATCAACATTTTGTAGCACTTCTTGCTTCGTCACACACAAATATTTCGTCCACTCATTTCGCAATGTCCTTGCTGAATGCCGAGGCGAAAATCCCCGCCAATTTCACATAAAACGCGCGATGCCCGAACTGGTGGTTGGTCGGGTCGGGCCACTCGCGCTGGACTGGTTGTGCGCTCTGGTGACGGGCGCTCTAATGACACGCGAGCTAATCTCGCTTGGCTCTCAAGTCGCGCGCGCTAACGTCGCGGCGCTCTTGTGTCCTGCGCTTTAGTGTTGTACAGACCCCGTTTAAAACCATCACGAGTTCCGCTCTTTTCTGTTTTACACATCTAAAGGATGGTGACCGTTATCAAGGCTTACCACTTAGGTTGGTACTCTAACTGAGCCCTTCCACCACTACAGTTCTTAGGATGACAGTCTGTCAATGCCTAGAAAAAAACCAAGAAAAAATCGGCGATGGCTTCTTCGCGCTAGCAATGTCGCGGAATGTACGTAAAACAACCCTACTCTATGTTCAGGTATTTTCCCTCAGGACGCAAAATATAGAAAAAGCAGCACTTAGAAGTTATATCTGAGAAGTTACCTCCAAGGTGTAGCAGTATTGCAACACAGCAGGCCAGCTTAGCCTCAAGCCGTTAAGCTCCTACTTTACTTTACATTTGCTATTTCAACATTTTATTCAATTTCTAAAGACTGCACCACTTCGAAAATTGTTGCGCATATTTTAACTGCCATTGACCTGAGTGCGAATAAAATAACAAAATGCAATCACACAAAAACACGGAGTTCATTGTTTCTTCAAAATCTGGCCAAAAGCCACACTATCGCGTGGCACGTATCTTATGAAAAGCGGTGCCACGCACACATACCCACACATGCACCGCCATTTCACAGCGATGTTGCGACGTGTTGATAACCTCCAGCGGCCTTCAGTCACTTCTTTTATAGTCTGGAAGATTCTGGTTAAAAAAAAAAGGGGGTGGGGGCGAATGACCCTTACTTCGCCCTTGTTCGGACAGTACCTCGGGAAAGGTTCAATGCAACGCCAATATACTGGACGAATTTGTTCTCTGACCTCGATTTTTGGTTTACCGTGTTCTTTTTTTCGCGGTGTTAGAGTACCGCTGGAAGTTGGAGGTGTAGCAGGGGGAAATTGAGTTTTACACTTTGTCTTGAAACCGATTCTAGAAGAAATAAAAACGTCTTTTCTCAAAACACACAATTGTGGCGAAGATATCTGACAAGTTATCCAACTTGTCTAGGAGGGGGAGCGTAAAAACCAAACACGTCTCTTAAAATGACATATTTTAGGCTAGGTTTTCAGTTAGGTGAAGCCATAAAGAGCGTAACCGCGAATTAGTGGAGTTATCACCACTTGATCCGCTAATTTCAACTAACACTAACTTTAACAAACTCTAACTCAAAAGCAACTCTAACTAACTATAACTCTAACTTTAAATAACAATATTTCAGCACTAACTTCACTAAACACATGGTTTACAAATAGTGGCTTAGAACCACTAGCGCTAAACCGACAGCGTCTCACGTAGCAGCACAATTGCAGGACAAACTTGCTAGACATTGTTTCCCGTGGGCGATCGACAAACTTTTTTGTAAGCTCCCTTGACAACGTTAGCGGGTGCTAACTTATCAAGTTCTGGTGCTATCTGCGCCATTTTGTGGAAAAAATTGGTGTTCCAGGCTAAGTACCACGCGAAAGATAGCCCGTATAATTTAAGGCGTCATTTATTAATAAAATCGCGTTCGTGAACGAATTATGGAGACCAGAGGTTGCGTTTTCTTATACCAGACTATTTAAACCAATACCCATATATTTTAGCTTCATTAAAGTGCGTACGATCACTCTATAATTATAAAAATATTGTAAAAGAACATTTACTCACAGGGGAATAAAACCGGATTTGTTTTAAGCAAAATGCTTGGGATGATAACTAGTTATTGTCCTTTGACGTCATGTTTTGTGATGTATTTGTTTTGTTTTGTATAGATTTTTAGTTTTGAGTGAAATTGTATCATTCCTCATTTGCTTGTTTTTGCTACCGTTGCTGCCAACAGGGTGGCAAGGCCCCGTCAGGCATTTATGCCTTTTCCCGTGTCACCTGAGACATCTCTGTACCGTTATGTCTTAAATAAAGGTATCAACAACAACAGCAGCAATTTTGTTTTTCTGGAGCTAACGCCATCCTGGAAACAGCTTCCTTCAACGTGTCACTGGTGGACTTTTTGTATACCCAACACCCTGCACGCGCAGAGGGGGTTCTTGCTCTTCCAGCTTGCGATCCCACCCCTACTCGATCGTCATGTTAGGCGCGAAGCAGGCGCCGCCAAACCGCTTGGCTATGCTATAACCAGCTGCGCGTTCGCGATAGCACGCCCACACCAGTCGGTTTCGCAAAGATTGGGCCGATTTTAAAGAAGCCCGTAGCACTCATCTAATGCAGTCAAAGCGTCCTTTAAGCACTTCACTAAATTGTAAGCAAGAGAACATACCGAACATACCAACTGGGCTAGTACACTTTAACCACCAGGAGCCAGTATTTCGCTGAAAAGCTGCATTACATGAAACGATCATTTTTTTAAAAACTAAGTTAAATGATCCTTTAACGGTATTTGTTTCCCCTAAATGGGAACGCAGCAACATAATTAAGCAGCACATGAGCAGAGATGAAGAGAACAGGTAGGACAGACGCTTACTACCAAATGATGTACAGTGAAAGAAAGAAAAATGCATCAGAAAAGAAACACATACTTCTATTACGGTGCCTGCAGCGTGTCCTCAAGTGCTGCGCTCAACGTTCAACTCCGCCCATGCATTGATAGTCTCCCGAAGTGGTGGAAAATGATGTCACAAAAACCAGAGCGTCATGCTGCCAGATGTCACGACCCTGGCGGTTTCATCTCACTTATTTAGAATCAAGGACATCCTTTCGGATGCATTACATAAGCAAGGATTTTGGAAATGAATGCAAAAGCACATTACAAAGAACTGGTACAATATCGAATCGACCGGTTACAACATGGTATAGCACATACGAGCCACTCAAAAAAAACGGCCCACATTCCAGATTACGCTACACTCCACTTTACCTTAAAAAAATAAATAAATAAACAGTTAGGACAATTTTTTTTCCAATTATTACAGTTTAAAAACAAAACTTAAATTGAAAGCTGATAAAGTCACACACACACACACACACACACACACATATATATATATATATACCTATATATATATATATATATAGTTTATTTAAACATGAAACGTAGACGTCCATGAAGAACGTCTACCTGTCACGTTTATATAAACTTTATGTAAAGAACAATCTTGTTTACGAGGTCATCCCTGAGTACAGCATTATTAATCAAATCGTTGAATCGGTTTTTGTGAAATCAAGCGCGTTTGTGAATGTTGTTATCTACCGGCTCCACTCTGGGTCATTAGATGAGTTCTTTCGTTTTGTTCATCCTACGCTAGAATTCTTTTCGACTTCCAAAATGCCTGTCGCAGTTATGGGCAACTTCAATATTAGCATTTAGCAAAAAATTCAATGTAGGTAATGAATTTATTTATATCACACACTCAAACAGTTTCTCAAATATAATTGGTATACCCACTCGCATTACAGATTCTAGTGAAACACTAATCGACGTATGTTTAACGACCTGTTATGGAAACGATACTAAGGCAGGTGTACTCACAAGTGATATAAGTGATCATATATAACTGTTTTGTTTTATTCCAAAAAGTACGTCGCATACTGCCAGCCAAATAAATACAAATACTACTGCGCGAAGCATTACCGAGAAACAAATTGAGCACTTCCGTCAACTTGTAGTTTCAGTGGATGGAGTGAATTATTACAGATGGTGAATCCCAATGATGCGTACGATTTGTTCCTGAACAATATGATCAGCTTCTATGGCTCTGCCATCCCTTGTCATAATAATAAAAAAGTAAGCGAATCAAGAAACCGTGGATAATATTAGACCTATTGCAAAGAATTAAGGCACGAAGCAAACGATATCATGCATTCATATTAAGCAGAAACTTATCTATTTTGCAAGAGTTGAAAAATGTTAGAAAAATTAGGTGCTGATTTTAACAAGTCTCGCATTCGCTACTATGCTGATAAGTTCGCAAACATTCGCTAAGATCCTCAGACTACTTGGCGTACTATGAAAGGCTTATTGCGGAGAACACGGAAAAGTGTACCAACCAAAATAAAAATAGGCTGAAACTTGAAAAGTGACAAGGCTCGTGCTAACGAGTTTAACCGAGATTTTTTTTTTTAACCTTTGGAGCCTCCGATCAAACGACCACTGAAAATTTTGAAAAGTACACGAAGAAAAATCTGAAGCATATTATGTTTCTTCACCCTACTACCCCCCCCCCCCCCCAAGAAATTGTTAGTGTCATAAGTGATCTTAAAAATAATTGTTCCAGCGGTTATGATGAAGTAAACGTGGTGCCAATTAAAACTGTTTCAGATTTAATATCTGACGTAGTCTGCCACATAACCAACTTGGTATTATCTATTGGAATCGTTCCCGAAAAAATGGAAATTGCTAGAATTTTCGTTTTGTACAAAGGTGGTGCTGTTGATAGTACAGTCAAACCCGTGTATAACGAGGAGCAGGAAACGATACAATAAGTTCGATATAGCAAGCAGTTCAATATAGCAAATACCATTTACAACGAACTTACACGATGCGTTCGTTGCAAGGCGAGAGCTTCTCTTTCTTTCTCATCTCTTCGCTTCTGCCCTGTAACGATGCGCAGAATTTTTTCTTTTGCATGCGATTAGAGTGGTATTTACCTTACCTTTTCTTCTGAATCGCTTCTCTTCGTGGGCAACCGTTTTGGGCTGAATATTTTGTTTTTTCTGTGCGTGCGTGCAGAGAGGTTTTTTTTTTTTTTTAGCTTTCTCCCATTCTGAATTGCTTCACTTCGCTCAACTTTGTTCGGGGCTTGAGCTTTTGGAATTTTCTTTCTTTCCTTCTTTTTATTTTTGTTTTGGGGAGGAGGGAGGGACAGGCTAGAAGACGATTGTTTGCGCGCTTTTGGGAGCCTTCCCGGTGGGAAAAGTTCGATATAGCCAATGTGTTGTTCGTTATAAGAAGTATTTTTTACATGCATTTTTATTTAAATTTTTCATGAGTTGGATATCGACAATAATGCGCTGTGCGTGGGTTCGTTTTAAACGGGTTTCACTGTATCAGCAATTACAGGCCAATATCAATACTCCCAATTTTATTTAGATAATAGAAAAAGTATTAGATTACAGAATAATTAATCATCTTCATAAATACAAACTAATCTCTGCAAATGAGTATGGCTTTCAGAGAAGTAAATCGACTGAATCAGCTTTAATGAACATTCGAGAAAAACTTATCACCAATATAGAAAATCAATCCCACACTGTAGGCATCTTCGAAGATTTTAACAAAGCTTTTGGGTCTATGAAACATAAGAAATATATTTGATAAACTGCCACACTACGGAATTAGAGGCATTTCGCTTAATCTGTTGCGCAGTTATCTGTCAAATCGTATTCAGTTTGTAGTAGCTAATAGTATAGCATCAGACACTAAATATATAAAATTTGGTGTTCCGCAAGGATCGATACTAGGACCTATACAATTCCTTCTTTATATCAATGACATTGTTGCTGTCCCCCTACCCCAGACATAGTACCTTAATCCAATGACACGAGTGTTTTTCTTTTTCATCCAGCGTCTCTATCATCTCATATTCCTGTCACGACCGTATAACTAAAAAACTTACCGAAGTGGCTTGATGCGAATTAACTGCTTCTAAATGTTAACAAAAAATATATTGTTTTTTCTTCAATTAATAGACTAGTAAACCTTTCTACCGAAATAGTATTTCAGTCACGGTCACTCGAAAGGGTTAACGAATACAAGCTCTTAGACATACATTTTCATAAAAACCTTCGCTGGAGATGTCATGTAAATTTTGTGAAGCGTAACATTCCACAGTCTCTTGGTATGCTGAATAGAGTTCGTGCCTTACGAGCAATATGGCTAAAGCGTCAGCTTTACGTCACTACTGTTCATTCGCGACCGCACTATTGTTTACTTGTCTGGGGGTTACATCTAAATGTAATATGACTAGTTTGTACTTAATGCAAAAAAAAAGCATACGATTTATTCAAAGCCATCTAGCCGCGATCATACATCCTTATACTTTGAAGAACATCGTATACTAAATATTGAGGCACTGTATGATCAACGATTATCTAAGGTTGCATTCTCCCAAGCTAAAACTGACCGTGAACTATTCCTCTCTACATACCTGACTACTGACACACACTACAATTTTAGAACTATAAGCATTATAAAAATCAGATTTAGAACAAATTACGGTACGCAATTACTATCTTGGCAGATTCCTAAACTTCTCAAATTTCATCCTGGTTTAATCGATGTAATTGATAATAATTCAAGCCTCCTTACATTAAGAAAACAAAAAAAACTATTTTCTACTTTCCGCATAATATTGTCTTCGAAGTTATGTGTTCAGATGTAGTTGTAGTAATCTAGGTCATATATCTTTGTTGTATATTATTCCTTGTTTATTTTTCATTGCAAGAGCATATGTAGTGTAGTGATTTAGTTATTGTCTGTGTATTTTTTTTGTTTTTGTTTATGGTTAACTGTAACACTGAACCACTGGTCTTCCTGCTGCATCTGTTGCATCTGCTGCAAGTGTAGTCTGGTGCTAGAAGCCTGATCAGGTGACTTACTGACACTTTTTGCCTTAACACCATGACAATACCGTAATGTCAAAAGTTCTAATAAACAAACTAACAAAGAAACAAACAAACATACCAAATCGTATTGCAATTTTAAGTGGAACTGAATTTAAAACATGTCATCAAATTTTTTAATGGCACCTCATTTTTTCTGTTGCCACTGATTCCGGTAGAGCGTTCCCCTCATAAATACACAACACCAGCGGAGATGAAGGAGATAGATTAGTACAAAAGAAAAATTGTTCCACTTTGCGTAATTTATCGATTCTTGCATAAATATGTACACCAGGTCTGCAGAATAATTGTCTAAAGGTAGAATCATTGGGATAAATACGATAAACAAAAAACACATGCGTGATATCTTCCTTTGTATCTTTGCGAGAAGATAAACCCAAATTTTATTTTAAACACGTCAGAGTAGTTTCATAAGAGTAGTCACCACAGATAAATCAGGCGGCTTTATTTTGCTGTGCTTTCAGACTTCTCACCAGGTAATTTCGATGCGGATTTTAGATTATATTTGCGTATTCGAGTTTTGGAAGAATGAGAGTTTTATAGGGCCAGCCGACGCGTACCGTGAGGTGCCTGGTATACAATGATCGCCGTAAAACGCAAGTTTTTTAAGGCGCTTCAGTTGGTGTCATTAATGTGGTCTTTTCAAGTCATGTTTTGTGTAGCCTAGATACCTAAGCATTTATATGACGTGGCAATTTCAAGATCGAGAGAAAGGAGGCTGTATTCGGTTGTTCGCACGTCTGACTTTTGAGATACTTTTGTTTGTTGGCACATACTGATATTAATGCTGAGCTGCCATTTTTAGCACCACGTGCTAATGATGTCGGGGTCGGTCTGCAAAGCGTGACTATCATCCAGGTTAGTAATTGTTCGATATAAGAGGCGTTCATCCGCAAACAACCTGCTTTTATATATTAAGGTGGATGGAAGGTCGTTTATATATATCAGCAATAGGAAAGGTCCATCATAGAAACGCTCACAAAAAGAACGAGCGAACGTGAGCGTCTCTTTCGTCACGGCATTCCAACACATGGCTCCCGAAGCTTCCGTAGGCTGCCAAGCTGTAGATCGATCTGCAGCAGAAATTGGTGCCTGCCACAACCACCATCGGTGCTCAGACGTCGCCAGGATAGCGGCTGGCGGGAGCATGGCACGTCCATGACGTCATCAGGCGGAAATTGAGGGACAACTTTTTGGGCGCGGTAAAGACACCAGTCGTAGACGCGTTCCTGGCACCCTATTCCTATAGTCGGTGAAAGGCTAAGACTTCTGTGGAAGCTCCGCGTCCATCAGACACTTGTTGCCTTTTACCTGGCTTCGACTGTGCGGGCGACGACGTGTTAGCCGAGGCAGAAAGTTCGAGATAGAGGACGAGTGCACACTAAATTCTTAGTCCGTCTCCGACTATATAGACATTTTGCGATTTCTTTCATTCTCAGCCACTTGGTATCAGGTGTACGGGACGAAAAAATAACAAAACATTTCAACCTGGAATATACGAGAAAATAAAGGTAAGGCAAAAAATGAAAGCCGTTTACAACTCCCTGTAACGCCAGATTAGAACGCAGCTATTGAGGAGGAGGAGGGGAAGGGTACTGAGGGGAAGGTATATCCTTCCTCCATCACCCTCACCTCCTCATCCTGTCTGCTACTGCTCCCTCCGAGCGGCGGCGTCTCACGAGGGTCACGTGACCTCAGGGGGGTCACGTGACGTCACCGAGGTCACGTGACCTCACGGGGGTCGCGTGACCCTTATGAAGTCACGTGACGATGACGATGACGTAATCAGTGACGATGCCGATGCCGATGACGTCATCAGTGACGTCACTGCTGACGTGATCAGTGACGATGACGATGCCCATGTCGTCATCAGTGACGTCACTGAAGACGTCCTAAGTGACGATGCCGATGCCGATGACGTCACCGATGACGTCATCAGTGACGTCAAGCGTCCCATAATGCACGGCGTGGTTACGCCGACGGCGACGCCTACGCCGCTCAAGCCGGAAACGTGCGCCTAAGAGCTGCGCTCTAAAAACAAGAATGTGTGGCGGTCAAGCCTTTCTCGCGAACACCCTCCAGCGGCGTGGGGAGATCAAAACGGTGTTCTAACGTCCACCAGAAGTGACGCCATTCAAGATGGCTGCGCCTTTGTGGAAAAGGTGCATAGAGAGTATTCGGTGAAGGCAGTTGTGTTCGCGACTGCTGAGCGTGTGCTCATGGCGAACTTCCACAGATCCTTTGCAGCGTGCATTCCACACCATCAAGGTTGCCGCTCTCCGCAGTCAATTTATGTAAGCTAATCCTGAGCATGCACAAAACATATGAAATAAAAAACAGAAACGCAGCAAGAAATAAAGCCTTTCTAGTATTAATTTGGCCTCAAAACAAACGTTTCTCGACTCGTCACTTTGGCCCACTCACCTAATAAACAGAGGGATGAAGATTTTGAAGATTTAAAAACATATTACGGCATAAAAATTGAAAGAATTACTCTTTCAAAGAAGCGCAAGCGTAGAAAAGATGACAAAAAAGAAGTGTTGAAGCTAGGTAAGCAACGAAATAAAAACTGTAGGTGATCGCGATAGACTCTTTTGAGGACTCTACAAAGCACATCAAGTTCGCCCAAGTTCCGATGCTTCCGGAGCGTTCGACAGATCAAATCCCGCCCACACTAGCGTAAACCTCGAGATGAGTGAGCGCGAAAACAAAAAAATGAAAGCCGTTTACAACTCCCTGTAACGCCGAATTAGAGCGCAGCTCTTGAGGAGGAGGAGGGAAGGGTACTGGGGGTGGGTCAAGTGACCTCGGGGGGCGGGGGGTCACGTGACCTTGGGGGTCACGTGACCTTGTGGGTCACGTGACCTTGTGGGAGTCACGTGACCTTGGGGCGCCACGTGACGTCGGGGGGTCACGTGACCTGGGGCCACGTGACGATACCGATGACGTCATCAGTAGCGTCACTGATGACGCCATCAGTGATGATGATGACGATGCGGATGCCGGTGACGTCATCAGTGACGTCACTAATGACGTCATCAGTGATGATGACGATGACGATGCGGATGCCGGTGACGTCATCAGTGACGTCACTGACGACGTCATCAGTGCCTATGACGTCAACGGGGGGGTCACGTGACCTCGGGGGGTATCCCCAGGTCACGTGACCCCAGGGGGGTCACGACCTGGGTAACCATCGTGACCCTCGTGAGGGTAACCCTAGTAACCCTTGTGAGGGCAACTCTCGTGACCCTCGTGAGGGTAACTCTCGTGACCCTCGTAAGGGTAACTTTCATAACCCTCGTGACCCTCGTGAGGGTAACTAACCCTCGTAACCCTCGTGAGGGTTACGAGGGTGAGTAACCCTCGTGAGGGTAACTCTCATAACCCTCGTGACCCTCGTGAGGGTAACCCTCGTGAAGGTTACCCTCACGAGGGTTACTAACCCTCGTAACCCTCAAAAGGGTTACCTTCACGAGGGTTACCCTCACGAGGGTTACTAACCCTCGTAACCCTCGTGAGGGTTACAAGGGTAAGTAACCCTCGTGAGGGTAACCCTCGTGAAGGTAACCCTTTTGAGGGTAACTAACCCTCGTAACCCTCGTGAGGGTTACGAGGGTAAGTAACCCTCGTGGCCCTCGTGATCCTCGTGAGGGTAACCCTCATGAGATTAACCCTCGTAACCCTCGTAACCCTCACGAGGGTTACGAGGGTTGCGGTTACGCCGACGCCGACGGCGACGCCGCTCAAGCCGGGAACGGGCCCCTAAGAGCTGCGCTCTAAAAAAAAGGGGACTGTTTCGGGAGAGTCTGTCGGTGTCTGACGTATCAAGGAATCGAGCAAATAGAACGAAACATGCAGTAAAATATAAACACGATTCAGCATCCAGGATAAGGGGTCCGTGTCCTCGCAGCAAAAACGAAATAAGAAATCAAATAAAAGCGGAGGTGCACTCGAAATCTTCGTTTTTATAGCCCCATATATCGTCTGGACTCTAAAAATACAACATAAAATATCGATTTTTTTTTTCTTTTAGAGTAGTTATTTTTTGCAACATACGTTTTTGAGCTGGTTTTTGGTTTTCCGTCTACATAACATGGATCCCATTTTTAGAGCCCAGCTCTTAGGGGCCCGTTTCCGGCTTGAGCGGCGTCGCCGTCGGCGTCGGCGTCGGCGTCGGCGTAACCGCGCGGTGCATCATGGGAAATGTCCCATAATGCACCGCGCGAGCCCCCCACCGGGGTCACGTGACCTCGTGGGGGGGCACGTGACCCCCCAAGATCACGTGACCCCGGTGCATCATGGGAAATGTCCCATAATGCACCGCGCGAGCCCCCCACCGGGGTCACGTGACCTCGTGGGGGGGCACGTGACCCCCCCGAGGTCACTTGACCCCGGTGCGTCATGGGAAATGTCCCATAATGCACCGCGCGAGCCCCCCCACCGGGGTCACGTGACCTCGTGGGGGGCACGTGACCCCCCCCCGAGGTAACGTGACCCCCCGAAGTCACGTGACTCCCCTTAGGTCACGTGACCCCCCGCCGATGTCGCGTGACCCCCAATGACGTCATCGTGACTGATGACGTCACCGACATCCACATCGTCATCGTCATCATCACTGATGACGTCACCGGCATCCACATCGTCATCATCACTGATGACGTCACCGGCATCCACATCGCCATCGTCATCATCACTGATGACGTCACAGGCATCCGCATCGTCATCGTCATCATCACTGATGACAATACCGACATCCGCATCGTCATCGTCATCATCACTGATGACGTCATCAGTGACGTCACTGATGTCGTCACCGGCATCCACATCGTCATCGTCACTGATGACGTCACCGGCATCCGCATCGTCATCGTCATCATCACTGATGACGTCACCGGCATCCGCATCGTCATCGTCATCATCGCTGATGACGTTACCGACATCCGCATCGTCATCGTAATCATCACTGATGACGTCATCAGCGACGTCCCTGATGACGTCACCGACATTCGCATCGTCATCGTCATCATCACTGGTGAAGTCTTCAGTGACGTCACTAATGACGTCATCGGTACCCGCATCGTCATCGTCACTGATGACGTCAGTGATGACATCATTGGCATTGGGGGTCACGTGACCCCCAAGGTCACGTGACCCCCCCAAGGTCACGTGACCCCCCCTGGCTAGTTTAACCCCCCCCCCCCCAGTGCCCTTCCCTCCTCCTCCTCAAGAGCTGCGCTCTAATTTGGTTTTCCGTCTACATAACATGGATCCCATTTTTTCTTCTTGTGTGTACAGAGCAAGCTACTCTGAGCTAAAATACCTCCTAGCAGGTCTGGAGGCTAGCTCTCCATTTGCTACGTCAACCATCGGACGCCAGCGCGGGTCACAGATTGAAGAAAAGAGGTGCGTGAGGCATTCGGCTAGAGTTCATGTCCTCCGTAACTGAACACAGGTCCCAGCTGAAGAATGACTCAGCACTTGGCTTCAACTCGTCCCGGGCTGGCCTCAACTAGATGACGTAGGAAAGTGTATGGCAAGATTCTGCGAAGAATATCTGAGTCCCCCGTTGTTTGAGCGCGTATTGTGAGCATCTATTAGGCACGAGTGTTACGTCTACGTTCTGCGACGACTCCGCTCCAATCACACGTTTCCTGCCCTAAATAATGAGGACCGTTAATGTTGCCCGATGAACGTTTGAAAAGGGTATACGACTACAAATATGCGCTTCTACATGTACAGTGCGCTCCAAAATTAACGCCGCCACGAGATGGTCCGTTTCTGACGCTTTTTGCGCTATTCTTGGGCCTAGCGCTCAAATTACGTGGTGAAGTGTTGACATCCCGATCACAATTTTTACTGAGTTGATGGTTCCATCTGCTATATTGACTAATTTAGCACTGAGTCAATAAATTATTACTTAGGTCACCGAGTGGCGGCGTTAAGTTTGAGGAGCACTGTACGTCTCTTTAGAAACGTTGCGCGATGTTTTTCTAAGCGCCTGCCAATACACATTTGCGGCGGCTGTGGGGAGGGAAGGCACTTCGAAACGCGAGCGGACGTTTACGCCGACAACCGGTTCGTTCCATTTCTTTTTTTTTCTTCAATGCAGAGAGGAAACGGAAGAAGGGAAAAAAGTGAAAGCCGTTTACAAATCCTTGTAACGCCAAATTGGAGCACAGCTCTTGAGGAGGAGGAGGGAAGGGTACTCAGGGGAGGGTAGACCGCTCCTCCTTCTCCTCCTCCTCCCCTCATTCTTTAATATGCTCCGGGGGGGGGGGGGGGGGTCACGTGACTTCGGGGAGGGGGGTCACGTGACCTCGGGGAGGCGTGACCTGGGGGTCACGTGACCTTGGGTGTCACATGGGGTCACCTCAAGGTCACGTGACCCCCAACGTGACCCCACGTGACCTCAGAGGGGTCACGTGGGGGTCACCTTGGGGTCACGTGACCTTGAGATGACCTTGGGAGGGATCACGTGACCTCGGGGGTCACGTGACCTTGGGGAGGAGACCACATGACCTCGGGGGTCACGTGACCTCAGAGGGGTCATGTGACTTGGGGGTAACGTGACTTGGGGGTCACGTGACCTTGGGGGTCACGTGACCTTCAAAGGGTCACGTGGGGTCGTCTTGGGGTCACGCGACGTTGAGATGACCTTGGGAGGGGTCACGTGACCTTGGGGGTCATGTGACCAGGGGGTCACGTGGGGTCACGTGACCTTGAGATGACCTTGGGAGAGGTCACGGGACCTGGAGGGGTCACGTGACCTTAGGGGTCACGTGACCTTGGGATGACCTTGGTTACGCCGACGCCGACGCCGCTCAAGCCGGGAACGGGCCCCTAAGAGCTGCGCTCTAAAAGGAGGCTGAGAGGATGCGTGCCGGACGAGGGTTCACCTGACAGGGCGTCGTGTTCGTCGCCGGGATATAATGACTTGGGGAACATTTGCAACGCTTGGGGTGTCGGTAATGGGCCGTCGGTATACGTGCAGTTTGCGTGTGACGGTTTGCTGAGGTTGTGCGAGCCCGCCAGATTGAGTGCGAAGAGACAAATTGCCGTGAGGGAAATGACAGCACGACTTTCAACGAGATAAAATTCACGGCTTTTAGACCGCAGCTCTTAGGGGCCCGTTCCCGGCTTGAGCGGCGTCGGCGTCGCCGTCGGCGTCGCTGTTGGCGTCGGCGTAACCAAGGTCACCCCAAGATCACGAGACCCTCAAGGTCATCCCAAGGTCACGTGGCCCCCAAGGTCACGTGACCCCTCCCCTAGGGTGACGTGACCCCCAAGGTCACGTGACAGCCAGTCACGTGACCCCCGGGTCACGTGACCACCCCCCAGGGTCACGTGACCCCCCGACGAGGTCACGTGACCTCCCCGATGACGTCATCGTCACTGATGACGTCACCGGCATCCGCATCGTCATCGTCATCATCACTGATGACGTCATCAGTGACGTCACTGATGACCTCACCGGCATCCGCATCGTCATCGTCACCATCACTGATGACGTCATCAGTTACGTCACTGATGACGTCACCGACATCCGCATCGTAATCGTCATCATCACGGATTACGTCATCAGTGACGTCATTGATGACGTCACCGACATCCGCATCGTCATCGTCATCATCGCTGATGACGTCATCAGAGTCCGCATCGTCATCGTCACTGATGACGTCATCAGTGACGTCACTGATGACGTCATCCGCATCGTCATCGTCATCATCACTGATGAAGTCATCAGTGACGTCACTGATGACGTCACCGGCATCCGCATCGTCATCGTCATCATCACGGATGACGTCATCAGTGACGTCACCGATGACATCATCGGCATCGTCACGTGACCCTCCAAGGTCACGTGACCCCCAAGGTCACTTCACCCCCCCCCCCAGGTCACTTCACCCCCCAGTACCCTTCCCTCCTCCTCCTCAAGAGCTGCGCTCTAATTCGGTGTTACAGGGAGTTGTAAACGGTTTTCACTTTTAGAGCGCAGCTCTTAGTGGCCCGTTCCCGGCTTGAGCGGCGTCGCCGTCGGCGTCGGCGTCGGCGTAACCAAGGTCATCCCAAGGTCACGTGACCCCCAAGGTCACGTGACCCCTCCCAAGGTCATCTCAAGGTCACGTGACCCCCTGAAGGTCACGTGACCTCTAAGGTCACGTGACCCCCAAGGTCACGTGACGTCATCTTGGGATCACGTGACCCCCAAAGTCACGTGACCCCTCGAGGTCACGTGACCCCTTCCAAGGTCATCTCAAGGTCACGTGACCCCAAGATGACCCTACGTGACCCTTCGAAGGTCACGTGACCCCTCTGAGGTCACGTGACCCCCGAGGTCACGTGGTCTCCTCCCAAGGTCACGTGACCCCTTCCAAGGTCATCTCAAGGTCACGTGACCCCAAGGTGACCCCCACGTGACCCCCCAGGTCACGTGACCCCTCTGAGGTCACGTGACCCCCCTAGGTCACGTGACCCCTCCAGGTCACGTGACCCCCAAGGTCACGTGGGGGTCACCTTGGGGGTCACGTGACCTTGAGGTGACCCCCAGGTCACGCCTCCCCGAGGTCACGTGACCCCCTCCCCAAAGTCACGTGACACCCCCCCCCCCCTCCCCGAGGTCACGTGACCCCCCCCCCCCGGAGCATACTATAGAATGAGGGGAGGAGGAGAAGAAGGGGGAGGGGTCTACCCTTAGTACCCTTCACTCCTCCTCCTCAAGAGCTGCACTCCAATTCGGCGTTACAGGGATTTGTAAACGGCTTTCACTTTTTTCTGTGTTTGTTCCCGTTTATTGTCAGGATTACTTTCCCGTGTATAAAAACGAGGACAAAACATATATATAGTGATGATGGGGCAGTCGCTGTTAGCACCAAGAGTAAATTTTTACGAGAACCCGAAATGAACTGGGTACCTATATTCATGGGGACTATTTCATTAACAGCCATCAGTGAATGACACAGTCACCACAGAGGATCTAGACGCGCTGGTGCATTTATTTTATTTTGCCCATCACGGAGTCGTGTGATACTGAAATAAAAGTATCAAATCATATGGATTATTTGTTGAGAACTCTTATATCAACCAAGTCCAACAAGAGCGATGATCAAATTTGGTACGTTGACCTTGTCGTTCTGACGTCCCCACGTGCCCTCGTATCCTCTTCTCAGGCCCGTAGCCAGGGGGAGGCATGGGGCCAGCCCCCCCCCCCCCGAAATCGCTCATATTGCTGGGACCTCTCCCCTCTCCCCCTCATACAACATTTGTCATGGGCGGCCCCCCCCCCTCCTCCCCCCCCCCCCCCCCGAAACACAATCCTGGCGACGTGCCTGCCTCTTCTCCTTCAATTTCACGGCGTATTGTTTGTAAATAAATATGCACAATAGCGGTCAGTTGGTGGAGCTCGAACAAGACAAAAAGTGAGACTTAAATAACCAGGTTTTATATGAAAACAAACGCACCTCATAGATGTGACTCGCTAGTGACCCTTCAACGTAGATTACGCAGGAAAGAACCCACATATAAAGGGGTCATGGAAAATGCGTTATCCGCGTCTCCTGACCACGTGACGACGCAACAGTGGTCACGTGACCACCATCTGCCAAGTTTTAAAGAGTATGAGTTACTCCAGAGATACTAAGCAAATTTCTTTGACTTCGAAAATTTTGGTAACCGTTGAGGTGGAGACACTGCCCCAGCAGGGTGGCTTGTTGGCAGCATTGGTAATAGCGCGTTTCAATTAACAATGTTAGCGGTAAAACGTTACGCTTTTTTTTTCTTTTTAGTTGCGATCGAGCTTGTAACGTTTTCAAAAGAGCCATGGATTACGTACTGAGGTTACTTATTTCAGGTAGCGGTGAACTAGTTACATCATCGGTTCCGCCTTGTTTCTAAGACTTAAAAACTGCACTTTAATGTTGTTGTTTTTTTTGTTTTTTTAGGCTTCAAGTCATGAAATATTGCACTCATACTACATACTCTCAAAGCTTTGATTTGCCTTTTTTTTCTTACACAAACGCTTACACTTAATAAAAAAGAAGGAAAAAATTCCAACGACTGCTTCCTTTGTTCTAGTCAAAATAGCGAAACGTTTTATTCGATAAAAGTAACGCAGAAGAAAACGTGCGTTGCTTTCATCGTTAACGGTAACGCTTTTCTTGTATCTTGATGTAACGGAGGTCAGTAACGCAATATTTTTCATTTGGAAGCAATGAGTGTCGTATTTCGTTACGAATTTTTGGTAACGCCTACAACACTGCTCGCAGATGGGACATGACTCCTATTGGCTGGCGTAAGTGATCATGTAACCATGGCGAGAACTAATAGCAGTCTCGTCGGAATGTACGGTATGAGACATGGTGCACAAACGATGGCTCCAAGATTGAGCAACCTAGAAATGTATTTCACGTATACATACTATGTCATGTATAATCAAAATTCTGCAGTGAACTTTTTTTTTTTTTTGCAGTTTAGCTTTGCAACGTGCTTACAAAACCGTCGGCTTGCAAACATACCAGCGTCCCGCTAATATAATGGTGATTTAGTCTTTTTATTTTTTTTATATTACGGCGGTCGAATATGTGTATTTGTAGGGCTGCTTAAAGTAGGAAACAAGTAAAGCTGGATACCATGGTGCATCAAAGGCGAGATAAAGTTATATGTGAGAACGGTCGGTGCTCACGAAATGGTAAGACATACTCTAGGGCACTGTGGAAGATCTCGAGCAGCACGAAGTGGGTGACTTCGCTGCAAGCTGTGGGTACATCACTTTGCCACGGATCAGGGAACCGTACGAACAGAACCCGTCTGGATAGCATCCACTGTGCAACCTGGGGAGTTACAGTGACAACTGGGCGGGTGCCATTACCTGACGCGTGTTGCTCTTGGGCACTCCCCTAGCGTGATGCAAAGCTATACTTCGTTTCAGCTTAAGTTCACAGGCGGCCGACGCTATGAGACAATAGTACTAACCAGGCAGCGTCAAAAGAGAAAGTCACTAGACCTTTTAGAGCCCAGCTCTTAGGCGCCCGTTTCCGGCTTGAGCGGCGTCGGCGTCGCCGTCGGCGTAGCCATGAGGTCACTTGACCCCCAAGGTCACGTGACCCCTCCCTCCAAGGTCACGTGACCCTCAGTACACTTCCCTTCTCCTCCTCAAGACCTGGGCTCTAATTTGGCGTTACAGGGAGTTGTAAACGGCTTGCATTTTTTTATATGATTCGTTCAGCAACGCTAGAACACGTACAGAAAACGACGAACACCATGATGGTGCTCTTTTGACATTCTCTGATTGATTTCTCATGATCTCGTAGCATCGGCTGCCTCTGGACTTAAGGTAAAACGAAGTATAAGTTCATATTTGACCCACTCCTTCCCCTTATTAAAAATAAAGAAAAGAAAAACAAGTATGGCGTTATAGACCAACACGCGGCCCTCACGTCACGCAGATGCGGCGGCGCTGTCGACGGCACTGCGCATGCGCAGACGCTTCACTCCTGCCGAATTTGGTTTCTGCGCACGCGCAGTGCCCACACCTTGTGTGGGCAAACGCGGGCTTGTTTGTAAACAGCGTGTTGGTCTATAGGCAACGCGACAAATCGGAGAACGGCTCTCCAGTTCTTGAAGTCGAAGCAGTTGCTCCGACGGTCGTTGTAAATCGCCATTGTGATTTTTTTTTGTGTGTTTTGTTTTTTAACAAAGAAGAACTGAGGGGCGGTGATAAATAATGTAAGAAAAGAAAATATATGAACAAGTGAAAGGGTAGAAAGTTTTATTGGGATTAGAAAATAAGAAGCGCAAGAGGCTGAAGCTTAGATAAAAAGGAGTATCTGTCGACCCCGCTTAATGTAACTCCGGTTTTAGCGACACAAACTCCGTCGTAGGATCACTTCTTCTCACGTTAACCGACTTGATTTCCATTCTTAGAAATGCTTGAATTATTCAGTATTCATGGGCACAAAAGTGCTATCATTTCACCTAATTCTATCTAGGGCCCACACTGCACAACGACAAAGACCTCAAAACGGTCCTTAGTGTCATCAAAAGGCCGTGGTATGTGAACAACAGCAATAATGACTAAACATCTTAGTTAAACATATAAAATAGCGCAAAAAAGACTAGGACAAGAGTTAATACTTCTTGTCCTTGTCTTTTTTGCGCTTTTTTATATGTTTAACTAATGTGAACCAACTAGTCCATCAACGTACCCTACATGTCTCAACATACCAATGTCACATTTCAACAAAACATTTAGGCAACCCAACCCAAAACCTCCACATAAACACACATAAAAAACGACATTTTTTTGAGCACGCAATTTAAAAGTTTATTATTACATGTGAGCAAAATGCATGTATTTCACACCTCTACGTAAAATCTCAGTGATGCTAGGAGCCCAGCGCAGTGCAAATGCAAGCGAAGGATCTACAGACAACGAAATTCTGCCTAATCCTGGATTTTAGGTTCCATTGGTTTCCTGTGCAAGAAGCAAAATATACCACGAGCTGACCTGGGCGTGCACAGAGGCAGAAGACGCAAAAGACACATGACCTTGTGCGTTTTTGTTTGTATATTCAACCAAGAATTGTGAAAACACGCGAAAGAGGCAATTGAGTAACCTAACGTATTTTTGAATGAGACGATCCTGGTTGTTATTGATAAAAGTCCTGAAGAAATGGACGACAAATTTTGATTTCAAAGCAGACACACCGTTTATGAGTGAACTCTGCAGAGATGTACAAAAAATTTCAAGACGTAATTAGCCTAAGCTCACAGTTGCTTGTGTTCAAGTGAAATTGAGTAAAGGTTTATTTTTCATGAAAACAATTAGAATAACGAATACTCACAAACAAATACTTAATTCCAAATTATTTACTTTTAAAACACCATACTATATAGGAAGTCATTCCGCTGTTAAAGAAAAATTCTCTTTCAACCTGGAAAAACTGTCACGACACTGATGTGCTTAGCAGAGTACTCAAAGCAATGTTCGAAATAGTTACAACGTGTAGCCCTAATGTTAAATATATTTCCATTGTCAGTGTGATTTTAAGAAGTAGCCGTAACTAAACTATATAAATATAAGTTACCCTAACAAATGTAGCATTATCGCACTTTCACACACTGAAATTAGTTTGCTCGAAAAGAGTGGCCTTTACTGAATCTGCGAATAATTGAAGCGACTTAAGGATGTTGGTTTGCTGTTATGAAACTTTGACGGATAAAAGCTACTCGGTCAATTTACGCGGTACCATAGGGAAATCTGGAATCACATAGACGACGATGAAGACATCATCTCCCACACTTTCTCCTGGGCGATAGAAGTTACTTTATAGTATCCGCCCAGTCAAAACTAAGCGTTTGCATGTTGCTAAAGGAAAAGAGTTAAATACAGCCACTTGCTCAAAAAACAAAAAAGAATATGTTGCACGTTTGACAACTTGAAACGTATTTTTTACACAATTATTATTAAAGTGTTGCGTTTTTTTGTTTGTTTATGTATTATTAGAGTCGCTGGAGGATGAGATGACACTAAATTTTGCATATATATTAAATACCAATTTTACACACGAAAGAAAAAAAACAATAGAATTGAACACAGAGCACGAAATATTTTGTGTTTAAAATTTTACCTTACCAGCACGATCGGTACTTAATTTTATTTAAAAAAATCTCGTAGATTGTTTCCATTGTCCCGCAGCGCTCTCCGCAACGCGCTACGGGATCTAGAACACTGAACACAAGCCTAGCGGCGCGCATGCGTAGTACAAGAACTTCCTATTCATTGAAGATTCAGCATGCGCACTTGAATATCAAATTTGAAATTAAAAAAAGTTTTTTGTACAAGAGTTGAAATTATAGATACATTATACTATATATCCGGAAACTCTTCAATAATAAATGAGAAATCTAGCGCGCGTGCGACTGTAATCTACACAAAAATTGAAGGGAAGAGAAATTGGAAATCGTATATTGCGGTTTAGGGAATCTTCTTGACGTTTTACCAAATCCCTTCCTCATGACCCAAAACTTCGGTTAAATTGTTTGACGCGAAACGAATCTGAGCGACCTCTTGCGACAGATGCAGAAAGCTCGTACCATATCTCCGTTCCCATGGATTTCAATCTCCCCAAGCGCAGTGCTTAGCCTGAACAAGAAAAGTAACTCCCATACCTGTGCGAGGGAAATGTTGAAAATAAACTTTGAAATCGGCAGATTTCTGTAACAAGTATGTAGCGCCCCCCTCCAGTCCGCCCGTCTCTGGCCGCCAGGCTCGGCGGGCAACATTGATGAGCTCGCCCAATAAACGCCATTGAGCGCTCGCCGCTCCGGTCAGTCATCGTCCACCCTGACAACCAGGCTGCGTGCCGTCTCTCCTCGGCGGGTGCTTCGGCCCCCTTCGTCCACGTTCGAGAAAGATCGTGACACTGGCGACGAGGAACCGTGGCACTGGATGCCACCAACGTGCACGGTTCGGCCCACGCCGCCGAGAGAGTCGCAACACCGCCCACCGCTCCTGTCGCCATGCCGCTGTACGGGAGGCTCGAGCCGTTCGAGGGAGATGGGTCCGCCTGGCCAGTCTACGAAGAACAAGTCCACGTGTTCTTCCGGGCGAACGACACGCCCGAGGCGAAACAACGGGACATCTTCTTGGCCAGCTGCGGGACCCGCGTCTTCAGTCTCCTTCTCGACCTCCTCAAGCCGGCCACGCCGCACGTCAAAACGCTGGGTGAGCTGCTCGCCACGCTGCGCTCGCACTTCAGCCCGGCGCCGTCCACGCTTATAGAGCGGTTCCGCTTCAACAACCGGAGCCGCCGGGACGGGGAGACCCTCGGGCAGTTCGTCGCTGCGCTACGAGGGTTAGCGAGCACCTGCGCCTTCGGTGACCAGTTGGACTCGCTACTCCGGGACCGGTTCGTCGGCGGCATCAACAACCCCGCCATGCAGACGCGACTCCTGGAGCTCCCCGACCCCTCGCTGGACGACGCGGTGAAGGCAGCGCTGGCGATGGAAGCCGCAGCAAACGATGCCAGCGAGATTGCGCGTGCGGCCGGCTCACCGTCGACGGAAGCGGCGGTGAACAAGATGGCGGCAAGGAGCGGTGCCTGCAGCCGCTGCGGTGCTGCCCACTCCCCCTCACAGTGCCAGTTCGTCCAAACACAATGTTTCACGCGCGGGAGAACTGGGCACCTCGCACGTGTCTGCCGAGGGGGGAGGACGAGGGGCGGCCAGCAGCAGCAGCCTGGTTCAACCCCGGGTTCCAGCCAAGCCCGCGGCCAGGGTGGTCGTCGCAAGAGAACGCGGCGGGGACGAGCGGCACCAGGTCCGGGTACCTCCTCAGCCAGGGTCCACGTCGTGGCCGAGGACCCGCAGATTTTCGACGTGTCGCAGACGAGTAAGCCTCCATCGTCTGTGCCACCTTACTTGGTGTCTGTCGAAATCTGCGGCCACCCCATCACCATGGAGCTGGACACAGGGGCCAGCGTGTCGGTCATGCCCGGGAAGCTGTTCAAGCGGACCTTTCCCGGCGTGTCCATCGAGGCGTCTGACGTCATGCTGCGCAGCTACTCCGGACAGCTTTCCCAGGCCCAGGGTCGGGCCCAAGTCAGCGTTCGCCTTGGCGACAGGGAGGCAATCCTTCCCCTTTATTTAACCAAGGGGTCGTCGCCGACGCTGCTGGGCCGGAACTGGATTCCCTCGCTGGGTGTTCGGCTGCCGGAGTACCAAGAAGCTGCGCTGCACGTGGTGAAGGACGTCCCGAGCCCCCTGACCGACTTCCAGTCCCTGTTCTAGTCGGGGGTGGGCACCTTTCCCGGCACGACGGTCGGCATCCACGTACCCGAGGGAGCCCGGCCTCGGTACTTCAAGCCGCGCCCGCTGCCGTTTGCCCTGAAGGACAAGGTCACCCAAGAGCTGCAACGCCTGCAGCGAGAGAGCATCCTGGTGCCCGTCAAGTTTTCCGAGTGGGCCGCACCAATTGTTCCAGTCCTCAAGCGAGACGGCCGCGTCAGGATCTGCGGGGACTTCAAGGTCACCATCAACCCCGTCGCTACCGTCGAGGAGTACCCGCTGCCTCGGGTAGAAGATCTCTGGTCGGCTCTGCCCGGGGGACAGAAGTTCACCAAGCTCGACCTTCGAGATGCCTACCAGCAGCTGGTGCTCCAGGATGCCGCCCGGATGTATGTCACCATTTCGACTACCATGGGGCTCTTCCAGTACACGCGCCTACCGTTCGGCGTGGCCTCAGCCCCAGCCATCTTCCAGAGGGAGATGGACAACCTCTTCAGGGGCATGAGGCACGTGGCGGTGTACTTGGACGACATCCTGGTTACCGGTACCGACGACGGGGACCACCTGCAGAACCTGCGCAAGGTCCTGGCACGATTGCAGGACGCCGGTCTCAAGCTGAGGCTGGACAAGTGCGTGTTCCTGACCCCCAGCGTGGAGTACCTGGGACACATCTTCTCCCAGGCTGGCCTGGCCCCGGCTCCCCGCAAGATTGCGGCCGTGCTCAAGGCGCCGAAGCCCAGGAGCAAGAAGGAGCTTCAGAGCTACCTCGGCCTCATCAACTTCTACAGGAGGTTCCTGCCCGACCTGTCGACGCATCTGGAGCCGCTGCATCTCCTGCTTCGAGACGGTCAGCAGTGGGCCTGGAAGAAGGAGCAGGACTTAGCCTTCTAGCACAGCAAGGAGCTCGTCGTTAAGGCTTCAGTGCTGGTGCACTTCGACCCGGCCAAGCCTGTGGTCCTCACCGTGGGTGCGTCGCCGTACGGGGTAGGAGCCGTCCTGTCGCACCGGGGTCAGGATGGTCAGGAACGCCCTGTGGCGTTTGCTTCTCGTCGTCTACATGCGGCAGAGCAACGCTACAGCCAGCTCGACAAGGAAGGCTTGGCCCTCGTGTTCGGGGTCCAGCGCTTCCACCAGTACCTGTGGGGCCGGCAATTCGAGGCAGTCACGGACCACAAGCCGCTGCTGGGGCTGCTGGGACCTGACAAGGCGGTCCCAGTGCAAGCCTCGCCTCTTGTGGTACGCTCAGCTTTGACGCTGGCGGCCTACAGTTACAAGCTGGTCTACCGCCCTGGGATGGACCTGGGACCTGCCGACGCCCTGAGCCGCCTGCCCCTGCCGAAGGTACCTGCTGCTGTTCCGGAGCCAGCCGACGTGTTCCTGCCGGAGTGGGCCTACCCGGGGATGCTCACCAGGACTGCGGTTGCGCAGGCGACCAGCCGGGACCCGGTCCTGTCTCAGGTGGTCAAGGCGGTTGCCCGAGGGGAGGAGGTGTGTCACCAGGCGTACAGCCACAAGACCGCCGTGCTGAGCTTGGAGCGGGGCTGCCTCCTGTGGGGTTCCAGGGTGGTGATTCCACAAATTCTGCGGGCCAAGGTGCTGCAGTTGCTGCACGCGGGGCACCCTGGCATTGAAAAGACCAAAATGGTGGCACGGTCACACGTTTGGTGGCCTGGCTTGGACCAGGACATCGTGCACCAGGTGCAAGGCTGCCAGGTCTGCCAGGAGAACCAGCGAGCCTCGCGCCACGTGGAGATCACCCCCTGGCCGTTCCCACAGAGGCCGTGGTCCCGCTTGCATGTGGACTATGCGGGACCCTTCAAGGGCCACTACTTCCTGGTGGTAGTGGACGCCTTTTCCAAGTGGGTGGAGGCACTGCCAGTAACCAGTCCCTCGGCAAGCGCGACCATTGCGGCGCTGCGGCAGGTCTTCGCGGCGCAGGGATTGCCGTACATTATTGTGTCCGACAATGGTCCCGCTTTCGCCAGCGCCGAGTACCTGGACTGGCTGCAGAGGAATAAAATCAGCCGGATGCTGGTTCCACCGTACCACCCCGCTTCCAATGGTGCTGCAGAGCGGGTGGTACAGACCATCAAGGACAAGCTCAAGAAGAGCCAGCCCGATGATTTCCAGACGCAGGTGGCCCGGGTACTATTCCAGTTCCGGACCACACTTCACGAAGTCACTGGCCGTGCCCCCTGCGAGCTTCTGCTGGGCCGGATGGTCAAGACCCCCCTGGACGTCTTGCATCCAGACCTCCAGTCAACGGCGCTCCTCAAGCAGCTAAAGCAGAAGCTGGCTGCTGACCGAGGGTGCCGTCCCGGGCCTTTGCCGGAGCCGGGAGCGTCGGTCTACCCCAGGAACTTCCGTCCTGGCCCACCCTGGTCTGCCGGGCGTGTGGTTTCACCAGCGAGTGCCTCGTCGCTGCTCGTCCGCATGGCCGACGGGACCACCTGGCACCGGCACGCCGACCATGTCAGGCCTCGCTCCGGGACCTGGCTTGCACCCTCGGCCGTCGCTTCAGAGCACCAGCCTGCAGGGGGCCCAACAGCACCACTCGTGGCCAGCGGAGCACCACCCACCCCGGAGGCAACAAGCGTCGCCAGTCCTGTGGCACCAGTTGGACCGGTGCCACACCCAAATCCAGTCCCTGCGGCTCCACTGGGTGGAGCGCGACCTGTACAGGCAGCGCCCGGCGTTGCCACACCTGGCCCATCGACTCCAGTGCCCAGGCGGAATATGCGGCAGCGAAGGCCACCTGACCGGTACTCGCCGGGGTGATCTTCACCATCGACCGGCCAGGACTTGGCACGACCAGACGCCATGTGGTGTCGGTTGTGTGAGTTATTTCATTTATTTTGCTTTAGAAAAAACAAACTGGGGGGGAGGGATGTAACAAGTATGTAGCGCCCCCCTCCAGTCCGCCCGTCTGTGGCCGCCAGGCTCGGCGGGCAACATTGATCACCTCGCCCAATAAACGCCGTAGAGCGCACGCCGCTCCGGTTAGTCATCGTCCACCCTCACAACCAGGCTGCGTGTCGTCTCTTTTCGGCGGGTGCTTCGGCCCCCTTCGTTCACGTTCGAGAAAGATCGTGACGAATTTTTTTTCGTACAGCTCCAACCGCGCGTGAGGACTGTGGCATATTACGTTATAGAGCAATCCAGCCTTATAATAATAATACGGGATACCCAGGTATGGATTACGTCAATCTCACGAGGATAAACTATATGTCTTATATGTTCTTACATGTTCTTACATAGTTCTTATACAGTTCTTTAATGGCTCTTATATGTTCTTATATAACTTGCATGATTCATATGCGTTTATTGGACACAAGACAGTTCTCATACAAATGACATTTTTCATTAGGGTTTTGAACGGTCTCTAAGATGTTACCTAAGATATGATTGGTATACAGAATTAAAAAAATACAACAGTACACGATTATTTTCATGTGGTGTATAAAGGCGGCCAGGCATCGCCGCTGCACGTTTCAAACTTCACAAGGGTTCTTATTTGAAAAGCTCGGTGCTAGAACAAAGTCAAGCTCGGACTTTTTTTGCTTATGGCGCTGCAGTCACACATAACTTTCTTCATTGATTTTTTTTTAAGTTAGCACAACCCTACAAAGTAACCAGCCATGAAACTACTAACATATGTAAGGTGTGCCTGCCTCCCCAAAGCTTACCTAAGGCATCACTATAATTAGATGACCACACATTGACGTCAAACAGACGAGACTTATTACATCTTTGAATGCTTACTCAAATTCTCCCTATTCTCGCTTTACACTCACAATCGGTGGACGTGCACTGGGGAAATGGGAACATTGGGGAGTTTCCACGCACGTATGTGCACCTGCACTTTATATCCACCTAGTCCTAGGGACATATTTTTACATGCCGGTTCGGAGTACATTACCCAGACAGCACGCCAGAGAAGCGCCTAACTCTAATAATGTTATTAATAATACTGATCTTTATTTTGGGTGCCCAAAAGACCAGCAAATAAAACAAATCCTAAACACACATAAAGTTAAGAGACACTAGTAAGACCCCAGTTAAGCTATCCTAAGGGCCTAACTACGCCCTAAATAGGGCCCAATAAGGTTTTGCTGCGAGGCGTAAATTAGTGCCAAAGTGGTTTCCGTTAGTGAACAAAAGGTAACGGCACGAACGAGCTGGTGGTGGTTAAATATTTCGAAAAAAAACCGAGGCTGGGACAATAAGGGACGGACAAACACAAAGTCTCAAACAACTATGGCTTTTCTCTCGTTCGCCACCAAATTTCGGATGTGCAAAACATGAACCAAGAATGGCACGTATCAGCCGAACAAGTGCAGTATAGACTAATTCTGGCATTTGTGCGGCAATTTACACCCAAAGTCGCCAAGTGAAGACCAAATAACCCGAAATGAAGCCTAATTGTGTTCTTTCTAACTAGTTTGGCCCTAAAGATTTTGGGCCAAACTAGCCAGACTCTGGCCAAAGATATCACGTTACACATGATTCTAAGCTGAGACGACTGACGGCAAATTGGATAAGTCCCCTTTGTTGTCCCGTGGTTCGTCGCGAACAATTAGAATCATGTGTTACTTTAACCAGCTCACCTGTTTATTAATCTTGTAGTGTATCAAGTTAGGTTATACTTTGGCTTTTCTTTTTTTTTTTTGAGGGGAGAGGGGAGGGGGGTTTGAGGCTTTAAATATCTAGGTAAAAACAAAATCACTGTCCGAAGAAATGTGCTATCAAAGTCCTTCCAGTCTTTGTAACAAATAACGAAGTTATATGTTACGATCTTAGCACATTCTTCAGCGCAGTGTACGCGTCAACTCCCTCAAAGCTCTAAAGAAGACCTCACTTATAAAAGTAACTTAAATAAGGCTAAATGAACATGCATGAGCTGTTCGGATAAATTTCTCAACAGTCAAAATGTGCAGAGTCTCTACATTTATTTCGAATATAATTTGTTTATAAATTAAAGGTGAGGATTAGACAATTTCTTTTCACGTTTAATTTAATCATGTGGGCGAGCCAGATGTCGGGTGATGAAAAAGATTTATTCATAAAAGGCAGCGGCTAATATCGCCGAAGCGTGACGTGTCTTGTTACGTGTACTGGCTTGGTTCGGGACGTCACGATGACTCAGACTTGAGCTACGCTACATCTCCCCTCCATCCGAATGTCTCTCAGGCAGAGGCAACCGACGAGGCTCTTGACGTTCACTTGAACTTCTCCGAGGTACTTGAGGCTGTATGACGCCTTGAGCTTTGGAGGCTTCAGAGGTTCCAGGCGTCCCAGCTGTAGCAGAGGCTACGTCGTACGGGCCGGAGGCTTCAGAGGTTCGGCGTCGTGCGGGGCCGCTACGTCCCGGAGGTGCTCACGGGTGCGGCGGGCTTCGCGGCCGTCTTCGGTCTGCAGTATCATCCAGCGAGGCGTGTTAGATTGTCTCAAGAGGGTAGCAGGAGCCCATGTTCCTTTGCCATGTTCGTGGGTCGTGACCTGTTGTCCTCGTGAAAACGTCGGCAGGTCCCTGGCGCCGTGGTTGTAGTACCCTCTTCGCCCTTGGCGGATCACTTGTAGTCGATTGTGAACATCCTTGGTGGGCATAGCCTCTGGCTCCAGGTGGCTTGTGGGCATGGGAGGCAGTGTTCGTGTCCGCCGTCCCATCAATCTCTGCGGAAGAGATTTGAGAATGTCATCCCGAGTGCTGTTCTTTCACGACTTGTATTACAATTTGATAGGATAGCGTTGTAAGGACACTCGCATGCGTTGCAACTGCACTGAGCACTGACGCAAAGGCTTATCAAAAATTGGTACTAGGGAACGGTGATCCGTTTCCACTGTCTGACTTGCCGGGCCAAAGATGTAATCGTGAAATTTTGTGCAGCCATGCCTAATCGCTAACTCTTTTTCAATTCGTGCGTAGCGTTGTTGCGAGTCAGCGAGTGAGCGAGACGACAAAGCGATAGCGTGGCCGTCTTGGACAAGCACGGAGCCAACCCCTTGCTGACTGGCGTTAACCGAGAGCGTGACTGGCTCTTTTTGGGTTGAAGTAGGAAAGAACCGGTGCCTTTATCAGTGCCTGTCTCAATGGTTCAAAGCTTTCTTGCTGTTTTCTGTCCAGACTCATGCTATATGTTTACGTAGCAAGGTCCAAAGCGGCGCTGTTAGGACTTACCTGTTACGAATAAAACACTGCACAAAATCTATTGTGCCGAGCAAAACTTGAAGATCCATAGAGTTTGTTGGCTCCGGCATCTGCACTGTGTTGTGCACCCGTTGTGGGTCGAGGCTCGGGCCTTGCGTTGTGAAGACGTGCCCCAGCCCCCAGGTAGCGGACTTGTTGCTGTGTGTTTGTGTGCAGCTTGATGTGTGCCTTAGGGAAACCAAAAGATGTAGGTATTTGTGTGTGCGTGTTGACCTAGGCCTGACTGATGAAAGCGTTTTGACCAGAGCCGTACAGCTCGGTGAGCTAACGGATCTCACCAATGACACCTGGTAAGCGAGCCAGACATCGGGTGCTGAAAGAAGTTTGTTCAGAATAGGCGGCGGGCTAATATAGCCGAGGCGTGACGTTTCGTTTCACGTACAGCGGCCGGGTTCGGGGCGTCACGATGACTCAGACATGAGCCACTCTACAAATCAGTTCGCCGGACATTAGACGATGGGATAATAGTCACGTTATGTTTACTAATTAACTGAAATTTCCTAATTAACTTGTGATTTATTGGTCTATGAATCCTGTTACAAATCCTGTATTGACGGCAATTACTATTAGAAGTCAGACCATTCTATACAATTTGCGAAAAGGTGACGGTCTAAAATATTCATCGATCTATTTTTGTGTTTTTTTCGCCCGATTTATAGCATTCGTCTCAAAAAGAGCATCCTAAGCCCTGCAAACAACTACGCTTGAAAGAGTGATGTCGTCACTTCGGTCATGTCGTCGCTACCTCGGTAGCGTGTCCCCGGTAGGTGCGCCGAAGTCACGACATGACCTAAACGACTACGTCACCTTCTCTAGCGCCATTGTGGGCGTGGTTTGATGTGCTCGTTTCGCCCGCAATTTATAAATGGGAAAAATACGCAACCATTGAGCGATTGAGATCTAAAAAAAGATTATATTTTCGGAAATTTCTTAAGTTGGTCGCGACCCTAAAAATAATTTCCCTTAATACTCCAATGCTAACATGACCCCTTAAACCAACAATGAAAAAGTTAATCAACAAACCTTGGTTGAGTGTTCGACTTAGCATTACGATTATCCCATGATTTAATCTCCGTCGAACCTCATAAATACAGGGTGAACGAGGGCACTCATTCAACTCTAACCCTCTTAAAAAGAGTATGTTTATATTAAGACTTTTTTGTATTAAAATATTAAAAGCCATTCTAGGCTTAGAGGTTTTCAGACCTTTTACAATGTGTTGTGTTTGTGTGTACACATTTCTCTACGCCATATAAATAGAGATTGAACCAACATTGGGGGTTTCGTAACAACTTAGAAATATCGAGCGAATTTCCCTTCTACGCTCTTTGCGGTGCATACGAGCGGTTTAGTGTGGCCGTCGCCTGGTAGGTTGAACAACTGAAGCGTAGTTCCCAAATTCGAAATATCCGGTTTCGACTGTACCACCTACAGCACGAATCTTTAAACGACCACCGTTGCCTATGTTAAGATCAGATCACAGTTAGCCTTCGGGAACTGCGCATGATGTCTACTGGTGGCATGGCGTTAGGATCACGACGCTTGTTCTGATGTGACCATACCTTGACGCGGCATTGTATACCGGTTACAAATTAGAGATAGAGAATCGTTCAGGGATGCCATGCCAGCATAAGATTCTCATCTGAGAAGGTAACTCATATGGCAACGCTCCTCCCCGTGGACGCATCTGGACCTTGACCTGGTAACTGCGGTTACCGAAATAGCGTCGTCCTCAAGACCCTGAAATCCGTCGCCGTTCCGTAAATAGCGAGGAGAACGAAGGCGCGGACGACGAGGCGGCGGGAACGGCTCCGGCAACGTCGTCCGTCACGCGGAGGGCCCTGCTCTCCTCTCGCTTTTATTTTCTCGTGGCAAACCTTAGCCTGATCAAAAAAAAAAAAAAATAGTAAAAAAAAATAATTATTACTATAAAGTTTTACCTTTCTCTTTTTCTATCAAATGAAATACCATGCTCTCCCGGTTTGTTTCTTCAACGCCTCTAGGATAACAAGGCTGTGGGCATTATTTTTTCTACGTCATACCCAGGAGGCAGGCCCGAGCGCGACCAGATAGCAGCACTCGTCCGTAACCGCTCTCGCCTCTCGTAGGTGACGTCACAAATCCAGCGCTGAGGCTTTGTTATCATGACGAGTTGCCTCCCTTCACCGTTAAAAAAAATAAGAATCGTGCCCGTTCGGCATGTGGGAAGGAAAACCTTCACCTATATATATATATATATAACAATCTGGCTGATGTAGATCTCACACAATTAATCGGCGTCCGAAATGAGAGCCTCTGCGAGCGTCCCATGGTTAGCGCTCGCTAGCGACAGATGGCGCCACGAGTGCGTGACAGCTGAAGCCCCTCTATAGCGTGCGCCTTCTTCCACGAGTAACGAGACCAGGGAGCACATAGAAGAATATTCTACGGGAAACATAAATATGTCACCTAATATACTCTTTCTCACATCTAGACAAAAAAAAGAAGGTAGTTTTGCGCGTTACTCGTGCTCTGTAAGATGTAGTTCTTACAAAGTTGAGTTTTGAAGGAAGAAACGATGTGTTTCGCGTTTGAAACTCGTACGTCTTGATAAAATAACATTAATCTAAGATAATGCACCTCCATATATCTTAAGTCAACATATCAAAGGACGAACATTAGCCTTCCGCGGGATGCCTAACTTCTTTTACCACGGTTCGTGTGGTGAAAACGAGTATGTAAATGCTGCCTGCTACGCCCTGCCATTTTATTCTTCAAATCCGCACCGCACTCACGTCGGCACCACATAAATTATCGCTACACGTAAAAAACACGTAAAAAGCACCTTTGCTTCGAGCTTGGAAAAGGACCACCGACTGCTTTTATTTAAATTACGTTGCCGCGCGGTCACCTTGGACTGGTGCAACATTGTTTTAAGGCTAATATTAAGCGTACACTAGTTAAAAAGCCATTTTTATGAGAAATGACTTGGGTGAAATAATCGCATATTAATCCTAAAAGATATATGAGAACATATAAGACCAATATGAGATATATATAAGAACTATATAAGATACGTAAAACATATAAGAACCATATAGGAACCTGATTAGAAATTTCTCACAAGCTTTTTATTTTTACGTTCCTATATATCTTATATAGTTCTTATATAGTTCTTATATAGTTCTTATATGGTTCTTATATGTTCTATATGTGTTGTATGATTCATCTGATTATTGGACACCGAACTTTGTCATACAAATGGCAATTTTCAGTAGGGTAAAGGAATAAAATATTAGCGCAATAAAAATTGTAGGCGCTTTTTATTTAAGTGTGTTTTCTTTTTAACAGTTCGAGCCGGTTTACGCACCAAAGGACCTCTATTTGCAATGAGAATCCTACTGGGTGCATAACAAAAGTAGTTTGGTCTCTATTAGTGCGGCTCTGACTTTTCCGTTATATGGAAATTTCCAACACAGAAGACTCGATGTATTGAGTTTGTGTTCCAAACAGTTATGGTCAGTGTGTAATATGTGATGTGCTTCAGGAAACCGCTATAATATGCGTGTCGGTTAAATATTAAAATGGGATATAATCCATTCATAATAAGCTGATATTAGAATAAACGGCGTGGAGCAGATTAGTTGACGCTAGCTGAATTGCCATTTTGTAAGACAAAAATCACATCTCAAAGTCAAAATATTTGCATCCACGAAAAATACAATTACCAAAAGGTAATTCTCGTTGTTTCTTCAGGAGACAGATCTTAGGAAAGTTAAATTAATTTGTTTTATTTTACTTACCTTGCACAAATAATCATAATGGTCATAATGGTGTACGTCCCCACGGGAAATTTACTTCAACGGAAACCATACGAAAATAATTTAAAAAAAAACTAAACCTTTCAATTTCTTGATAGGCATTATGATAGATGCCTCGTGTCATTGTTTAGGCCGAGGGGCCCGCAATCTGACGGAGGCGTATTGCGGAGAAGGCTGTAACCGAGCTATCAGTTGCACGTCAAAATATTCCCAGGTGGTCTAAATTAATCCCCAGCCCTCCGCTGGGGCGTGCCAGATCCCTGTCATTGGTTTGGCACATAAAAACCTCAGATTTCACATTGCGTGACGTTTATTATATTACATTGTTAAAAAAAATCTTTTTTTTTTGGAACATGGAACAATCTTTAGCACAACTTTCTAATTTTCCAACAACTCATGGCCCCACCCCGTGGTGTCGAAGAACGATCGGAATCTCTCGAGACAAAAACCAATTAACCAAGCAAAAGAAAAAGTATATATATATATTGATACATAGACGGCGACGAAGACAAAGACAGGCCATCGGCAGTGGCTTGTGCACACAGGCACTGCAGCGGGCAGTTTTGAATTAAAACTATCGTTCGGAAGACACCCCGTTCCCATCGCTCCTTCCAGCACCGTAACATACTTGGTGGAGGTGCGGGGGTTCCTCGTAAATGCCATCTACAGCTCTGCCATCACGCATCTTCGAAGTCATCGGGTGCTTACACCGCCTTCCACGGCAGAAGGTGAGCAAGCGGCGGCTCCGGCCATCCGTACTGGCTCCATACCCTACCGTCAGCGTGATCTCCCCACCTTCGCTGGCTTCGGAAGCGACGACGTCGACGAATGGCTTCGCACATTCGAACGAGTCAGTGTGCATAACGCTTGGGACAACAGACTTAAACTTGCCAATGTCGTGTTCTACCTCCGCGACACGGCGAAAGTGTGGTTTGACAATCATGAAGAACAGATAGCGTCATGGGATGCCTTTAAGACCCCGCTATCGGACGTCTTCGGCTGTCCCATGAGCCGCAAGGAGAACGCCACCCAGCGACTCGCAACGAGAGCCCAATCTACAGGTGAGTCCATCACCACCTACGTCGAGGACATTCTGGCGCTTTGCAAACGTGTGAACCCCACCATGTCTGAGAAGGAAAAGGTCGAAAACATTATGAAAGGAATTGCCGAAGACGCCTTCGCAGTGTTGGTCTCATGAAATCCAACAACCGTGGCCCAACTTCAGGAAGAGTGCCAACGCTGGGAAGGCCACAGAAGCAGGCGCATTGCCTCCCCCTTTACCATCTCTCGGCTTCAGAACTGCGTCGCGTCGTCCGGACCACCCTTGACAGGCGACATCAAGAACATTATTCGGCAGATCATCAAAGAAGACCTCGCCGTTCTCTTTACACCCTCTCGCCGAGACCTCCAAAGCGAGCCCGTTGACCTCTCACCCGAAGGCATACGAACCCTAATTCGGAACGAGTTGGCACAGTCAGCACCATCGCGCCCGTGCAAACCGAAGCCCCTCACCTGCAGGATACCGGCGACGTTCTCCGATGCGGGTTGACCAAACGCTGCCCAAATCATTTCACGATGGGGAAAACTAAAGAAGCAGCCAAAGGGGGTACGGCTGCTCCTTCACTTCCTCGACATCCCCCACCGACTACGTCCTCTTCAAACCTATTAGACATAATCATTAAGAAGGTAAGCTTCACAGCACTCGTCGACACAGGAGCGTCCATTTCTATAATTTCTGACCGTGTCTGGAAACGATTGCGACTTGTTTGTACACCCTGGGAACACGGTAGTCTTCGTAGCGCAAACACAACACTGATTTATCCCCTCGGCTTAGTTTCTGTCGAGATTATAATTCAAAATGAACCTCATCGTCACATTTTCGCAGTTCTACCGAGTTGCTCATACGACATTATTTTAGGCTGGGACTTTTTAGTCACTCGACGTGCGCTTATTGACTGTTAGACAAAATCGCTATACCTCAGCAAAGTTACTCCTGGCGTTGAACCTCTTTCATACAACCGTGTTTCTTTTCGTGCAACAAGCAACACTCGAATTTCACCCTTCACTGCAGCGCTTATTCAGTTAACTGCAGACCTTCCAGACTCCGATTATTTACTTGAACCAAACTTAGAAGTTTTCGTTCAGAAAGGTCTCGCGCTGCCCTTTGCTCTCACGCGATCGCGTTCTTGTATATCTACTGTTCTCGTAGCAAACACTACGAACATCTACCAAATCCTTCCAGCTGGTTCATGCATTGCTACAACGACGCTTCACGACGTCATATACATCAATGCTGTTAGCGATACCTGCCTGACGTCCAACGCACCTTTGATTTCCGATTCCATGCATGATGCCCACAAATTGCTTCGCCAGACCATTAACGCCAATTTGCCTGAGTCACAACGTGACGCCTTGCATAAGCTACTGTGCTCTTTTCTTGATATCTTTGACTTTCAATCTACTCCCCTGACACAAACGTCAATTGTTCAACATACCATTGCAACGGGAGAGCACCAGCCATTACGCAGTCGTCCATATCGTGTTTCTGCCAAAGAACGCGAAGTTATACAAAATCATGTGAGTGACATGTTGCGCAAAAATATCATTCAGGATTCATCCAGTCCCTGGTCATCTCCGGTGGTACTGGTTAAAAAGAAGGATAACACCTGGAGATTCTGTGTTGATTACAGGCGCCTCAACAAAATAACCAAGAAAGACGTTTATCCTCTTCCACGCATAGATGACGCCCTTGATAGCCTACACGATGCCAACTACTTTTCTTCGATAGATATGCGTTCAGGGTATTGGCAAATCAGTGTAGACGAAAAAGATCGCGAAAAGACAGCTTTCGTTACTCCTGATGGCCTTTACGAGTTCCGTGTTATGCCCTTCGGATTGTGTAACGCTCCTGCTACCTTCGAGCGAATGATAGATTCTTTGCTCCGAGGCTTGCGTTGGACAACTTGTTTATGCTATTTAGATGACGTTATAATATTCTCGTCCAATTTCGACACACACTTATCTCGCCTGACGGCTGTGCTGAAAATATTTCGCAACGCTGGCCTTCAGCTGAACTCTAAGAAGTGCGTATTTGGAAACACTGAAATTAAGATCCTCGGCCACTTGGTCAGCCCCCAGGGCATATCCCCTAATCCCGAGAAATTAACCGCAGTTTCCCAGTTCCCCCCACCAACGAATCAAAAGGCTTTGCGCTCTTTTCTCGGGCTGTGCTCCTGTTTCCGACGGTTCATTCGTGGCTTCGCTGAAATATCGGCCCCCCTAGCTGCACCACCTTCTGAAAAAGAACGTCCCTTTCATTTGGTCTCAAAGCGAACAACGTGCATTTCATGCTCTCAAAACCGCTCTTACAACAAAACTCGTTTTGGCCCATTTCAACCCCTCTCTTGAAGCGGAAATACACACTGATGCTAGTGGATACGGTCTTGGTGCTGTCCTCATTCAAAAACACAAAGGCAAAGAACATGTCGTTGCCTATGCGAGCCGTGCTTTATCTAAACCTGAAATGAATTATGCAATAACAGAAAAAGAATGTCTCGCGATTATTTGGGCAATTGCCAAGCTCAGACCATACGTATTTGGACGCCCCTTTAAGGTCGTTACAGATCACCATGCCTTATGCTGGTTATCTAACCTTAAAGATCCCTCGGGAAGGCTCGGCAGATGGGCCCTTAAACTTCAAGAATACGATGTATCTATATTTTATAAATCTGGTAGAAAACATGAAGCACCTGATTGCTTGTCTAGAAATTCGATAGCTTCAGACCCATCACTCCCTTCTACGCCCATCAATGTAATCGCTTTGACCTCAAGCTTAGAGTTTGCTGTAGAACAGCAAAAAGATATTCCCTCCGCCAAGTGCTTCAGTTTTACAGAAGTGTCCTCAGACACGTAAGGAAAAACGCCTTACCAATATCTACACATTGGAACACGGAATATTATACCGCCGGAACTATGACCCGCAAGGTGCGCCACTCCTGTATGTTGTTCCTAAGCATCTCCGTGGCGACATATTGCGTACTCTCCATGATGACCCTACAGCTGGACACATGGGGTTCTTCAAGACATACATGCGTGTCCGACACACTTTCTACTGGCAGGGCATGTACCGTGATATCTTCAAATACGTTGCATCATGTCTACAATGTCAACGCCGGAAACGACCCACCACCGCGCCCACCGGACGCCTACATCCTCTTCACCCTCCCCATTATCCATTTGAACGCGTGGGGATTGATCTTTTAGGTCCACTTCCTGTTACGCAATCAGGCAACAGGTGGATTATTGTCGCAATTGACCACTTGTCGCGTTATGCCGAGACGTCACCATTGCCTACCTCCAATGCTGAAGATGTCGCCGCTTTCCTTCTGAAACAAGTTTTTCTGCGGCACGGACCTCCTCGGCATGTCATCAGCGACCGAGGCACAGTCTTCCTGTCCGAAGTGGTTCAACAGTTGTTAGGCCTCTGTGGAACTGTACATAAACCTACTACAGCTTACCATCCCCAGACGAACGGTCTAGTGGAACGCTTCAATCGCACAATAGCAGACATGATCTCCATGTACGTCCAGTCCGATCATCAGAACTGGGACAGTGTACTTCCCTTCGTCACCTACGCCTACAACACTGCTCTCCAAGACACACACGGCTACACTCCATTTTTTCTTCTACACAATCAATCCCCAACCACACTTCTCGACGCGTTACTTCCTTAAAACCATAATGATCAGCTAGAGGACACTGTCGCCCGCCTTGCCTGCCGTGCCGAAGAGGCGCGACAGCTCGCCCGCCTACGCACAATGGCTTCACAGCAGCGCCAATGTCAACGATACAACGAGACACATCGACCTGCGTCTTACACCGCCGGTGACCTTGTGTGGCTCTGGACGCCACGTCGGCAACAGGGCAAGGCCACCAAGTTCCTCCACCGGTACGCCGGCCCATACCGCATCACTGCCAAGCTGTCGGACCTCACCTACCAGGTACAGCTCCTGCACCCAACACCTGACCGACGGACACCTCCGAAGGACACCGTTCACATCACCCGCATCAAACCCTACCATCATCCCAATCAAACGCTCGCCCTAGAACACGCCTCTTCTCCACCAAACTTCCCCCTCCACTATGCGGTCGAGACGACCGCCAACACCGGCGGGGGTAATGATATATAGACGGCGACGAAGACAAAGACAGGCCATCGGCAGTGGCTCGTGCACACAGGCGCTGCAGCGGGAAGTTTTGAATTAAAACTATCGTTCGGAACAGCACCTGAGAACAAAATACGGCACTCGAGAGAAATATGTTCACAGAAATATATTGCCCTTAAAGGAATTGGTCGAGGAGGTTGCCAAAAAAGTGATCTTGAAACGTTTCGGGCCTGGTAGGCTCTTCGTCAGTCAAAGTAAGAACACTTGGTTCTCCTTTTCTTTCAATCAAAGAAAAAACGGCCGGAAAAAGGAAGTTAATTCGAAAAATGCTTACCGTTTAGCGGGTATCTACTCAAGTAAATTCTCGCTTAAAAGTTTAATATATCCCGATACCAAAGCAGCAAATACTATGGAAATGAATAAATGTAATATTATTACTGCCATTCTTATCATAAAACCAGTTTTTGGGACATGTGGTTGGACATAAGCCAACTATACCTGGTGTCATGTGAAGCCAATGAGAGGCCCAATGTTAAGCGTTTGCTCGTGTCGCATTAAACGATGAAGCGAGAAAAAAAAAAGAACAGTGCGGCACCGATTAGAAGATCTCAATTAAATGTCCATAAAAAAAGAGGGCAATTATCCTTTCGAACTGTTAAGGCCCTTCGGTTCTAAAGTATTAAATTTATAAATAAATGCAGATTCTTTATTTTTCTATCTCTGGTGGTCCGAAAGCCCCCCTGGAATATAATAAAATTAAAATCAGAAAGACCGTTATGTCCTGCGATGTTTAAGTGACGAGAAACTGACCCGGCAACGTGCTTACGTATATGACTTTTATGTAGATTCATGCGTTTCTTATGCTTGTTTTAGTTTCTCCTATGTATTTAATTTGGCATTTTTTACATTGAATCAAATACACTACATTTTCCGAATTACAGTCAAAGGTAACATTTATTTTGCAGTTAAAGTTATTTGCTGTGCTATGAATAGAGTTAGCTATAATTATGTCCCCACATAAACTGCATTGGTTATCATTGCACTTGATGCAACCAATAGGGACCAGGCTACGTCCGATGGAGTTTCGGGACTGTTTAAAGGAATCTAATAAATTACGTGGTCTCTTACACGCTATACCAGGGGGTCGAGGGATAACTGCCTTTAAAGCTGTGTCCATGCGTAAAATATTCATGTGTCGTCTAAGAATATTGTTTATGTTTGGAAGTTTTGACTGGTAAGGTAAGATTAGTCGTTATTCATGGTTATTTCTTTTCGGTCGCTCTACTAAACACACGTTCCGAGAGATCGCTCGACTTTTTGATATATAATTATTTATTAACCCTCTCCTAGTGCTCTAGCTTTTATATCACAATCCTTATCTTCTGAACATAAGCGTCTTAAGCGTAGCATTTGACTGTATGGTATACCTTTTTCGTTATGTATTGGATGACAGCTTTTATAATGTAGAAATTGACGTCTATCTGTAGGTTTTCGATATAAGGTTGTTTTCAAACCATTTTCAGTAAGTCTTACCTTAATATCTAGAAACTCTATTTCTGTATCAGAGTATTTATACGTAAATTTAATACGTGGATTAAATTTGTTTGCAAAATCAATAAATTCAAAGAGCTTATCTTCCCCATTATTCCAAATTATAAATATGTCGTCTAGGAAACGTTTATAAAAAAGGGGTTTATGCGGGAAGGAGTTAAGTCGCCGCTCTTCTAAAGACATCATATATATATTTGCATAGGAGGTAGAGAAGCGAGATCCCATTGCTGCGCCATGTATTTGTAAATAGTACTCATTCATAAATGTAAAGTTATTAAGCTCTAAAGCTAAGTGCATAAAAATATTTAAGACGCTTTTACTAACAGTGAGGTCGTTCTCATTAACAATATTAAGAGCTGCTTGAATACCTTCAACATGCGGTATATTAGTGTAAAGAGACACTACGTCCATTGTGACAAGCAACGTACTATTAATCCTAAAATCTATTTCTATTTGGATATCATTAATCAAATTGAGAAAATGAGAGGAGTCTTTTACGTAGGACGGGGCACCGGCTGCAGTACTTTTAATTTGTTCGTCAATAAAAGCGGAAATATTCTCTCTATTAGTACCTATTCCCGAAATAATTGGTCTACCTGGGTGATTTTGTTTATGTACTTTCATTAGCATATTGAACTGTCCTGGTCTCGGATTTTCCTGAATGAGATACGTAGAAATGTTTTTCTCTATTTTCTTATTATCTACTAGGTATTTTAATTGTTTTTTTATTGTCTCTCGAAACTTAAGTGTTGGATCATAATCTAGTTTTTTATAGAACTTAGTGTCGTTCAGTTGTTTATTTGCTTCCGATACATAGTCTGCTCTGTCAACTATGCATATACCTCCCCCTTTGTCAGCCTGGGCTATTATGATATCTCTGTTATCCGTAAGGTTTTTTAAGCATTGTCTAACCTTATAAGTTAAATTATTTTTAAGTGGTCTGTCTTTTTTATACGCTAACAAAACATCTTTTTGGACCGTCTCTATGTATTTTATGACATTAACATTTTGTTTATTCAACGGCGGAATCCAATAGGATTTGTGTTTATATTAAGGCTCTTGATAAGGAGCTCCTTTAAAAAAAAAGTGAAAGCCGTTTACAAATCCCTGTAACGCCGAATTGGACCGCAGCTCTTGAGGAGGAGGAGTGAAGGGTACTGAGGGAAGGGTAGACCCTTCCTCCTTCTCCTCCTCCTCCCCTCATTCTTTAATATGCTCCGGGGGGGGGGGGGGGGGGGTCACGTGACCTCGGGGGGGGGGGGGTGTGTCACGTGACTTCGCGGAGGGGGTCACGTGACCTCGGGGAGGCGTGACCTGGGGGTCACGTGACCTTGGGTGTCACATGGGGGTCACCTCAAGGTCACGTGACCCCCAAGGTGACCCCCAAGGTGACCCCCACGTGACCTCAGGGGGTCACGTGACCTTGGGATGCCCTTGGTTACGCCGACGCCGACGCCGCTCAAGCCGGGAACGGGCCCCTAAGAGCTGCGCTCTAAACCTTTACAGTGCAATTGCCGTGCAAATTCATTTGAACCTTTGTGCAAGTCCAAATCATCACTATTGTTGCGAGGAGTGGGGCAAAACTTTAATCTCTTCTTGAGAACTATCTCTTCGTGTTTAGAAATTACATGGGAAGAATAATTGAAGATTTCGGACTTTTCTCCACCCAAATCTGTAGAATGTTCCAAGTTACATGTATTAGTATGCTCTGTTCTATTAATTAGGCGTGAAAACAAGTTTTACCATTTTTCTATTAGGGGCGAGAAAAAATTCAAGAGTACATTATCACTAAGTGCCTGACGTCGTTTAGTATTAATTCCTTCTCGCTCCCCTTTATGTATGTAATGCTGCAATTCTTTTAATATTTAGCATACCCGACTTGGCGCCCACTAGGAACAAAGTATTTTTGGCAACTAGGCGGCTAATTAACGGAGATCTCTTAGTTAACTTTTTAATTATTGTTTTTAGAGGGCCTATTGCATTTACGAAACTGTAGCCCAACCCTAATATGCTCCAACCCCACAGCGAGATAAAGGCACAAAAAATTTCTGCGCGTGTTTCTGGCTAAATTATTTCATTCCTGCATGCTCTTTCAAACCGAAACTGACCAGAACAAGAGAGTCAATGGCGTCGATATCCTCGCCCTCGCTTGGCATCACAGCAGTGACGTCACCTGTGATGCAGGCACTGCCGTCAGCGCTTTTGCAATACGTTGCTCTCTACTTGGTGTTTTGCTTACCGCGGCAGGTGTAAATCACGCTGTCCCAGCGGGCATCGTGACGCTACCCTTTCCTTTCGTTGATATGACAGAAGCTGCTCTAAAGACTTCTGCCAATGGTGCTACAAAGCGACGAACACTGCGTCACTTGCTCCTCCGTTGTAAAAGACACAGGTTTGCACTCATATCTTTGGAAGGACGAAGGCTACAAATAACACAGGCGGTATGCGATTCATACTGCTGTGCCTTTCGTTCTCTGACTGTAGCTGGAAACACATCTGAATGGCGTCGCTCATTGCGACATGGCTTTCGGTTGAAGAAAAAACAGACCATGGTGATCGCATATTTAACTATGCAAAAGAATGCTCGTCATGCTGCGCAACTTTATGCCACTCAGCACCCAGGTCGCTTCGTTTTTGCCCACACTTCCTTCATACGCGCTTTCAACAAGTTTGCATCAAGTGGCACGGTGGTGAGTGGGCGAAGACAGGAAAAATATGTCCTTAGCCGCGAATTCGGGAATGTCATTCTCGCGTACGTAACAGCTAAGCCTCAAGCAAGCGTGCGCGGAATTGCGAGGTCTTCTGGGACAACAATCTCTACAGTGTGGAAAGTGCTTGTGAAGCATCGCATGCATCCGTTTCACGTTAGCCTGCACCAGGAGCTACATGGCAGTGACGTCCAACGACGACTGCACTTTTGCAATTGTGCTTTGATTGAAATAGACTGGGATCCTGGATTCTTGAAAAACATTATTTGAAGTGATGAGGCTCAATTCTACAGAAATTCATTGGTGAACCTCCACAATGCCCATTACTGGGCAAGCGTAAATCCTGGTTGGCTCCGTCAGGACAAACATCAAGTGAGATGGTCTATTAATGTATGGTGGAATATTTAATGATAAAATCATTGGCCCATATTTCTTTGACGGCACACTGAATGGAAAACTATACACTGAGAGAATGCTTGAGGGAGTCGTGGAAGGGTTTATTGCCGGCCTGCCTCTCAGCGTGCTGAAGGAGACGTGGTTTCAACAGGACGGCGGTCCAGCGCATTCTTCTTCGCGCGCTGTTCGATTTCTACACCTAACCTTTCCAGAGCAGTGGATTGGACGCAGTGGTCCAGTTCCGTGGCCGGCACGATCACCAGATCTGAGCCCGTTAGCTTTTTTTCTTTGGGGTTATGTGAAGAATGAAGTCTACGCCACGGAACCCACCAGCGTGGACAACCTGAAACAAAGAATCGTCGCCGCCTGTTCCGCAGTTAAGGCTGAAATGCTCGAGCACGTTTTGTGTTCGAGGCGGAGCCGACTGATGATGTGCGTTTCTACAGATAGACTCTAGTTCGAGCAATTGCTTTGAACGGAACTGTTTCCAACTTCATAAAGTGACCAGGCGGCGGCAAACGCTGGGTGGCTTATCACATGCCCAAATCACTTTGGCTGCCAAGCTTTTTTTTTTCTTTTTTTTAAGTACCAAAATGCGCTAAGCCATATTTTCGCCTGCTTTTCTGGACGAACTGAAAGGTTTCCGAAAAAAATACTGGTGCTGTGAAAAGTGGTAATTGGGGGCTCTAAGTCAGACGTTAGCGTGTTGGTAAACTAAATAATACTGAAATAATAAGCAGAGGGACGGACATGGAATAAACAGAGAGGTGGACGGACGGTGGCACGAAAGCACAAAATATGCGTTGTTCTGTCCGTCCCTCTGTTTATTCTTTCAGAATTATGTGGGGCTCTTAGTGAGGCAGTAAAACTTAGTTCTCAACAGTGCCCTGTTTGAGCTACACATGAAAAAACGCCGATGCCGTGTTCACACTGTGCCGCGCACAGCACATGACTACCGTAACGTGAGCCAGGACACCGGTGCAAGGCTCCTCCCTTTTTTATTAAGAGCTTATAAAACATAGAAAAAAGAAAGATTACTTTGTTACACGCTGCAATAGTTTAACTGCCAGAGAGGCCAACGATTGATATTACACAAGCATGATTAGTTTGTTCTTTAAAAAAACCAGGCTAGTTTAATGCATCAAAAAGCAAGATCTTGGAAATAAAGCAGCGGTGGCAAATAAAAGGTAGCAGAAGTCTCAAGCATTGAAAAAATATCTTTCCCAAATAAAACGCAGGAGGCTCGTCTAACGTTGCCGGCCGTTGGTAATGCATGCAACAGCATTTATCGTACCAACGAAAGCGTCACGTCGCCCCCAGGTCAAGAGAGGGACATGACACAGCACAGTTGACGCCGACCGCAGACGCCTAAATTACTCCTGCCGCGGTAAGCAAAACACCAAGGAGAGAGCAACGTATTGCAAAAGCGCCGACGGCAGTCCCTCCATCACAGGTGACGTCACCGCTGTGACGACAAGCGAGGGCGAAGATATCGACGTCATTGACGCTCTTGTTCTGATCAGTTTCAGTTTGAAAGAACCTGTGGGAATGAAATAATTTAGCCAGAAACGCGCGCAGAAATTGTTTGTGCCTTTACTTCGCTGTGGGGTTCAAGCATATTAAGCTTGGGCTTCAATTTCGTAAATGCAATAGACCCTCTAAAAACAAAAATTAAAAAATTAATTAAGAGATCTCCGTTAACTAGTCTTGCACAAAATGCTTGGTTCCTAGAGGGCGCCAGTTCGAGTATGCTAATGACATAACTAGAAGTGCCCTAATGCAGCTTTTCTTTTTTTGAAAATTTGGTGAGCTAAGAAAACACCCTGTATATGAAAGCTTGTACCGGCCTTGTTATTGCCTGGCTTTTTTTTCTGAGGAATGAAATGATGATTAAAACGTTAGAGCAGAGTGACCGACAGTTTTTCATTATTCACCCAGAAAGTCCACTAAATAAGTTTCTGACTTAGTTTTCTATTACTCTAGCTTGGTTTCATTCAAGCGGTAAAATGACAGGTCCGAGAAGTCATTCTTTAAAACGTTTACAAACATCGTTAACACAAGTTGTTCTGTTATTCGCTGCGTTAGTAGTCCTCTAGCCGTTGATATCTGGACTGCCGTTTTGGATCGGCGTGCATTGGTCATCCTCAAGAATCACAGGTGAGTTGATGTTCTCGGCAATAATACGATGCCTCGCAAAGGGAATATTTTTTTCTTTTTTCTAGCTCTCATCTTTCTTGCCTGACCGTGGTTTCCACAGTTCCGTAAGAAATCTTGGCGTCTTTTGTTCTCGCTATTTTTGTTGTTTTCTTTCTTCTGCCATGTGTCTACTGTCCTCGAAGAAAGCACCTCGTTGATCGGTGTTCCACAAGTAATTGGCAGCCACTTTCCGGGTCATTCTAGGTAACTTTATCTCGTCTCGAGGGCGGCTTAAGCCAGGGTTGCTCGGCCCGCGATCTACTCTCGCTATGGCCTTCTATGTACTGGGTGTTTCACGTAAGAGTGACGAAAATTCCTAAAATTAGTGTACTCGCGGTTAAAAGCAGTTTTCTCGGAACCGCATTACTCGCTTCTCACGCGCTCAGAGTCTTTCTCAAAATTACTGCTTTAGTGGTTTTTGATGAGTCTCAGCAAGTTTATATTGAGAACCATCTGTGTGTTTTCTCTATTTAAAAAGTTAATAACTCGTTTTCAATGAATAATAGAGCTAATTAGTAAATATCGCACATTGTCTGACGTCCGCCACCCCAAGTAATACAGTCCCGAAAAAATAGATTTTTACCTAGAATGCACTAATCGTAGGAATCCTTGCCACTCTCACGTGAACCACCTGGCATACTAACTTAGCCTAATTCTGCCACGACAGCCGGCTGCTAGTCGTGGCAGAGAAAAACAAATCAATATAATGCCACAGCGCAAGGGAAAAAAAAAGGGTGACGAATATAGGTGATACTTCCGTGTTTCTTAAAAATCTCCATTACACCTCAAACTGCGCCGCAATTTGAATGCTCTGAGGGAGGCGTGAGCATGCTCATCAAACCGCTCACTGCATAGAACGCTCAGTTTTGCACAATGGCCATTGCGCCATTCCTAGCGCTTGTATATGGTCTCTTTTTCTCCTCCCTGTCATACGCGTGCCAGGCGATCTAGTGTTTAGCCACTCACCTCTCGGACTTATGAGTATTTAGGAAGCTACGGGCTAAGAAGCCACGGTATGTATATATTGAAGTTCACGCAACCTTATGCTAAGGTCATTTAACTATTTCGCCGTCTAAACCCATGCCACAAGGTTAGAACCTTTTCTGAAGTTCGATCCCTCGAGAGATTTGCGATAAACACCTAATTTGAAAGGATTCCAAACGCACCATGTTTGAAATTTTGTTTTGATACCGACCAACCTTGGTTTAGCTACACATTGAAGATTTTACGCTATATAGAAATAAGGACACGTTCCAGGGGTGCCCAAGGTGAGAATTCTGATTCCACTTTATCCAGATTTGACAGCTTACGTGCTAAGTCATAAGTTAATCGTCTGTGTGAGCTCAAAAATTAATTTTTCTGAATCCTACCTACCATAACTATTAATATACAACCATAAAAAAAGCTTTTGCCAATTACTGCACCGCGAGAAACGAAAACGAAAATATCCCTCAGTTATAGGGAGTGAAAACTCACTCCTAGGCCTGAGTATCCCTTTTTTATGAATTAATACTTTACACTTGCGTTCCCAATGGAGAATATTTTAACTGTCTCTATTGCAAAAAAGAATCATAAAAAATAATTTTACTTTGTTTGCTTTACAAGCGAGAGTAGAGACAAGGCAAAGTATTTGCATATTTGAAACTTGACGAGGCTTTTCCCCCTAAACCAGAAAGCACCAGAAATATTTTCAAAATAAACATGTGCAAAGCTTAACTTTCAAGCATCACTGCAGTTTTTATTGTAGAAGCAGATTCAAAATTATGTGTTAGTATACAACCAGACAAGCATAAAAAAAATGCAAGCAATGAAAAATAAAACAAAATAAGGACACGAAAGAAAACCCTCGGAGGGAGCATGTTCATTCAACTGGTTCTAGTAGAATATCACGTAGCCCACACTTTAATTTCTTAGCAATATTTATATTTATACCTCCTGTTCATCTAGGTGTTATGTCAATTCATACTTTAACAAAAAAACGCTGAACCATAATTTGTGCGCGGTTTGGAACATACCAATTTTCGCCTTGAAGAGTTATGTACGAAGGATTTGTTCTCACGAAGCCTGATAATACGAAACCAATCACTGTGTTTTATCGCAGTGTTATATACTCCCATTAAACGATAGTACTATAAGCAATCTATATTGTCATATTACGGTATGCTTTTAAACATTTCTCCAAACGCATGCAAGAAAGGAATACATTCGACCATACTAACTACTTCCTTTTGTGGGGAAAACTACAAATTTATTAGTGTTATTTCTAGATCATCAAAGGAAATTAGAAGCATTATATGATAACCTGCGTTTTTCTACATTCAAGCTATTTATGAGTGGTGAATCAAGCGTCCTGCTCGAACTCTTGTTGGCTGAAACTCCCCTCGTCGCCGATTAAACATGAGTCTCTTCCGAACGCTAAATCAGCACTCAACTCTAATGGGCTCTCCGCTAGGGCCTGTGAAAGGGGGCGTGGCAAAATCCAGAACTAGGTCTAGTAGTTTTGGAAGTGTTGGACGGCGAAAGAAGCCAGCGATGGAGGTTTGCGAGGAAAGAATGACACAATGGAAAGCTAGCTCTCATTTTCGAGACAAAGGCGTGAACGTTTGCATTGACTCGATCAATAGGCGAAGTAGATTTTACGCACACACGCTCACCCATGTTTTAATTGCTAACAAAAAGAAAAAAAGACTAGAAAAATTGACACGCCCGTTTTTTTTTTCTTTCATGCATATGTTGCAGGGACATTTTTTTTCACGCATAATTATTTAAATTTATGTGGTTCACATTTGTTTGAGGCCTTGTTTCTGCTGCGGAGGAGTGGTGTCTTGGTACCGCAGGGGTTTCACAACGGTATCAGCGTCGGGAGATAACTATGTAAAATAACGTTAAAAAACAAAACAAAAAAAACACCCTTTTAAAGAAGCTAAAAAATGCAAACACTTCAGAGTGGCAGCGGCGCAGGTTTACCCGAGTCAATTCGATTAAAGTTGTTACTGAGCGACCGACCGCGTTCTGTTTGGACAGTTCTGCGCTGGATGTAGCTCTCAATTATCAACCGGTTTTCAACACTGGCGACAGGTTTCACGCTGAGCAGATCTCCAAGTTTGTTTTGAAGTTTCTAATGAGAAACTGACCTCACTTATTTGTGGCGGCGACGTTTTTGTAGAAATGCTGTTTCGCTCCCACTCTGCCTCGTAGATAAAACGACAAAATATGAGCAGACGTTTCTTTTTTTTTTTAGCTGGATTGTTTTAATGTGTTTTAAGTTGATTTTCGTTATGGATTCTCGTAAATTTTCTTTCCTCTGTACCAACCGGGTTCCAATATTCATGTTCGCCTAGCGTCAACCCACGCTACTATGTGTATTTCGTGGTACAGAAGATGGGATAACACATTTTCAGGCGCGGACCCTCAACACGGCGCGAGGACCTCGCTGGCTTAGGAATGCACTGAGAGCGACACCAATTGCTGATTACGTTCCAGGCTTCTACACTGCGTGCTCTTTCCGTTCGGCGGACGTCTCAGTGTGATTTGGAGTGCGCTCAAATGCTAGTAGACATACAAGCTCGAACGCAGAGACTAAAATCCTGAGGTCACAGACCACCGACTGTGTTTTACTGGCTTAGCCATTGATTTCACAAGAAAACACAATGAATGCCATGATGTAACGTCCTTGCAGTGTTGTACAAAGCGGGGTTCCGAAGAACGACGTTCCTAGAACGCGTTCCTTTTAGGAAGAATGGAAGAACGCTGCCGTTTCATCCTGCATCGGCGGAACTAGCACGAGGTTATTCTTACATTCCTCCCCCCCAAAAAAAGAAAAATGGCGGCTTGTTGTTAGGCTGCGCTTCGCGCGCACACGACGAACGCACGCTCATTTTTTTACATGCCAACGGATCATTTTGACACGGGAATGATTTCTTGATGTTCCTAACCACCCAAGGAACAAGCCAAGTGAGTACTCTCACAGAGAGGACGGATTTTCTTCGTGTCTTCGACCCCCTTTTGAGAACGGCAAGCAAGCTGAAAGCTAAGCCTAGGGACGGGCTTGGCGCGGCATTGGCGGCATGGCCTCACCGAGCCCCGCGGCCTCGGCGCCGACCCAAACTGTAGTCGTTCAACTTCCCGAAGCCTACCCTGACCAAGGAATCGTACACAACATTCCTGACGCTAACGAAGAAGCATCGGTGATTTTCGCCGAACACCGGTACATGAAACCGGCATTGCAGAGTGAGCCGACGGTTAAACAGAACCGCCGACGTGCAGCGGACACCACACCGGCAGCTGACGACCAAGAAGACACCGCCTCGAAGAGATCGAGACGACCCAGCACGAGCAGCATTTGCACGAATCAGTCTGCATGTTCGGAACTAAGGACCGACAACATCATGGACACCGGCAATTAAAGAGCCGAAGAAGAAACCAACGACGCCGAGCATCCCATAAACTGGCAGACTGTGGTCTTCGGTAGGCGCAAGAAACAAGAGGCGAGTAGAAATCTCTCAAGTTTTCTAGAAGCCGCGGCAGCTAACCCTCAACTGAAGCAAAAAAAAGATTCTTTCAACGTTGTATATCGCTCGAAGGAACCTTACGATCTAGCGGGAATACCGGCAGCTGTGGTAGAAAGAAATTTCTACCCGAAGCTAGGCTTAAATCCCAAAACATGCACGCCATCACAAAGACCATCGATTCGCTCCAATAAGGCGGCGAATACAATATTCGTCAAAGTATACGACAGAAAACTTGTGGCACCGCTACTGGCAATAACGTCCATCAGAGCCCCCGACAAGACTGTGGAGGTGGTGGCACACGAAACGATGCTCGAAAATACTTGCCGAGGTGTGGTCCACGAGACCGACCCGACGGAATCACCGCAAGAACTTATTGAAACAATCGTCTGCAGAACACACGAAGTTTTGCACGCAAGACCTCTTGGAAGTCGAGGTTTAGCGCTCGTCACCTTCTCTGGAACAAGGCCACCACGGCAAGTTCTCTATCATGGGATGGTTAAAAGAGTAACTCTTTACATACCGATGACCATGGTGTGCCGAAGATGCCAAGGCCTGGGACACAAAGAAAATGTATGCACACGAAAAGCAAGGTGTCAAGACTGCGGGTGCATTACCCTTGAAAGACACGTATGCGAACGCAAGTACTGTGCCAACTGCCGCTCGTCCGCCCACATAGCAACAGATCCCAACTGCCCGGCACGCCTGAAAGCCAACAAGCTACTTCAAGCTAAAGCCATAGGAATGAAAAGCAATGGCAGCCAGGGGACAGGAGGAAAAGGCGGAGCCACAGCTGAGAGTCGACCCCCGGAAGTCACAATAACAGAATACCCTGAACTCCCAAATTCTACTCCAGGCAGAGGAAGAAGCAGGAGCGCGAGCCGCGCATCGCAGCAGCCGTCGGCTCGAGAAACATCAAGAAGCCTCTCGCACAAACCAAAGAAGGTGTCTCACAATCGGTCGACTTCAGCGCACCGCCGTAGCAGCAGCAGGAGGCCTAGCAACTACGCACATGCCCTACACCACCGAAACAAGAAGGGTACCATAGAGATGAAAACGACGAACTAAAATCATGGCAAGAGGAAATCCGAGCCATTGAAGCAGAGGCCAAATCAGGCAAGTCCATGATTCTTCAACTTGAAGCGGAACTTGCCAAGTACAAAAGGAAAGAAGAAGAAGACAATAAAAAGAGGGAAGCTAGAAAGGCAGTCATAACAAAACGCATTCAGGAAACTATGGAAGCGCGCAAGGCAGCCCGCGAAAAGAAAGAACAAGAACGCGACACCTCCAGGCAGGAGATTGTCTGCAGCGTACCAACAACAGAAGAGGAACCCCAACCTCAACTTACCCCTACACAGAACGCAAGCCCAAGCGATTGGGAAACCGTCCTCCGACAGATACAGCTGATGCAACAGCAGATGCGAGAAACACAGCAGTTTCAACAATTCGTAATGCAGAAGCTAGGGATGAATACGACACTACCCCAACATGCCCACTAAAAGAACGAAAGAAGCACCTCTGAGAGTTCTACAATGGAACTGTCGCAGCCTCTCAAGAAGGAAAGCCGAACTACTTAAGAGGATTGAGGACTACAAGTTCGACATATTACTCTTGCAAGAAACACGCACTGATGAAATTGACCTCTCTGGCTACCACAAGATAGCAAACCCAGCAATAAAACGCGCCGTTCCTGCGGGGCGACGTAACAATGATGCGGAAAAGGAGGTGAAGGCTCAGGTTAATGTGTTTATCAGTCGAAAGTTAGCCTTCATTGTCATAAATACAGACAACTGGTGCACTGACTACCAAAAGGTGGTAGCAGTACGAGTCGAACTCCAGACCACTCAAAGAAGACTAACGATTGCATCTGCATACGCCTGTCCCTCGAAACCATATGATCACTCATGGCTTAATTATCTCAAGGATCAATATCCAGACGACTACCTCATCATGGGAGGGGATCTCAATGCCAGAATCGAGGACTGGGCTAATCTACAGCAAAACCGCAGGACCAAAGAACTTATGGAAGCAATAGAAGCCGGAGGTCTCGAACTCATTAACGATGTTACTAGACCAACGAGACACTCTCTAACTAGCTGTCAGTTAGACACCATAATCGACGTCACCCTGGCCACACCGACAACAGCTCGCAAGATAACCTGGGATATGACGCAGGACGCTTGGGGCAGCGACCACTTCCCCATCATTATGGACGTCGCCATTGGAGGCAATAATCTTAAGCAAAAAAGGCCAACGAGAACAATAATCTGGGACAAATATAGGCAAAACCTCAAAGAACAAGGAGATGTCTTGGAACTATGTCAAATCACCGCACTACTCGCAACAGCTACAAAGATTGCCACAGAAGTAAGGCAAGTCTATGAAGACACGCCAGAACCAGACTACCATCTCCTCGCATTATGGGACAAAAGGACCAGAGCCTTAGAAAAGTACCAACAAGGGAAAGAGAAAAAACACCTAGACAAGGTCAACCGTTTAACGGAAGAAGCAAGCAAATACGCAAACAAATTATCCATCGACAGATGGCTAGGGTATTGCGAGTCCTTCGACGAGAAAACCAACCTTAGAGACGTGTGGAAGACATTCAACTCCATGTCAGGAAAAAAGAAAGGAGTCAGCCCTGTCCCGGTCATCGCACTCCTCTCCAATGAAAAAACTGAAGAAATTCTCAACAAATTGGGAGACATCTTCTTTCCACAACCCCCAACGAAACCGGAGGAAATCATTTACCACCCAACCCATTCGGGACCTGCACACAAGCCGGAAGACTTCCCCTTCACAGAGTGGGAACTCGGAGCGGCGATACAACAGTGCAGAAGCAAGAGTGCACCTGGAGAAGACGGAATTACAGTGCCCATGCTCAGAAACGCACCCCTGGCCACCCGTCTTGTTATCCTCAAATGGTTTAACGAAATCTGGGAAAGCGGGCAACTTCCCGAAGAATGGAAGGTGTCCCTGGTCACACCAATACCTAAACCAGGGAAGCCAGCAACTGACCCCAAAAACGTCCGACCTATTTCCTTGACCTCAATCATGGGAAAACTTATGGAAAGAATGGTACTCGCACGGATTCAGCACAACGCTGAAACCCTCGGCATCTTTCATCCAACGCAAACCGGATTTAGACCGACCTTGTGCATACAGGACAGTCTGCAGATGATATACACAGACGTCGTGGACATGCACCCAGGAAAAAAAACAAATGCGAGTGAAAGAAGGCTTTCGATTCTGTCCCCCATCAATCAGTCATTGGCAAGATGGAGCAGCAAGACCTCACGGGTAAACAACTAGACTTTGTGAGATCATTACTCTCGGGACGGGTCTACAAAATCCGAGCTGGATATGACAAAGAGTGTGGAGAAGGAACCCTTCAAGAAAATAACATTGGAGTTCCTCAGGGCGCAGTGTTGTCACCTACACTTTTCAACATCGTTATGGCACCACTCCTCTGGAAACTTTATAAAATACCCAACCTCAGGGCGACGATTTACGCAGATGATATCACGATCTGGACGCATCAAGGGCCTCCCGAAGCCCAAGTTGTCGCCTTGCAGAAGGGACTCGACACCATTGAAGAATATCTTGCTGATGTGTGAATGTTCCCGTCGCCAGAAAAAACTAAATATACCATCTACGGCCGCAATCAAGACAACAAAAACTTAGGTCTTACCTTTGCGGGAGACCCAGTCCAAAAAGCAGACTCCGTTAAAATTCTTGGAATTAACTTTGGGTACAAGCCAAGAATAAGCAAAGCTTGGCTGGCCGAGATCTCCAAGAAATGGAAACAAGGTATCAATCTCGTCCGAAGAATATCCACGAAAATGGGAGGAGCTGGGGAAAAAACAGCCAAAAAACTCGTGACTGCAGTGCTAGTATCCAAAATAGCCTATGCGGCGAGATTCTACCGGCTCACGAAAACCCATCTTTCCAGATTTAAAAGCATGATCAACGGAGCAAGAAAAGCCATCCTTGGGCTCCCACGCCACACTTCGGCAGAGGAAGTAAGCAAGTGCATCTTCCTCCCAGAACTCACAGACCTTATGAACCAACAGAAGGAGGCTCAGCTATCCCGTCTACAACATACAACCGAGGGAAGAAAAATTGCTAAGTACATGGGAATCGAGATACAAGAAGAGGCCCCCATATCGCCGAGCAAAGCGCCGTGGGAACTCATTGACTTAACTCACGGGTGCAAACCTCTCCCAAGAAACATGGACGCTGCGCGGCACAAGAAAAGACGAGAACACTACGCTCGCATGCACAAGAAGGAGCTGGCTAAGCTTGTTGAGGACGAAGAAAACATGATCGCCTATGTGGACGTCAGCATCTCCTCTATGGGTTGGGCAACAGCAGCCACATACATCCAAGGGAATGCGACCTGGACAGAGACTCAAGGTAACCCTCGAGGCCACCACACGCCGGGCTTCGCCGAACGGGAGGCGGTGTTGCAAGCCATCCGAGGGGCAGTACCCCATCTACAAGACGAACAACAGCTAATCGTCTATACCGACTCGCAAGACACCATCAGAGAACTCAAGAAATACAGGTCCTCTTCTAGCCCCACCATTGACGCTATCTTCGCCTTCGCAATCTCACTATACAGATCCAAGAAAATTCAAATTAACGTCAAGTGGACTCCCGGGCACGAAGGCATTTCGGGCAACGAGCTAGCCCATGAGGCTGCACAGCAGGCGATGAGGAATCTCACACAGCCGTCCCTGTTGTCTCAGTCCTCCACGGCAGGCTCAACACCACAGCAACAAGACTCTGAGCTTCCCCCATACGATCCAAGGGAGGAACTCAGGTTAGCCCAGAAGACACGAAAACATCTTCTGGCAAGATCATGGACCCCAGAACAACATCCTCTCCCTAGGGAAGAATTCAAGAGAAAAGAATCGGTGATCCTCCGCCGCATACGCACAGGAGGAGCAATCACACCCAGGTTCAGATACCAAATGGACCTGGCAAGACTTAAGAAACAACAACCCTACGCTGTCCCTCCCGACCCCAGATGCCAGCGGTGTCAAGCCGAGGAATCCATTCCCAGACTTAAACACATACTCTGGGAATGTGTGGCCCTCTCCACCCTCAGAACACTCATCTTCAGTAAGATGGCGAATGACGAAAGACCTTCAAAACTGCAGGACTGGACGCACCCAGCGGGCGACACCTCACGCAAGACCAGGATCCTCAGATCTCTCTTAGAGTATATTTCTGAGGGAGACCTGGGAAACTCCATCTAACACCTTTAACCGAGGAGACGATGCCAAGCCTTGAGGCCACCGCGTCATGAAAACTTCGAGTCTCCAGAGATATATATTTTTCTCTTTAAATAAACGTATTCACCACCACCCCCAAAAAAACTCGTTACGTTTTCGAGAAAACAGTGAGAGTCTGTTTATTTGCAGTTTTACTGGAGTTTCACACGCATTTAATTTTTGTTCTCGTCTATTTCAACCTCAGATTTTAAGAGACGGGCAAGTGACCGAAAGATGTTCGGGAAAACAAAAAGTGGAACAGGGGTAAGCGTGGCGACAGCACGTTCTATGGTGATATTTTCACTTGCTCGCTTTATTTTATCTGTGGATTATCAAGCAGTTTAATTTATTAATATACGTAAACGACCCGTTAATTGAATGACACGTTCCAACCTTATGAACATAACGGGAAAGCGTTTCTTTCAGTCCCCTATAACTTGTAACAGGAACTCGTTTTAACGTTAAAAGGTACACAGAGCGAGCTTTATTTTCTGTTTTGGGGCAACGTGTACAGTGCCTTCGGTGCTGGTTGATATATATTATCCGCTAGCGTCGGCTGCGCGTTGCCTGGCTTACTTCGTCCAAGCCAGAGATTGCAGAGTTGTCTTTGTTATCTTTGTTCCTTGCTTGTAAACTCGATTCGTGGAGATCAAAACTCGGATGAGTTTCGACCGTTGGCGCAATTGCCTATCCCCCTTTGCTTGGACACGTATACTGTGGGCCAACGTTACTGGTTTACCTCAGCTGTGGAACACCCGCTCAAGGGGAAGTTGTAGAACTGAATGTCATGTAAATAAATTGGGGTAGTGTAAATATGTGAGACGGATGTAAATAATCAAGTAAATAAATAAAAGGAGTAGCTCCCTCACTCCCTTCAATCCGCCTCCGATCGTTTAGAGCGCCTTCTAGATTTTCGTTTTAAAACTGTGCGTTCCATCGAATACAAAAAACGCTATTTAGGCGCCGTGCTTGGAAGTATACGAATTCCCTGGAATACACAGCAGTTCCCATAGCAGTCGTCCCCTCGAAACGGTGGCGTGTCGAACGACGGGAGGAAAGCCGTGGGGGTGAGCGAGGGGGAGTACTGCACGTGCAAGCAGCGTCTATGTGCAAACTTTAACTGAGCTAATGCAGTAACGCTGCTCTGCGGATGTATCGGGCACGAAGGCTGAGTAAGTGTTCGAAGCGGAATCGGCTCAGCACGTAGAAACAACCAGTGCCCTGTTCGCGCTCGGCGAGGACTCAGATTCAGTCACGCGCTTCGTGCCCGAGGAACGGCGACCGCCCATGTTACATGGCGAACTTTTAAAAATAATTTATTAGGCCAACGCCCCGATTGAATCGTCATGCATCCGCCGTAGCACACGTCGTCAAACCGTAGAGCGACCGAACGGGCGTAAGAAAGGCCGCAATCGAAAAAAAAAGAAAAAAAATATATCGAACATACGAGTGGGCTGGGCTGGGGGGAGGGGGTTAAAGTTGCTTTAGGGCGGGAGAGCTAGTGGCGCTCTGAATGCCCCGCCAACAGCACGAGGCGTTCGCGTCAAAACGGGAGCGCTAGGCTTCATTCCGTCTAGAAGACAACGGCCTCGCCTTGGCACCCAAAACCTTGTCACTAGTGATTCCGCACAGCGTCGCCTAACTTGCATCAACATCCCCGACAGCGCGTCGTGCATCGTCTTAGAACGAGCGCGACGCCCTCACGCGGCCACGCCAAAACGGAAGCCTCTGTCACTTTGCTGGGCCTCTCGCCGGACCTCGGCGTGCTTTTCAGTTGAAGAAGGTCGGGGATTCACTAGCGAAGACGTCATTCGCATGCCCGTGTTTTCTAGGAGGTGTTGGCACAGCCCTCTCAAGCGGCATACGTTTCGTTTCCTTTTTCTTTCCCGCTCGTTCATTACATTTACCAGATAGGAATCTCGGCGATTGTAGCGCCTAAATATACTGGTGACGTTGGCGTCCACCAAAAGACCACCCAAGGAACTACAATTTCGTAGCTTATCTGATTCAATGCGACGAAGAAAGGCTACCGAAAATTCGCACTTTTTTTGGCAAATGCATTTGCTATTGGGCTGAAAACATTTTATCGTGTTTTTATTAGCGATAATATATATATATATATATATATATATATATATATATATATATATATATATATATAAAACTGAGAAGAAAGAAACCCTTAGTGAAAACAGCAACAACGGACGATTTAATCTTCGACGTTTCGGCCGGACTCCGGCCGAAACGTCGAAGATTAAATCGTCCGTTGTTGCTGTTTTCACTAAGGGTTTCTTTCTTCTCAGTTTTATACCCACGCCTTCGGCCTCCCGCCACCATGCCCGTTATATATATATATATATATATATATATATATTTGTTTGTTTGTTTTTGTAGGGTTTTTTCTTTTTTTGTTATTTGCAGAAAGACTTTGGAACTCATTTCTGTACTTCAGAGCCATCTCGATTGGAAGTTGTTGCTTTGAGGTATAGAGAACGAAAAAGGTTAGTGCACTTTGGAATGGGCCTTTTCCGCAAATGTTGGGCGCCATCTATCGGCAAGCAGGAGAGGTGTTTTTGATGGCCTGCCTTGCTTCCAGTTTTGCACTCTCCAAGCTATGTTTGCTGTCTGAACACGGTCGGGAAATGCGCTCACTGCTCAGCGTTTTTTTTTTCGTCTATCTAACACAGTGGACGAGCAGATTTGTTTTAAATTCATGCATTAACTACGGATGACTTCGTCCGTTTGTAAATTTTTCTTTTTTTTTAATGAACGCACGACTGACTTCGTTGTGGTGCCCGTTGTGACTGACGACACAGTTGAAGCTCTCGTCGACCTCTGAGAAAGTACAAACGGTCACATTAAACTATGATTCACGTCATATGCAGTACCAACAGTAAATTCAGAAAATATTCAAGTCCAAGTTACGGTTAAAGAAAACCTTTTTTTTAATTGCAAGCTATTTGTTTAATTTGCTCGAAAATTTTAATTGGCAAGATGTATTCTCATTAATGTGAAAGCTTACTCTAAACCGTCCGAGAAATACCGGCGCCTGAACGTACCAATGCAATTCTCATCGAAAGTGCATTTTAGTGGTTGATTTCACCTTGTGAAATTTCAACGCGTAGCTTCATTTTTGTTATAAAATGAGACCAAGAAACTTGGCCGAGTCAACGGCGGACTTGTTCAGCGACTATACTAGATGTCGTTTGCGAGCGCCGCTGTTTCTGGCGAGTTTGTTGGTCTCGCTTTTTACTTGAAAAAAGCAAAATTTGAAATTTCACAAGGTCACATTCACCACTAAAATGCTTGTTTAATAAATATCTAAGATTAATACGTGCAGCCACCGATTTCTGAGCGAGCCTCGTTATTGAGGTCACCCAACTTCAGGCTGCAGATGTGTGTGACTGTAGGTCCTGAAGAAAAAGCACAAAATCGGCCACACCTGTTTTGCTTTTTTTTTTCTTTATTTTTACTTTAGCGCCTCTAGACAATGTTGCAAACTTATTTTTTGTTTACTCGATACATACACGAGGACAACCCATCAAGATGATTGTCTTCTCTTATTTAACCTCAAGATCAGCAGATGCGGTCGTGGTAGCGATAGATCTGCTCTCATTTCACTTTCTGGGTGTGCACGTAGCAACAAACTGTGCAGCATAGCCACTTTACCTCAATGATTTATAAATATTTGAAAACTATGGGTTATTTCAATGTTTACAACAACCAAAACGCAGATAGGCAGTTTGCGTAGCAACGCGAGACCACCACATTAGTAAGCAAAAACGTGTGCCAGTGAAATGCACCATCCCCGAAACGCCAACTCTGAGGCGCTCGCTCTGCGTGGCATATAAGAGACACGACAGCATACCTAAACAATCTGCTGACTTGTATTCACACACAAATAAAAAATGAAGTAACTAAAACATGAACCTTCCTTGAAGTGGCAACTGCAAACGCGGGAGTGTTTTGAAGGCTGCCTTTACGAGCCGTCCGCATTGTTTCGCTGGATCGCCCGAATCCAGAGCTGCCGCTTCGTCGAGTGCCCGCTAGTAGAAGGAAACTCAAAGAAGCTTAAACCGCGACAACACTTGCTGCAGCCAGCAACGAAACAGCGCTAGGGCCTGTCTGAAAACTTCTAAACGCACGACCACCGCTGCCTCCTGCAGCCCCAAGCCGGACGTACCACGCCACCAAAAATGGCGGACTCCTGTCTGCTGCTGCCGCGCATGCGTCGTGGAAACCCCGGAAAAGGCCCATTGCGTCTGGTATCTCGTCCGTAAGTGGAGAATTTGGCCAATCCAGTGCGAACTGCGAACGTCGAGTATAGCGTGCGCGTATTTGATTCTATCTCTTCGAGCGATAAGGGCCGAGCGAGGGAAGTGACGGCGCAATACTCACAAGAAAAAACAAAAACAAAAATATATCAAGATTATTTAAAACGTCTCTTTGTGCGATTCATATTCGACAGAGGAATGAATAAATCTATGATAGCTGCTATACCTTCTTTACGAGAGGTAACCAGCGCCACCTAGTGCGCTTATAGCCTGCATATGAAATAAGCTACATGCTGCACGTTCCTTCACTTGCTCAATAAAACTTAAAAAATACTGCGTTGATTGAACGCACGTTTGCAGCAGTTCTTCTTTTTCCTAACTTGGCATTTAATGAAACACCCTGTATATGTTTTTTTTTTAATCTATTGATGTCTGCAATGAGCTTTTTCCTATTGTGCTTTTGGTTTAGACGCAGCTGTTGTTCTAGGGCGAGCACAAATAGAAAAACCACCCCATCAGCCTTCTTGAGTGTCGGTATAATCGAGCGTTCGGGACCGAGCCCGCGGTATTTGTGTCTGAAATTGGTGGCCTTCTTCATTGTCGATGGCGTGCAATGCGCGACGCACGTCATGGTGGTTGGGGTACGAAGTAGTGAGGGGTGGGAAAGGGAGGGGCGAGGGGGGGGGGAGGTTAGTCTCGGGGCATGGAATTAGGTTCGGGAAGGTATGTTTTTCCCTACCTTATTGATCACCTATAAACAAGTGTCCGTTAGATGTGGTCGAAGGGGCAGAAGCAGGGGGAAATTAAAAAAAAAAAAAAAGTGATAGGGAACTGCAGTTAGAGCAGAGGATTTCCAATGCAGTGTTAGCGTCTGCTGGGGTGGCGCGGCTGATGCATTTCATTGCGCGAATAAATTGGTGTACTAATAAACGAATTGAAGCGTTTGATGCAAATGTGATTGCGTGGGTAAATAAGAATATAAGAAATGAAAAACCGAAAAATGTATCTCAACCTATAAATAATTAAAAAAAACGAGCGGCTGCCTAACGACTCGGTAAGCAGGAAATCTTCTAGCACTCAGACTTGATCTACACAAAAGAGCCACACGTTCTCGTCAAACCGTTGCTAATCCTCTAGAGATTCTTACGCCATGTAAAAGTTATGGAACAGAGACTTTTTCTTGGAATAAATAAATATATATTTTGAATTGAAAAAAAAGTCTGGGACCAAGTTTACCACCTATTCGCCTCGTCTTCCTCTGCTAGGATAATCCTAATCACCTCTCATCCTTCGCAAGTGTCGCTCTTGTCAAATTAAGCTACCGGGGCATTTTTTTGTTTATTTTTGAAACTTTACGTACATTGTATGTGTACGTAGTGTATATCTGCTTAGTCATTATTTTTGTTTAACACATATGCTCCCAGAGTGCCTCTTCACAAGGTCGCCACTGCATGGAATTATGAGTAGCACGGTACAAAGGCTATCTTAAAAAACTCTTTAAGGTAGCTTTTGTCCTGCGATTTCAGCACCTCGCTTAAAGGCTCCAGATTTTTTAGTAGTCTGCTTTGTCTAATCAAATAGAGTTAAAACAGGTGCTGAAAAATTTACGTAGGATCAGGAGTATTTTTCTCTCAAACTATGCGCGGAGAGTTCTGCCTAAGATTGACACTTCACATTAGAGTTGAGAGAGGTAAAGTTTACCAGCGCAGCGCGAGCGCTAACCAGGCGCCTTACGACATTTACTTAACGATCACTTCTACAGCGAATTACTGAACATAGCAAAGTTATGTCTAATTGTGACTAAACGCGATAACTTATATTGGAGCTCTATACTTTAGCACAACCGAAACAGACAACATCGCAAGAAATTTGTGACAGGCGCTTTTAGATAACTTATCTGGCCCCATGTTCCGTATTCACCTTTAACTTTTATGATGTTGGTCATACCCAAGAATAAACTGCACACTTCGATTACCTTGGATGCTATCCGTAGTGGGGATATTGTCACGGGTGGTGACCGAAAGAAAACAGGAAATAAAAAGGAAGAAATAAACGTTTAATGTGGCGAACTTGTGCCAAAAATAAAAGGGTACAAAAGATAATAACAGAGCGTCGCGGGCGTCGAAGTCGGCGAGACAGCAGAGTCGAGCGCTGGGGCGAAAACTGACTGTGCTCGCCTGGCGGGATCCCTTATGTACCCTCGTGGGTTTCTGGATCGTTCGGCGTAGAAGGTTCGGCGCGTAGAACATTCTAACCGCGACTCAACAAGACGGTTCTCGAATTCACCAGAACATCAAATTACACTCTCAACAAAAATGTGTAGCCGCTGCCAGGAATCGAACCCTGGCCTTCTGCGTGAGAGGCAAGCGCGATAACCGTTAGGCCACGCGCGCGCTGCCTACTTGGCCAGCTGCGCGCGCGGCATTACTCCCCCCTTTAAAAAGTGCATTGTCCCGATGCAACCCAAAAACAAAACAAAGCAAATAAAAAGACCGGTAAACTAAAGAGTATTTGGAATACGTAAGGTCCACTGTCCTATCGAGCGTAGTACGGCTTCATGCGCACGACGTGGACGACTTCTGGTCGTGGAGGGCGGCGTGATGAAGTCCGTGTTCCGTCGGGCATCACCTCGTAGTTCAGATCCCCGAGTCGACGAAGCACTTTGTAGGGTCCAAAGTAACGTTTCAGGAGCTTCTCGCTGAGACCGCGGCGGCGAATCGGTGTCCACACCCACACCCTGTCTCCGGGCTGGAAGTGGACGTCCCGACGACGAAGGTTGTAGCGGCCAGTGTCGACACGTTGTTGAGCCTGAATCCGAAGTCTAGCGAGCTGACGGACTTCTTCTGCCCTTTGGGCAACCACCTGGGCGTCGATGCTTGCGTCGACAGCCACTTCGTGGGGTAACATAGCGTCCAGCATTGTCGTTACCTTGCGCCCATGCACAAGCTGAAAGGGTGTCATTCCGGTTGTCTCTTGTACGGCCGTGTTGTAGGCAAGTGAGCACGGGAGCACCTGTAACATGCAGTCGACTTACGCAGCCCTCTTCTTGTTCGTACAGGTCATCGTCTGCTTCCCGTTGCCGGCTTTCGGGCTGATGACGGTTCAGGATTCAAGGGAGTTCATTCTTCGAGAGCGCGTGCCAAACTGCGTGGATCACCGTGACAGTGGATTTCCGCTTCAAGAAAGTGCTGCGCATCTGTGGCCACGTCGCCACATAAACCTCGACGACAGTTTCACCGTATCGACAACGTCAACAGTCACATCGACATCGCCACCACCATCCAGAGCCGATATAAACGCCAGCCGGCGCCTCGCCGCCTTGAGTGAGCACGGGAGCACCTGTAACATGCAGTCGACTTACGCAGCCCTCTTCTTGTTCGTACAGGTCATCGTCTGCTTCCCGTTGCCGGCTTTCGGGCTGATGACGGTTCAGGATTCAAGGGAGTTCATTCTTCGAGAGCGCGTGCCAAACTGCGTGGATCACCGTGACAGTGGATTTCCGCTTCAAGAAAGTGCTGCGCATCTGTGGCCACGTCGCCACATAAACCTCGACGACAGTTTCACCGTATCGACAACGTCAACAGTCACATCGACATCGCCACCACCATCCAGAGCCGATATAAACGCCAGCCGGCGCCTCGCCGCCTTGAGTGAGCACGGGAGCACCTGTAACATGCAGTCGACTTACGCAGCCCTCTTCTTGTTCGTACAGGTTGGTTCATCCCCCTCATTATACGCTAAAAGAACTAGCAATGTCTTCTTATTGGTGTTCCCGTGCTCACAAGTGCTATCTGAAACCATGTGCGAATGTGTTGACGTCTTTAGCCTCCTGCTTCTCACCTCTGGCGATGTGGAAACCAATCCTGGTCCGATGAACACCGAGCAGTTGAAACAGTTTAATGAAATGCATCAAATGCTTGTTGACGTTAACGCGCGATCAATACAGATTCAATCGTCACAATCAGGAATCCTAACATCTATTAACGAGATTAAACAGAACCAAGAAACAATGAGGGCCAACATCTCAGACATCAACTCGAGGCTCCTTGCAGTCGAATCTAGCGCCTCTGTTGTAGCACAACTTCAAACAGCAGTAATCGACGCCAGAAATGTTGCTGATGGTTTACAAGGCGAAAATATTGCGTTGCGAGCACGTCTTGACGAGGCGGAAGATCAGTACCGTCGAGACAATCTGATATTTTTTGGGGTTACTGACACCATATCAGAAACTTGGGCCCAGACGGAAGAAAGAATGTTGAGCGTTTTTCGAACGTCCCTTGGCATGCCAGTTACGGGCGACTCTATTGTTCGGGCTCATCGTCTCGGAAGATTTTATCACGAAAAATGCCGACCTATAATTATAAAATTTTCGTCATTTAAACTGCGGGACTAGATCCTGATGGCAAGACAAGCATTAAAAACGCACCGTATTACGGTTAGCGAAGACTTTTCGCTTGCTACGCGTAATGCGAGAAAAAGACTGTTAGAATTTGGTAAATCTAAGGGAGGAACGTTTAAGCTTAGGCACAACAAGCTGCACATTAACAACCGGTGTTACGCTTTCAACTCGACAAATGGCGAAGTCTACGAGCTAGGTCCTTCTAGTTTGCCTATTGTCTCTCCCGCACAGCCGACGATTCCCCAGACACAGTCATCTCTTACTCAAGATTCCGCTGAGGCGCGCTCGCCAACGGAGGATTTGTCGAGGGGTAGAGCAAGGCTGTCACAGTTTTCCGACGTCTCTGTTTTGTTTACTAACATAAGGAGTGTAATAAAAAAACGTGATGAATTGTGTTCCATCATTGATACTACCGATGCTGATGTTGTTGTTCTAACCGAAACATGGCTTTCTGGGAGGATACGGAACAGTGAACTGTTTGATGGTTCAAAAAAGTTCAATGTGTATCGGAACGATAGACAGGACAGGTGTGGCGGTGGCGTCCTGATTGCAATTGCTGACCATACTAAATCTTTTTCATTAAACATTGCGTGCGATATAGAACTAACCTGGGTCGGCCTTGTTTTGAACCATAAGAAGTGGATCATGGGAGTATGTTATCGGCCACCCTCATCTTCGTCGTCATTTGTTGAGACTTTGCATAACGCCATTAACAGAATAGTGATGCGGTATCCCAGCGCACCCATCTTCCTTCTGGGTGACTTCAATTTTCCCGCTATATCATGGTCAGATGACGTTCATTGTATGAATGTACACACTACAGAGTGTAATTCGTTCATTAACTTGTGTCTCGATTTTAACCTGTCGCAATTAGTTCTTCATCCCACCAGAGTGTCTCCGACGACAGCAAGTGTTTTAGATCTAATATTGGCTACTCACCCTGAACATGCAAGTGACATAACTTATCTTCCAGGGATCAGTGATCACTCTATGTTACATTTTCATTTCAAAACGTCGGTATCTAGGCCGACTGACCAACGAAAGAAAATACGCGATTACAGTAGAGCGAATTTTGATCAGATCAACAATGATCTTGCGGTTTTCTTTGACCAGTATTTGACAGACTTTTCGGGGCGCTCGGTTGACGAAAACTGGAATTTGTATAAAGATAAGGTAATCTCCCTTATCAACAAATGCGTGCCGCTCCGAAATATACTTGAAAATAATCAGTCACCTTGGTTCACGAAAGCCCTGAAGAGACTGTCAAATAAAAAAAAGCGCTTGTACCGTGCGGCCAAGTTTTCCCAGTGTGAGCGTCGCTGGGCCGCATATCACAATTCTGTAGAAGTGTACAAAAAAGCGATTGAAGGCGCTAAATCTCACTTTTTCACACATAGTCTTCCAGACATGTTGGTAAATAACCCCATTAAATTTTGGAATACTGTTAACAAAAAGGATCGTTTTTCAATTTCTCTTACAACTTCTAGTGGTGACAGCGTGCCCAGTGACGAATGTGCTAATGTCTTAAATAGTATATTTATGGAATCTTTCTCCGATATTCGCAACATAACTTACCCTTCGATGAGCTGTTCCTGTTATCTGCCAATGGATTCTATCTTTGTTGATCCTGCTGGTATTGCAAAAATTATAGATGAACTGAAGTTATCATCCTCATCAGGAGTGGACGGAATTAATTCCAAGTTTTTAAAAAACACTAAACTATACTCATCTCTTATTCTCTCAAAATTGTTTGAACAGTCGCTGCAAGATGGTATTTTACCTTGTGATTGGCGAGTGGGGAAGGTGGTTCCAATTCCGAAAGGTGGCGATAAGTATTCCCCTAACAATTATCGTCCCATTTCATTAACCAGCATACCATGTAAACTTCTGGAACACGTTATCTTTTCCCAACTCGTACATTGCCTAGAGTCGAATAATTTTTTCACCGAAGCACAGCACGGATTTCGTAAATCATTATCTTGTGATACTCAGCTCCTATCCTTCACTCATGACATTCATTCTATTCTTGACCGAGGCTCCCAGGTGGACTGCATTTTCTTAGATTTCGCCAAGGCATTCGATAAGGTGTGTCACGAGCTATTACTGTTAAAACTTTCAAAACTTAACATTGACCCTAACGTTCTCGCATGGATTCGGTCTTTTCGAAATAACCGTTCACAATTTGTAACAATTAACAACGAAAATTCTCCTCCCGTGTCTGTGAATTCTGGAGTTCCTCAAGGGTCGGTTTTAGGCCCACTACTATTTTTAATCTATATTAACGATCTTCCCATTAATGTGTTTTCATCCGTTTGTCTCTTTGCCGATGACTGTGTAATTTACCGTGAAATCTGTCACGATTCTGACCTGTCTACACTTCAGTCTGATATTAACTCTGTCTCCCGTTGGTGTGAATTATGGCTAATGAAACTAAACACTAGTAAATGTAAACAGATGAGAGTGTCCCGCAAGCCTAACAACAGTCCCTGTTACCACCTAGATGGCAACCTTTTGGAGCTAGTGGCAACGTACAAGTACCTTGGTGTTCACTTAGCAAATAACCTTTCATGGAAACCCCACATTCAGTATGTTACTACCCGTGCTAACTGCATGTTGGGCTACTTAAAACGCAACTTTTCATTGGCACCTATTTCACTAAAATTGATCCTCTACAAAACATTAATCAGGCCTAAATTAGAATATGCAGCCTCCATCTGGGATCCCGGTCACGATACTCTAATCACTGCATTGGAATCCATTCAGAATAGGTCAGCCCGTTTCATTCTTTCCAACTACCATCGTACTGCTAGTGTCACATCAATGAAAAATAGTTTATGTTTACCACTTCTCTCCTTGCGACGTAAAATTTCACGCCTATGTCTATTTCATAAAAAGTATTTTTATATCCCTCTCCTACGCAATCGGATGATTACTCCCCCCTTTTACATTTCATCCCATCTTGACCATCAGCATAAAGTTGGAGTTCCAAGTTCGTTTACCACAACATTTCAATCTTCTTTTTTACCCCGCACAGCCGAGGAATGGAACCACCTCCCTGGTTTGATTGCTACTATAACTGATACTAACCTGTTTAGAAATTCCATCACTAGCTATTTTAGCAGTGACTCATGACCTATTATTATTTTTATTCTTTGTTTGTTGTATATTTAATATTGTTGACTTGTTACTATATTACTATCGTTGTTTCATGTATGTGCTCTCCCCCTCTGTAATGCCTTCGGGCCCTGAGGGTACTTTCAATAATAATAATAATAAATGTGACGTACGGCAGCACCTCGTCCCATGTCTTGTGCTTTACGTCGACGTACATGGAGATCATGTCGGCGATGGTCTTGTTGAGTCTCTCCGTTAGCCCGTTGGTCTGCGGGTGGTACGCCGTGGTGCGGCGATGGCCGGTGCCACTGAGACGAAGAATCTCTTGCGTCAGCTGGGCCATGAACGAAGATTCGCGATCTGTAATCAGAACTTCGGGAGCGCCGTGCCGGAGGACGATGGACTCGATGAAAAACTTGGCGACTTCCACAGCAGTCCCTGAAGGAAGAGCTTTCGTTTCGGCGTACCGCGTGAGATAATCTGTGGTGTGTATAGGTGGACGGTCTTGGGGAGCTTCGGCCAGTAATACTTTTCACGAATACGGGCCAGTGTCCGGCTGTAACCAAGGTGTCCGGATGTCGGGTCGCCGTGGCAGGCTTGGAAGATCTCTTCTCAAAGGTCACTAGGGATTACCAGCAACCACGGTGTGTTGTTGTCGCCGAAGTTCTCTTTGTAGAGTACTCCTTGTCGGATGGCGAAGGTCGGCAGTACTCGTGAGAAGACACGTGGCACGGTACTCCTGCCCCCTTCCAGGTGCTCGATTAATGCGCGCAGCTCAGGATCGTCCCGTTGACGTCGTGCCATATCGTCGGTGTTCACTGCTCCTAGGTAGCACTCGTCGTCATTGTCGTCGCTGCAGCCGGAAGGGGTTTCGACGGGGGCTCTGGACAGGCAGTCGGCGTCGCTGTGCTTGCGGCCTGACATATAGACCACTGTCATGTTGAACTCTTGTAGTCGAAGACTCCATCGAGCGAGGCGTCCTGACGGGTCCTTCAGGTTCGCAAGCCAGCAGAGCGAGTGGTGGTCCGTGACTACACGAAACGGGCTCCCGTACAAGTACGGACGAAACTTCGTTATTGCCCAGACGACCGCAAGGCATTCTTTCTCAGTCGTGGAGTAATTTTTCTCCGCCTTGGACAATGTCCGACTTGCGTAGGCGATGACTCGCTCGATACCTTCTTGCACTTGGACTAGTACTGCGCCCAGCCCGCGTTACTTGCGTCCGTGTGAAGTTCGGCCCATTCGAACTTCTCGGCGTCCTTCGTGAGATTCGTAAGTGTTGCGGAAATCCTTGCGAAATCCCGAACGAAGCGTCGATAATAGGCACAAAGTCCAAGGAATCTTCGCACGCCCTTCTTATCTGTCGGCGCTGGAAATGCCGCGACGGCGCGAGTCTTCTCGGGGTCTGGGCGGACGCCTTCGTTACTAACCACGTGGCCAAGGAACTTCAGTTCGTCATAGGCGAACCGGCACTTTGACGGCTTGAGTGTGAGTCCGGCGGTCTGAATGGCTTGAAGAACAGCTCGGAGTCGTCTCAAGTGCTCGTCGAAGTCAGCTGAAAATACTACGACGTCGTCAAGGTAGACGAGACAACTCTGCCACTTCAGCCCTGCCAGTACGGTGTCCATGACACGCTGGAAAGTTGCTGGCGCCGTGCATAGTCCGAAGGGCATCACCTTGAACTCGTACAGTCCATCCGGCGTGACGAAGGCTGTCTTCTCTCGGTCCCGTTCGTCGACCTCGATTTGCCAGTAGCCGCTCTTCAGATCCATCGATGAAAAGTATCGAGAGTGGCGCAGCCGGTCTAGAGTGTCGTCGATGCGGGGGAGTGGCTAGACGTCTTTCTTCGTAACCGTATTGAGCTGCCGGTAGTCCACGCAGAACCGAAGAGTTCCGTCCTTCTTCTTAACCAGCACGACTGGAGAGGCCCATGGACTGCTTGAAGGTTGGATTATGTCGTCATTCAGCATCTCTTGAACTTGCTGATGGATCACCTCCTTTCCTTAGCGGAGACTCTGTACGGCGATCGATGCACAGGGCGCGCGTCGTCCTCGGTAACGATGCGGTGCTTGGCAACCGCGGTCTGGCGCATCTACGACGACGTCACAAAGCAGTCGCGGTATTCGGCGAGGAGGTTAGCCAGCTGACGCCGTTTAGGGTCCGGAAGCTTAGGGTCAATGTCGAGCTGCGCTGGCGACGTACTGTCTTGCTGGGGCGGCGGGGATTCGTCAGTAATCGCGGTGATTTCGGCGGGGTTTCGGAGTTTCTCGACGTGGCCCACGGCTGCACCTTTCGTGAGGTGTTGCGTTTCGTTTCGGAAGTTCGTCACGAGGGCCACAGTCCGCCCATCCTGAAGTTCAGCTACTCCCCTTGCGACGCCTATGCCTCTTCCCAGGAGCAATTGGAGGCTTCCCTCGAGAAGAACTTCGCCACAGGAAGCTTCATCGATCCCGACAAGTACGAAAACACTCGACCGCGGTGGTAGGTTTACGTGGTTTGCGAGGACTCGGACCGTGGGTGACGTCGCTTGGGGTTCCTCCGCTGGTGGAGCAGGTTTTCGTAGCGTCAGCCGGTTTGTTCCGAGGTCGATGACGGCGCCATACTCGCAGAGAAAGTCCATTCCGAGGATAACGTCCCTCGAACAGTCTTGCAGAACGACGAACTTGACAGGGCACGTTTCACCGTGGATCTCGACGCGAGCAGTGCATCTCCCGACTGGTGTGATGAGATGTCCTCCGGCGGTTCGTATTCGGGGTCCTTCCCATGGCGTCATGACTTTTCGAAGGCGGCGGGAGAGCCTCCCACTCAAGACTGAGTAGTCTGCTCCGGTGTCCACGAGTGCCGATGCGTCGAGGCCGTCGATCACAACGTTCAGGTTGTTGGACACCAATGCAGGAGCGTCGTTGTGATGCGTGGAGTCGGGAGAGTGGGAGCGCTCCGTCGTTCTTGGAGGCTCTTTACGTCGGTTATCTTCGGCAACTCCACCTCCAGGGGTTGCCGCGCCTAGTTTCCCCGGTGAGGAGCGAGGGGTGACAGGCTTTCACGTCGGGGTCGGTGCATCGGCAAAGCTGGACGTCGGGGCGATGGCGACCGAAACTCTCGGCGGGACGCAGGCTCGGGGGACTGGGGTCGTCGCAGGTACTCGTCGATCTCCCGAGGGCGTTCACCATACCGGGGGCGCGGGTCGTTTGGGTGGAATCCGCGCAGCCCGAGTCGTCGGTATGGGCATCGGCGGTACACATGGTCGGCTTCCCCGCAGTGGTAGCAGAGCGGGCGTCGGTCGGCCGTTCGCCACACATCGGTCTTCCGGGGTACACGGGGCTCCTGGCTGGCGTACTGGGGCTGGTCGTCGCGGCGTCGGTCGTGCTGCGGCGCAGGAGACTGGCGTCGGGGCGGCGCGACATAGGCGCGAGGAGGAGGCGGTGGCCGTCTGGCCACTGCGGCGTAGGTCACGGTGGGCTCCTCGGGTGCAGCTACGTTGGCAGGAGCCTCCAGTTGAATTGCCCGCTGAACCTCGTCGCGGACAACTTCGGCTATTGACACCGAAACCGGCTGGTGGGTAGCAGGCAGGAGCTTCTTAATTTCCTCCCGGACGACGTCCCGGATTGTCTCGCGAATGCTGGAGATGCTGGAGCCAAGGTCGCAAGCGGACGGCGGAACCGCGCTGACGCCGGGTAGCCTCTGGTAGTGGCTGGCTCGGGCTTGCAGTGGACGCTCAATGTTCGTCGCCTCGGTTACAAATTCTTGAATCATCGTCGGTGGGTTGCGTACGAGGCCATCGAAAATGTCGTCCTTCACGCCGCGCATCAGGATACGCAGCTTCTTTTCCTCGGTGGACTGAGGGTCGGCGCGGCTGCTCAGGCGGAGGACGTCTTCAACGAAGCTGGTTACCGTTTCGTTGGGCCCTTGAGTTCGTACTTGAAGGAGGTCTTCCGCTCGCTGTCGTCGTGTCTGGTTCGTGAATGTCTCCTTCAGGCCAGCGATACAGGCGTCCCACGACGTAAGCGACGCCTCGTGGTTCTCGAACCACTGCCTCGCGGTACCCTCCAAGGAGAAGTAGAGGTTTTGGAGGAGCTGCTCAGTGGTCCATCTATTATGGCGTGCTACACGTTCGTAGCGCAGGAGCCAGTCCTCTACGTCTTCGTGGGTCTCGCCATGGAAGGTCGTCGGGGTTCGCTGGGCAACAGGCAGGTAAACGACGGCGGCGGCGGTCGGGGACTGCGATTGCTGGTCGTCCATCGTCGGCCTCGTAGGCTGCCTGGTCCTGGGTGGCAGAAGTCCGTATTCCGGGTGTAGACCTTGGGTTCGGCGACTGGTCCGAGTTTCAGGTTCCGCGTTGAGTGGTCTTGTCACAGGGCTTGGAATCGGGCTTGCATTGCGGGCCCTAGGAGGGGAACGCTGTACGGGCATGCGTTACCCAGCACCTCCACCAAAATGTCACGGGTGGTGACCGAAAGAAAACAGGAAATAAAAAGGAAGAAATAAACGTTTAATGTGGCGAACTTGTGCCAAAAATAAAAGGGTACAAAAGATAATAACAGAGCGTCGCGGGCGTCGAAGTCGGCGAGACAGCAGAGTCGAGCGCTGGGGCGAAAACTGACTGCGCTCGCCTGGCGGGATCCCTTATGTACCCTCGTGGGTTTCTGGATCGTTCGGCGTAGAAGGTTCGGCGCGTAGAACATTCTAACCGCGAATCAACAAGACGGTTCTCGAATTCACCAGAACACCAAATTACACTCTCAACAAAAATGTGTAGCCGCTGCCAGGAATCGAACCCTGGCCTTCTGCGTGAGAGGCAAGCGCGATAACCGTTAGGCCACGCGCGCGCTGCCTACTTGGCCAGCTGCGCGCGCGGTAATATATCTAAACGTTTATTCGATTGAGAAACCTGCTCTATGCATGTTATCACCTTGATATTTTAGCCAAATAATAACGGTATATGATAGAACGGAGTAGTAGTATGGCAAACTGTTCGCAGCGTAACGTTTCAGCGTTGTGGCCGCATTTGTATTTGAAATACATGGGCTTTTCTGGGAGCACTGACATAACCCGCCAAGAGGTGGCGCAAGCATACGATGGCACAAATATCTGGGGATGAAGTTGCAATCGGTTTCCCGAATTCTCATGATGGAAACACAATTTTTCGTGTGTTTTTTTCACGTAGATTCGAACGCGGTCCGTTTTTTTCACATTGCCCCATGAGACCGGAGATGTTTTTACTACTTCCAGGTGATGATACCCAAGGAGGTACGGTACATATTTTACTAGCTCTGGAGCCTTCCGGTCTACTTATTCTGATGACTTGACCCCACTTGACTTTACGACGGACAGCTTCGGATCCTGCGGTTCATCTCAGCCAGTTAAATGCTGTAAACATATCATGTGACAACGCGTACAGCGCGTCCCCCCCCCCCCCCGTTCCCCACGGGCACGTGACACTCGCACGGCATTGTATTGGCTTTGGTGACTCGTAGCACACCTTCCCCAGTTCATTGTATGGTAAAGCAAAGCGTAGCATTTTCTTATTTGTTTTTGTTTAAGATTCTTATCCGGGGGGAGAGGGGGGGAGGAACAGCACTGCCAATTAGAGCTCCCTGAGACGACCTTTTTTCGTTCACCTATATCTTCCTTCGCTGTGTGTGTCTTCTGATTCCTGCTCCAAAGCTTGCGGAATTAATGAACTCTCACGAAGGATGACAGTTGGAGGGAAATGTCGAGAGACCGGTTAGTCGGCATCCGTCAGAAAATACACTGCGTGAGGCTGGTACTGGATGATGATTACATGCCGGTCATGTTCTATCCTTGGCTCAATGTTCAGACCATTTTTTTTGTGCTGAGAAAATGGCGAAGGCTACAATCCCAGTGAGCCAATAAGCACGTAGAGGGACACACGTGACTATACTTTCTCCGACGAATTGCGCTCAGTGCTGCCAAACCCACGCTTGGGGGAGAGGAAAGACGATTTCGTACGAGTTTTGAGTGACAGGCTAATCTTCTAAAAAGAAAAAAAAAGCGACGTCTGAGAAACAAATATGGTTCGCAGAAAAGGGGAGTTTCTCATTCGCTTTTCTTCCAACTGCTCGGGTCACTCTCTCGTCCCTGTAGCATTTGTAACGGCTTTCACGCGCTTCCGTTCCCTCGCTCTGATTGGCACGAAGGTACCGCAACGTTCGCACTTTTAGAAGCTACGGTGAAACGATACATAGACACAATCGGATGTACCATAGAAACCTAACCCAAGGAAAATTACACTTATCAGTTCCGCTTGCTGCAACATGTTGTCTTTTTTCACCCGACATTGCGACGGGGTTATGTAAGTTTAGGTTAGACTGAGGTGTTTAAGGTCAAGTCAGGTTAAATTTTGTCAGATTATACTAGGGTAAGATAGGGTAATTTAGGTTGGGTTTGTGTAAAAATGAAAGGAGTGACAGGCTGCAATCAAGAGTTGCGATGGTTATAAAGCAGAATTTTTATATATTACACGAGGTCATGACATTTTCAATTCGAAGCTTAAAAGGTAGGCTGTTTTCGGCGCTATTTTTACCCAAAACAGTCGGGACTTAACTTTCTACAGACCTTAAATTGGGTAAACTTCGAGGTTTGTAAGAAAGAAAAAAAAGAAATGAAAAGAGGAGTGGGCCTTGATTGCAAAGTGTTTCCAATTGCCCGATCGGAGTCAGGTTTGCAATACCAGCTGCGAGGAAGGGACGAAAGCGGTTATCGTCCACAAGCGTCTCCGCCTCCCTGTTCGCTTTCTTCCCCACCTCCAGAGCCCGCTCAACGCATGCGGACTTGCGATCATTCTGCCAAGAAGGCGTCCGCTATGGAATTGCAAAACGGTCGCCATGGAGTTAGTTACACCCTCCCTTAAATCTACCTACTCTGAGAAGAAAAGGTGAACATATTTTTTATATAGTGCAATGTTTAAGCCAAAATATGCCGCCCTAAAGGCTCTTCTACTGTTTGCAAACACAAGCCGTCTCTGGCTTCCCGAGAGACTTATTCCGGCCACCTCGCTTCGGCTGGGCCTTCCGAGCTTGTTGATGCCGAATTTCCTTGGACGATGAATGTGTGCAGAAATCACAGCGTTGTAAATTTTCTGAGGTCCATCTTCCGTTCAATTCAACATATAACAGGGGATCGGTTATATTACAAAAATGATTTTAAAGTAAAAATCCAGCAATTTAGTTTGTTAATTGATCACAAAAAGCGGTGCTACGGTGCGGAAAGTGTCTCTTCTCGTTTGACCGGAAGTTTGGGCGGTCATACATAGCAAAAAACGCCTCCTACGCCGATTAAAGAAAAAAAAGAAAAAAGTGTCGAACCTTATTAAATTTGGTGCTTTTGCAAGAAACGTTACGGGATCTCATCGCTCTTCTTATGAGAAGATGCCGTGCGATAAAACTCTTCGTAGATTAAATTGACAGAGTAAAAAAATAATAATAGGGGAGGGGGGCTAATTATGGCGGTTCGTTAAACAGATGCCTGCGTTCTGGCGCCATTGTAACGCGCGTGTAAGAAGTACATGAAATTACGCTCCGCATAGCCTACGTATAAATAGATTGGACGGCTTGTGACAACTAAGGCAGAAATGTTACAGATTAGCCCACGGGTACATTGCCGCATACCGGTAATTCAAATACGTTTTTCCAATAAAAGAAATTATTTTCCTTCGACAGAATATTTTGACACAGTGAACGATGACCACCTCAAATGGGGAAATTAGCATCAAACAAGGAAGCTGAAAAAAAAAATTTATAAAAACCTCGTCTTGTGTGTTGCAAGCATCACACAAGACGACACAAAATCTAATATATATATATTTATATATATATATATATATATAAATATATATATATATATATAGAGAGAGAGAGAGAGAGAGAGAGAGAAAGAGAGAGTGTCAGCACCGTTACCGAGCGAGGCTACTGAGAGTACAGTGAATGCCTTTACTTGACACATTATTTCGAAAGTGACACTTGTCTCGAAACTGGTTATCATTAGAATTGATTAGTGCGTAGGACAGTTGAAAGTAGTCTGTTTAACTTGCAGTCCTTAAAGTGAAAGAACCCAAATGAAGGGACTTGGATTCATGGTGCGTACGAAACCAGCCACCTGCAAAACTCAAGGACTCTAGAGCCAAATACCCGCCACTGCACGTTTCAACCCGAATGGGCATCTCAATTGCCTGCTGTCGTGTATCATTGTTGCGCAAAGCACGTCATAGACGCCAGACTTGCTGCAACACAGCGCTGGCTAATTTTATTCTGTATAACGGAATACGGGACGCTCATTTGGGGTTGAATAACTGCCCTCTACATGAACAGACACACATACCACAACACACCCTTTTCAGAAGTGCGGGCCTTTTTTTACCTGTTACAATAATTAACGGACTGCGTCATTGTTTTGGCACGTATCTGAGAATGTATTGGTCACAATACATGCTCGGTTTATTGGATACGAAAGGAAATAGCTTTGTCGCCAACGCAAAAGCACCAAACCAAATCCACAGTTTTAGATTGGTGCATGGGCACAATGCTATTTCTTTGTGCACGGAAAGCATTTTGCATACTGTACTACAAAAGTTGCTAATGACTGTAGCCAACATATTCAGAGTTAAGATTTTTTTGTGTATTTTACCCATACATAGTAGCGTCATAACCAAATGTTCCCTTCTGCATCGATGCAGAACATACTTCTATAACTCTACACGTAACGTTTTTGTTTTATATTAGTGACATACGTTTTCACTGCACATGTACTTTATTCTGTTTTGCTTTTTGTTAGTAGATTCAACGATCTGTTTCTTAGGCAAGTGGAGAGGCGTGAAATAGGTCAAGTTGACAAATGAGCTGGGCATTGTCTTTGTCGGTCGAAAATAAGATTGTGAGCGTCATTTTCCTTGCGGCTTGACTTGTTATGCCTGTTGTGTGATCAACAAGTTGAACCATTATAGCTGGTACAAGAAAATTTTGAGTGGCGTTTTTCTTATCGCTGAACACTGTAGAGATTCGGGAATTGTTTCATATGTACAAGCGTGCGTTTTTTTTTTGTTTTTGTTTTGGCAAGTACGTTTAAAATAATGTAAAGTTCGTGATAGAAAAGATTTAAATAATCTCGGAAACGTTTAAAAAAAACAACCACAAAAATTCTTCTCAGAAGTCAACGAAATCGGACGTGCACTGATCATTAGAGTCAGAATACAGCCCAGGTTTTAGTGGGAAAAATAGTACCATTAATACCCCTCGATCTTTTACACGTACTGAATCATTAGTGAAGCGTACAATTAAAAATGTATTTTCATTTATTGTTTTATCTCTTTTTCCAGCATCCTTTTTCCATCTACTAATTTCCGGCGTGTGCCGACCGACAGTCATAAATCAACCCCGAATGTCACTGAAATAAATATTTCAGATTTCTCTCTTTTGTATCTTCTCATAAAGGGCATAAATTTTCAACTGTCACGGCACCGCTGTTTATGAAGTAAACTGTTCTTATTGAACTTCGGTTTGATACCTTCAGATGGTTGTTAGTGGTTTGCATTCTTCCGTTCAGTTCCGATTTCTTTCTTTCTGACAATGTTTTGAATGTTTTACGCCGGTCCTTTTTTATGATCGTTTCATGAGTTTAGCTTTATGTGCTTTATGAATGCCCCTTAAAGAAACCCATTAAGGGTTTGGAATTTTGTTCCACGGAATAAATGCGCACAAAATTATGCAAATTTCCTTGTTTTATTTTTTTACTACACGCCGTGATGAAACCTTAATGTACTTTCAGAAAGAGGAAATGAAAGAAACGAATGAAACAATGTAGCAATGGGTTGGCCCTTCCGCTTTACTCACAGGCACCTGGCGGAGCACGCATGTCAGGGGCAGAAGAAGGGACACTTATTTGTTTCCAGTTCACCTCTTTCAATTCAGTCCTTAAACATATGGCCTGCTATACTTAAATATATTATATTTAAGGCAAATAGAAGCCTCTTATGAGCCTTCACGTTTCCTAATCTAGATTATAGCTTAAAAGTTTGAGTTAAAAAAAATCAGAAATATTTTTGTATATAGAGTTGGTCCCATAATTCAAAAGTGTTTTTTTTTTTTTATTTGTAAGCATGTTGCAAACAAAAAGCAGCGGTTACCTGGGGTATAATTGTAAAACGAACTTTACGGGGATTCTTCTTTATATTTTTTATGCTTTTTGGTAGTTTATATCTATAACTAAGCGATGCGGTAAATTCAATTACGTTCAAAATACACAGAATGCATGCCTTTATGAAAGCTCCTTTCTTGAAACAGGTTTTCGTGTCGTAACAGCCTTGTTCATTTAGTTCTTATTTTTTTCGTTTTTACATTCCTAGGCCGTCACTAGTGCAGCCGCTAGTTTATCTTATCGTTGTCAAGGGTTTCTAGTCGTAATTACCCCTGAAATTTAATAACACCCCGCGTCGTGTAATTCAAGCTGTTCGGACCGGCTTCGTCTCTTCCACCCACATGTTCTTTGCAAACGTAGGCTTTGCGCATTGTTTCTGCAACGTAAAAACTAGGACTGAAACATTAGATTAAAATTCCATTCACAACTAAACTTACTTTTAGACACTGTTTTCTTTCGAACCTTTCGTACCAAGTGCAACTAATCGAATTACTTGAAAATTGAAGCACAGTACTTTTTGAGCGTCTTGCTCTTTATGTTTGAAAGCTATACATTTTCGCGTCGTAACTTAGAAGAAGGCGATACGTATTCCCAAGTCAAATTAAGTCCGCTGTGCATTTGGGCTTAATTTCAATTGTACTTTCAGGGTGGCGATACGCCTTAGGCGAGGGGGATAAGTAAGGGTCTAGGACGTTTCGGTACCGGACGGTTCGGGACCGGACGTTTCGATGCGGACATTTCGGTACACGGTCGTTTCGGGGTGCGGTCGTTTCGGTAACGGACATTTCGGTACCGAAAATTTCTGTGAACAGGGCATTGGAAAATTTTGGTTGTGAAAGTGTCCGAAGGATTCTTTTTTCGAATTTAAAGATTACTGGCCGATATACTTTATCTACTCACATTTAAGATAACACTTTAATGACTTTATCTATTTTTACAAATAGATAATATCTAACAGGATTGTAAACCTGAGACTGGGGCAGGAAGAGAACACAACAAAAGGTAGTAAAAGAGGAGCCAACCTTACTACCTTCTGTTGTGTTCCCTTCCTGCACCAGTCTCAGGTTTACAATCATGTTCAACTTACACCAGCTCGCCTGCACTCTGACTATTTTTTCGATAATATCTAAAGCTGTTTACGCAATTTCTGATGTAAACACTGAATGCTGTGCTGAAAGAAAACGGTTGTGTTCTCTGCAAATGTCAGAATTCGTGCATTTGTAAGTTCTATTGTCATTCATACATATATGTTACAAGCGGAAGCTCTAAATAATTCGGAAATTAGTAGGCGTGCTCAAGTTTTATCTGAGATTAAAGATCATTATCATTGACGCTGAGAAATAAAAAAAAAAGCCAGTGGAGGGACACAGTCTTAATAACACTAACATCTCCAAAATGTTACAGTATGCTAAAACAAAGAGTTGTTAGCTACACATTTCAGATAGCTCATGATGCCCGCTCTTGCATACCGCGGTGCGAGCACTTGAAGCCGAGGAGCGGAGTCTCTATTTTTTTGCGGATTTCCTTTCAACCCCCATGATGACACGCTCGAGGCGGAGCTGGTTAAAGGCGTCTCCTTTTTGCAAGACGGCCAGGAACTTCCACAGGCTTGGCTGGGGACATTGAACGTCGGTCAGAAACCCTCGCTGCCACGCTTCTACAGAGTTCGTTGTTTTGTCATCACCACGGAGCACGGTTGCAAGGTGGTTCCAAAGACAGGCTTGAAACCTTGGATTCCTAGGCCCCGGGCTGTCAGTCGTCCCAAAAATTGTCCTCGAAGTAATCCAGGACTGCTACCAACTCCGGAGGAAACCCTGGCATCCTCGATAACGCCTCGGAAGCATCAGAGACGTCCCCTTCGGGTACGAGAGCAATAGTGGGGGTCAGGCGTGCCCTTAGATTAAACGCGCCGTCAACCCTATACGACTCTTTAAGACCCTCCCTCTGCAACTTTCTGCTCAGGCATCGGCACAGGTGGAAGACGCAGCCAAGCGCACAACAAGAAGAAAACACCATTTTAAATGCTTCGATAGCTTCTTGTTCAAAGTCCAGTACAACAGTAAATGGATCAGCAGCGGCGCTACACCGATCAGGCACAAAAAGAAAAAAAAAAAAAAAAAAGGAAACCAGCGCAGGATTATGACACATTTACTCCACGGAATCGTATAAGACGGGGATAGAAACGTGCGAAGACGACGAGAATGGTGACTGCATTTTTGGCCCTTCTCGATCGTCTCCGTCGGGTCACAGCATGGGCTGCGCCAACACGTTCTAGAGACCAAAGGCCTGTCCCCTTCAATTAGTGGCGTCAGCTACGTCACCGATCTTTGGTCAGAGCGAGGAGGGCCACCGGGTGGTCTTCACCCCCGGAACGTCTGCGACGATCTGGTGACAGAGGAGTACCGCCGACGAGACGGAGGAATACTATATATATATATATATATATATATACATATATATATATATATATATATATATATATATATATATATATATATATATATATATATATATATATATGTATATATATATATATATATATATATATATTTAATGAGCCATCACCTGCCCGTTGCGTTTTCGGTCTGGGTTTTTAAAGATGAGAGTGCGTATAGGTTGCATACTTCGTTTCACCCCAAGTCCGGACGCCACCGACGCTACGAGCTGATCTGACCTGTCGGACAGCGTCTAAAAGGGCACCATCATCGTGTTCGTGGTGGTTCTATACGTGTTCTATCGTCGCTGAACAAACTTTTGTCTTATTCCTGTACTCTTGCACTAAACAAGTGTCACTGTGCCGGAAGGATAGCCTACTAAGCACCTCGGCTATTTACGACATTTTCAAGAAGACATGGCAGATATTTTAAGGACCTGCTACCGCTTCCAAATGGTTTTGAAATATTTGGTTGGTTTTATCGTGTGAGCCACATTGCTGAGGCTAAATTTTTAAAGCATGAAATGTTTTTTTTTAACGTAACCCCCAATCCCAAAACGTTGTCTGTCCGTCAGTTAGTGCATTTTCCGCTAAATTTAGGGAAGAAAGTGGCGTCACGTGACCTGAACACCTTGAGGAAAATGAAAGCACCCACTGATCTGTATTGTAGTAGCCTGGGTCGCGGACCGCGGCCTCGGCAGCTGGGGCCGAGTGTCGCCACCAGCGGCCATCGATTGACACCAGCCAATGCAAGGGGCTCTATGGGAAGAACGAGAAAAAGTGACGTTTTCCCCAGTTTGTAAGCTGTGGTCGGCACTGAAACTTTTTAGATGCTTTTCGATAAGCCCGTCAAATAGCTTGCGTACAAATATTATTACTGACAGCCCTCGCAGTTCTTATAAATAAATATTTTGTGGTCGAGGGAGACTCCGCTGTAGTGCAGTTCAATGAGGCGAGAGCTACCTAGAGTTACCGCGGAGTAGGTGGCGATTTCGTTGAGTTGGGTTTAGCAGACGACAAGCTCGAAGGGCTTTGCTACGCGGAATTCGCTCACTCCCGGTGAGCCGCTGTCGAGATGGAACTTCTTTGACACTCATCAACTTCTGGGCTTCCCTAAGGACGGTCTTTTTGACGGCAAGTTGCTTTGTTTACTCCACTACGAGAGCAAGCTTGCCAACTCAGCCGTAGGTGCTCCGCTACGTTTGATTTTTTTATTCGGCGACCGGACGTTTGACAAATACCAATTCGATCTCCAAACACACGACATAAGGATCACAGCGCACCATAAAACACTCGCCTCCGAGCACAGCGCACATGCTTCAATATGCTTACTTTTGTGCGTTTCTTCCATAGACTTGCGTGTATTGCCTGGTGTCAAGCAATGGCTGCCGGTGGCGACACTGACGGGCTTCCGATCCGCGATCCAGCATACTACAATAGAGATCAGTGACGGCACCTGACCTAGTCGTCAACCCCGTTTCCCCGCGCACTTTAGTCGGAAAATTCAAGTCTTGTGGCCAAAACATCAATTCAATTTCCTCACTAGATTTAGCAGGAAACGGACGTCACGTGCCCTCTATACCAATTCAGTTACCTATTAAATTTAGCGGGAGAGTTAACGTCATTTCACTTTGAAACTAGTCCAGTTTCTCCGCTAAATTTGGCGAACGAAATCGACTTCACGTCACCTGACCGTCACGTGACCTATACAACCGTTCAGTATCCCCGCTAAATTAGGGTGAAAATGTACGTCAAGTCAGACACCTTACCATTGCCCTCACCAATCTCATATTATGCTTTTGATACTTTACGCGACTTTGAAGGTAAAAGTCGCTGTCACTCTTTTTACGTTCTAGGTTTGAGTAATGCTACACATACTAAGTCGTGCACCGCGACCAAAAATGGCTATGCGAACGAAGCCAAACTTTATGCCTCGAATGTTTCTCGATTTCGGTGGAAATCTTATCGAGCTTTGCGTTAGAAGTTCATAAATAAGCCTAATCTGTCCAAGCTCGAACCTCAGTCGAGCTTGCTGAGAAGCGTGCAGTGCACTAAAGCTACCGCTCTTTGAGCAGGTACAAAGCTAGCGGTTGCGGTAAGGCGCCCGCGCGATTTTTCCGTCTCTTATCTAGCTCCAGCCTTGTACCTGCTCCACGAGTCGTAACGTTAGTGCACTACTACGCTTCTCGCGCGCTCAAAGTCTTTCTGAAAATGACTGATTTATTGGTTTTCGGTGACGCTGTGCAAGTTTCTAATTGGAACCATATGTCTCTTTTCATTAATTAAAAAGTTAATTAACGAATTTTAATTAATTAGCCAACTGATCGTTACGATTAGCCCACTATAAAATGTCCCCCTGGCCGTGTAACTCACCTGCAAAAGCCGTATCATTCCATCTTTTACGGATTTTTTTAAATAAATCTTTTTCGAATAAAAAATAACACCCTGTATATCACATATACAGGGTGTCTCAAATACCCAGGCTCAATCTAAATTGGGCCGTGAAATTCTTCGCCTGCACGTAGCGGTCTAAACTTTTCGTCCGAAGTGTATCTAACCGGCTATTTTTTTCTTAAAAAATTACAAAGCGTAGCCACCTTTTTGTAAAAAATAAGGATCAACGGCAGGACGCATTCGGCGCACGTAATGATAGATGGTGCTACTTCATTATCGGTACTAGTGTTCTTGTATAGACTCCCTAGAGGAGACAGAGTCGAGTGTCTGTTTTTCACGCGCCGTCGCGCCACTATTTGCCGAGATCCGATCACGTGAGGAACAGACTCAAAGGCCGTGCAGGGAAGCAGACGTCCCACGCACCCCGCCGTACGTTCCCCTGCTTTTGAGCGCGCCGCGCGCCTCTAACGTGCGGCGCCGCTATTCGCCGAATTCACTCACATGAGCAGACTTTTGCTCAATACTTGAAAAATGTAATGAACTACAATTACAAATTACTGAGCCTCAAATGTAATGGATTACCGTTACAAATTACTTTCACTGAAAAGTAACGAATCACTTTACTAGTTACGTTACAAATTACTTTCATGTTACTTTCTCCGCACATTTATCCAGAAAACATTAGAAACAACTTTGATATTTTTGAAAAACATTCTGTAACACTACTTTTTAATTTCTCATACTCCTGAATTATTGTAATCAATGTAAAAATAAAATATTTAAATTAAGCGAAAGAGTGCAGGTGCACCCCGTTCACCCGTAAGCTGACAAGTCGCTGGAAGCTGAAAGCCCCCTCCCGCTAGTTTGCGGACTTCGGAAATGATCCCTGGAAGTGTGCAGACAAAGCTAGCGGTGCGCATGCTCAGTACCAGCGTTTACCTCCGCTACTTGATTCGATCCTAAAGCAGCGATCTACGAAAGCTCTCTGTTATTCACAATAAAAGAAAAACTTGGCTCTAGCGTTACAATGCAGAATGTAGGTGTCCCAGCTTACTTTTGATGCGTTTCGTAGATTAGAGTTTGTTGTTCTTGCTGATGACAATGTATTTTTTTTCTTTTTTTTTTGGCAAGCAAAGCGTGCACAAAAAATCTACGTTTCCGTTCTCCTTAATGCCCTCAATTTTGAACATCTCATTAAGAGAGGAACATGGAACATCTCGTGGCCGAAAACTCGACCAGTAAGAGAAAAAGTGGCGGTTAGGGGTTATCGATCGTTCATCGGTTCTCACTTTCATACCAATAAACGGGGAAGCCACGTGAGGGGAGGGAATAGAAAGCCAAAGAAGCGGTGGTCATCGGTCTTACAAAACTATAGAGCAGTGGTTCGCAAACGGCGGTCCCCGGACCCTTTGTGGTCCGCGAAGCTCCGCCTCTTCAGTCAAGCCCGTTAATAAAAGTCGTCATTTTTTCAGATCGAAGAGAACATTTTTTTTTCAATTTTCGAGCGCGTTTTCTTGTGTGTCAGTCAATAAGAGAAGTCTACTTCACACTAGCCCTTAGTCATATCCATTTATATGTCATTAGTATATTTAAAATTACCATTTCTCTCCCCTCACCAGAAACGGGCCTCCTTATCATCTCCGCCGTTCCACGAGGGGCCCGCTAAACATCGACGGTTGAGAACCCCTGCTATAGAAGTTCACACCACTTTTACGTGTCGTCTCTGTATCTCTATTTCAGCATTCCTTGAATGGCCGAACCCCCTCCCCCCCCCCCCCCCCTGCTTCTTGAATCGACCACCATGCCCAGACAAGTAAACCAATAGAAGTAGCGTCTGTACCCTCGAAGACGATGCTCTTAGCCTCGCGCCGGGCGCTTTTCCGCCGTGCCCCTGTGAACGTGCTAGAATACAGTGCACATCAAAGACAAAGAGAATTCGACCACCTCGCACGAGGCTACATCGGCTGTTACGCGAGTTGTGAACCTGTGATTCCAGGGGGCAGAAACCTGCGTTTGATGTCTGTGAAAATGGCGGGAGACGTTGCAGAAGTTGGAAAAAGTGAAACGGTGAAAGAGGAAAAAAAGAAAATGAAGGGGAAGAGCTTTCTCGTGCCCAGGAGAAGAAGAAATCATGATGGAAGGCCACGGAGAGGCTACTCGGCGGGTGCTTACTTGATCTTTGTCCTACGTATATTTGTACATGTCTTGCTCGTTTTTCCAGAAGTTCTAGGGACCGGACATACAAAAAATTGTGCTTTCTTTTCGGCAATTCTTCGCTTCCTGATGTTTTCTTTGTTGTTGACCTTGTTTTACTTATGCTGCTGAATGCTGCTACACTTAATGTATTACGCTCATAATTCTAAAAAGTAACGAGTAACTAAAGTAACCCGTTACCAATACTTCGGAGCGAAATTACATCACAATTTACTTCCAAAAAATGTAACGTGGCAGTTACAAAATTGCTTTAAAAAGTAATGGATTACAAGTATTCCGTTACTTGTAACGAATTGCTTCCCAAGTCTGCACATAAGGAGGAGATTCCGAATGCCGTGCAGGAAAGACGGCGCTACGGAGAACAACGCTCAACTCTGGCTCCCGTAGGGAGCCTATTCAGGAACTCTAATCGGGACTGCTCACGACTACTCTGGTCTAAAATAAATAAACATGATCTTTTTGTAATGTTCTTTTGGTTAAAAAATGAATGCGAAAATAAAACAAATCTCGAAGAGAAAAAAGAACGCGGTTGCATAACGTCGGCGCTCTTGCTGCCGACAGATTTCTTTTGCGTGCCGTCTGTTTATGTTTTGGTCTTTTTTTGTTTTTCGCTTGTCGGCTTCACCTTCCAATGCTGCTCCTGACGCCATCTATGAATACGTGTGCCGAACTCGCCCCACCATTCGACTCGGTCGTTTTTGTCGCCACCCGGCGTGGACCATGGGAAGTATATTGGTCTAATTTTTTAGAGAAAAAGTGCTAGGCTCTGTAAATTTGCAAGATACAACTGACCAGTGCAGTACACACTTGACAGTAGCTTTAGATACCTACCCGCAGGGGTTCATTTTGACTGCCTTGTTTAGCTCAAGCCTAGTTATTTCAAACACCCTATATTCGTCACGTGACCTGGAGTCCCGCGAGCTATACATCAATTCAGTTTCCCGATAAATATAGCGGGAAAATTGATGTCACATGAACTACACACCAGTATGGTTTCTCTGCTCACTGTATACGATAATTTGTTAATGGACACGCTTCTTCTCTCCCAGAAATGAGTTTAATGACTTCTGAATAAGCTTAGACGATCGCAACTCAAACACTGCTATTAATGAATTATAGGACATCGGAGATAAATATCGCTGCAAAGTCGTTCGTAATTTCTCTATACGCGATCTTTATCTGCGTTATTCGGGCACCTACTCTACTTGCGCCTACCCTACGCAGCAAAGCATCGAAACCAATCCATTTCCCTGGGACTCTCACTAAATGTTCCGAAAGGGCGTTGCGACTTGCGGTGTGTTATAGTCACGTGATATAATTAGAGTCATGAATTGGCTTGAATGGAGTGATCTAAAATTTTTAAATTTACGTATTGCGAGAGAAACGACCGTCACTCTTGAACGAGACGCGATGGTCGCGGTGACATAAGGCGGTGGTACTCCGCGCATGCTCTGTAGTGCGTCAGTAACGTCCACCGAAAACGCGCGCGCTTCGAGGTCGTTGGTTGTCGTGTCGTCTGCTTGTGCACGACCGCCTTGTGAGAGCGCTTGCGCTTTAAAAAGGGCGCAATTAACCACACGTAAGCGACGCACACAACGTCCAAACGTGTGAGAAGCTTCCCGCTCGTCAGGCTTTAGTGTAAGGCGTACCTTTCGCGAATGCAGAGTCGAAAATATATACCACGCCCCAAAATTCGGAGCTTTACAAGGTCGCTTCGCCGCAAGCGATGCAGTCAAAATTGGTGCACGTGTCGCTTTCTCTTCCTTATCAGTGTGGAAAAAAGTGATCACTGGTTTGAAGAAAAAAGTTAATCTTGAAATCAAATTGATTCGATCCAATTCAGATATATTTCATTTAAATATTTTTTTATTTATATCAACGTAGGTATGAAATAGGGATTCTTTATCGCAAGATGGGTTTTTGAACATGGCAGATTGAATAACCAACCCTTTGATCACTGATAATAAGAAAGAATTAGTGTATTTGAAACCAGTTTAATTAACAGCTTTGGTTGATGTAAACCTGCCACACTAGAACAAAATTCCCGCTTGAATATTTTGTGTTAGTTGAATAGCTCTATTTGCTTTCTCTTCCGCGTTTTGATTGGCTTTAGGTCAAAGAACGAAGTAGAAGGCAGAAGAATTGCTCAACGCTCCAATTACTCTGAAGAACACTGCTTTTTACTCGCGTTGAGCCTGATGCATATTTCATTTTAATACAAACAAATGTATATGGAAATCATAAACTTATAGAAATTCGATTAATAACAAATACTTTCGGATTGCATTTTTCGATATCGGTTTGATTACATCGTCTCAGTAATACATACTTCATTTAAATCACGATTTAAATTCAGTGTTAAATCACGATTTAAAAAACAAAAAATTATATTCGGATTTTCCACCTGGTTCTCGATTAAACCCGAATTTTCGTAAAGTCGTTTTTTAGCGCCCTTTCTTTAATTTGTGTTCTAAATGCATGCTTTGTCCGCTTGACTTCAATATAGGTATTCTTTTGTGTTGTGTACAGTTGTTTTGTTCTTAGTTACCTTCTATATCGCCGGCTTGGTCTTTTGTGGCCTTAGCTATTGTTCTCGACGCAGTTTCAACAAGCGGCCTGTACTTTGTCTTCACTGCAATTTTTATTGTTTTTTTCTTTCTGTACCTGTATTTTCTTGTTTTATAATTCTCGAGCACCCATTTTGTTTCTGCACAGCTGTCTTTTGTGTGTCGTTCTGTGTTCTCGTGATATTAGTTTCATTTGCTGCACTGTATTGTTTGTCGGTATGTTTTATTGAAATTCTTACACTTCCATTCATAAGGTTTTCGGTTGAATACTGTCGGATCAAGGTAAAATTTAAATCTGCATGTCAGCCTGCTAGGCTGTCGAGCTTAATCCGGTAAAGCTCGATTTACACCAAAATTGCATCGCTTATACAATGTCCCCACGCTACGAAATCTACTTGCGCGAGCACGGGACTTCGTTTGGCATCTTGCCAGTGTAGCTCGGGAAATCTGAGTAAGATGGAAAACAACCCATATATAAGCCCTAGACTTTCTGGTGTTACGCGAAAAACACCGAGAAACCTCCACCGGTACCAAACACACGAAATCGCTTCAAAAAGAAACAAATAATAAACAATGTCTTGACATGTTTCTTTAAGCTACACTGTAAGAATTTCCGTAATTTTACAAACAATTTGTCGTAATTCTGACGGACAGTGTGTCCGTTTCTTACTTAACGGACATGAAACCCGTTTTTCGTTAGGTTGAATAAAATAGTACAGTTGTGTGCCAAAGAGTACCATAGTAGAGGATAAAAGCGTTAGAAGTGCTTTTATCGTCTAATCCTGCTAAGAGCAATTCGTTATAGTAAAGAGGCCAAAGACTATACCAAGAAACCCGCAGTACCCTGCAAAAGGAACAAATAAAAGTGGGGGGAAACCCAAAATAGAAATCAAGTAAAAGTCTGCAATTCACGTTAAAGCAAATAGGCACTGCTCTACCTCAGTGGGAGTGAAGGTAGCGAGTTTCCTGTCTACAGATGTTTTCGAGCTTGTGATGATTGTTAGGGGGGTTCTGCGTGAGTGCAAATAAAGGGATTGCCAGAACAGTGAAGACCACACCAAGAAGGAAGGCTGTTGCTCTACAGTACGAAACGGTTGAAAGGCACCAGCCCAATTCTTGCAAACAACTCCCTTCAGTGCTGTCTCATGAACTTGCAGTTCCACAACGCTGTTTAGGAGGCATAATAAGACAACCCGCTAGAGGGCCACACTTGAGATCAACTCTGGTCGTCCATTGAAGGGCCAGAATTCTAGCCAATGTCAAAGCAGTGAGTGATCCGGAGTGAGCTTGGCTGCCGAAGAGTAGTGTATAGTTGCCCTTCCATGAACACTTGCAACTGATCTTACAAGATCAACCTCACAGGAGTCTCATATAGAGCTGCAATACTTTAGGTGTGGCAGGACCAGGGCTGTGAAAGGCATGGGCGTACCAACCGGGTGGTCAAGGGGGGCTCTTGTCCCCCAGTTCTTAGAGTGTGGAAGGGGGGGGCAAGTCATGTGTTTTGCCCCCCCCCCCCCCCTAAAACAGCCACCACTGGGCAGGGCAAACACTGGCTGGCAGCGCCCAAGGTATACCAAGGGCACCGCTCCTCGGTCCCGTGGGGGGGGGGGGGGGGGGGAGGGGAGGGGAAGGGGGTTTAGTTCGCCCCCCCCCCCCCCCCACTCATAACCAAGTTGGTACGCCACTGGTGAAAGGCACGTAAGTCTGTTATGGCCTGGTCTACTGGACACGCTAAGTACAAAACCCAGTGTTCCGCACGTTTTGAACAAAACTGTCGTCAGGCTGTGCGAAGAAGCATAGCTGGCTGTTTATAGCAGACCTTGTCGATGTTGTTCTGCAAACCCTGGTGGTTTCTTGGGCCACCTGATAAGCGGCACCGGTATCAGGTCGTCCGTAACAGCAGTGGAGTTCATTGCAGGGATCACAATTAATAAACATGTTGAGAACAAGTGGACTGAGCACACTGTACCGTCGAACTGTCGAGTATTTGGGGCCACTGGAAATGGTTCCATGGTATACACTGCACTACGAGCGACTCAACTTGAAGACGTCTAGTATGCACACATTTAATTAAATCGTGTTAATGAGCACCAGTGGCTCGCTGGGCAGGTCATAGGACTCAGCTTTCACGGAAGCCAGGTAGCATGCACAGTATAGCAGCCCCTTGCCTTGGTTGTGAGAGGTTCCAGCTCCAGGTCGTGGCGTCGCCAAAAGGGTAGTAGAAAAGGTACCACGACCAGCACACCCCTACAGTTCTTAGCACGATCCTTTCTGTAAGCAGTGTGCTCCACTGTCGCAATTGTCAAGGTGACTGCCATAAACCGAATCCTGCATCCACGCTTTACATGCCGCTAAAACTGTTCAGGGATGCGTCTCATGGAGTGAGTGAAGGTGCAGCAGCTTATTCGGGACCAAGTGCCGTGCTTGAGAACCACACTGCGAGTTGAGGCAACGCAAACCAGGGAGTACAGGGATGGGGTTCGTCTGGGCGGGCCAGGGTGGTGGAACACGGGGGGCAGCGTCACTGGTTGCCCGGGCAGGCCAGAGTGCGGTGTCCGTACTCGACACAGCTGTTGCAATGATGGGCTCGAGGTTTGTGGGGACGGCAGCGAAATTCAAGGCGGCGGTAGTACACTGTGTAAGGGACATGGGTTCCGATGAAGGTGATGATGGCTGAACCTGTTGTGCCTACTCGCCTTGCTTGAAGGATGTCACCTTGATAAGACTCCAGATCATTGATGATCTCGTCGGGGGTAGGTAGGAGTGGACGGGAGGGGAAATGTTTTGTAAGGTGATATTGGTGATGCGAAGTAGCCAGTTGACGATCGCTTCGTGATGGGTGCGGAGGACGGTTATTTTGCCGGAGATGGAGCGACACGTCGGTACATGTATGAGCAAGGAGCTGTGCGGCTTGCAAGAACGCCGGCAAACTGTCAAGAGGCAGCGCAGCTGCGCCAGCAGGACGGACAGGGAGATGCACTATAACTACGTGAAGTTCGGGGTCAAAGTCGGCCGGAAGACGAGATTTGCGGGGCTTTCCAGGGGTGATCCATTTCCCACCTTGGTCGTCTCGCTCTAGAGAGATTTTCATGTCCTGTCTCAGGATGGACGCAGGGATATTGGTGAGCTGCGAAGCGGCGATGTCGGCTGTAGCCATATTCGAAGCAGGAACGGGCGTGCCGCTCCCAGAACGAGACTCGAGCGAACCGATCTCTCGGCGGACGTCCTGCGGCGGGCCGACGGAGCGCGGCGATGTTTATACCAGGATCACGTACAGTCGCGTACAGTTCTCTGGGCTTTGCGGAGCCCGGAGAAGACGTCCGCTCTCGTCGGAGGTTTGCAGCAGTCTCCGGACACTGAAGGTAAGGGCGTTCACATCGCAGAGTTCACTATTGAAGGGGGGCTACTGATGTTTTAAGAGCCACTGATCGTAGCAATCGCATTCTAAAGACACCGCGTTGTCGTAGATTGTTTTTAACCGGCTACGTCCTGTAGGGCTGAGGCCAGGGCTGGGGGATGTATCGCCGGAAACGCGGAGGAACCAAGCAACGACGTGAGGCTTGCCGAGTCGGTTCGTGGGTGCCGACGACATTCGAGCAACGCTTCCAAGAAGACTGGATATTCTTTCCGGCGAGGACACAGTACTTAGACAGCATGCGTGTGGCTGATGAGGATCGCAAGAGGTGGATAACAGGACAACCAATGCACAGCAAATAGGTCGAGCACGGTACACGGCACAATAGTGGTCGCCGCCATGTCAAATTGAAACGAAGCTGACAAAGCCAAGCTCCAGTTTAGTACACTTTGCGCTTCGACATGCTTTATTACAAATAATTTTATAAATCTTAAAACAATTTTTTTATATCTTAAAGTTTTAATTTAAGTCGAATAAAACAAGCAAATTCACGTTGCGTCAAATAAACTTGGTCGGAACTTGGAACCAACGAGCATCGCCGCATCGCCATCGCCATCGTAAAGCGCAAAAACTTTCAAAAACGAAGCGAGTTTCAAAACTTTCGCAACTTTCGGGCGCTTTCAGACTTCAGGAACAAACATCGAAGAACGTTCTTGGAAAAAGGAAGTGTCCTAGGTGCCGGCGTGCCCATAAAACAAGCTGTGGATATGAGTCTAATTGGTGAGTGCTCGCTCACTCGTTTTACTTTTTGAGTCCTTTCTGTTCGGAGCGTTTATAACGTGATCCTGTTGTGTGCAGTCGGCGTGAAAGCGAACGTGTGCGGTTCTTTGTCGCACAGGTGCTTTCCGCATTGGATGACCCTCGAGCTTTTGCCAAGGAAGCCACGGAACCGACCTGTCACTGCACGGGCACTCAGATTGCGGGAACGCAACCAAAGGCAAAGGTCCCGCCGGAGGCAAGGGGGGCCAAGCGAGACACTTGGTGAGTGTATCATGGAGCTTGATTTCTGCAAATCGGGTGGCGGCTTGGTACCAGACAGCTAGGCGGTGTGTTTTGCGGAACCCATGACTGCTAAAGGTACCCGTTAGTGTGATGGCGCTTGTATTCGCTTCCACTGTGCGAGGTTAGATTCAAGTTCGATTTTCGTCCTCGGAAACTACTCGAAACATTGCGTGACGTGCGCCTTTAGAAGTAAGGTCTGTATTGATGATGTTGCTTGCGAAGAGTATAAACGAGTTCTCTCTCGACTGGGGCACTTACTTCTTATAAAAAAAAATTCTGTGTATGATGCACTTATTTACTAATCCTCTGGCAGTACTTCACTGTAAAGGTTAGGAGAGAAAAAAAAAAAAAAAAGGCGCATTGACTTGTGTCAAAAGAAGCAGAAAAAAACAGTGTTTTAAACTACTTCCTCCTCAGCTCATAAGCAAAGGGAAAAATCACGTGGTCGTATTTCACTGGAACCCAAAGTTATCCCAGCAGTCTGAGAGTCAGCAATGGCAAAGCCCTGAATAAAATGCATGCTTCACATTTTGGCAAGTGCCAACAACTATAAAGTATAAAACGCATGTAAGCAATTTAGCGAGCAACAAGAAAAGTGATGGCGACCCCTTTTGCTATCGCTCCATCAGCTGCACGACGAGGCAAGCCACATGAAAGCGACGGGAGCAAGCGACCGAGGCGATGAGCAAAGCTTTCTAGAAATCCAAAAACCGAGCAATGAGAGCTCTCCATCGCTCATTGCCGTCGCTCGCTAAATCGCGTACATACGGTTCAGCTTGAATTGTATGAACGCGAGAGACACATGCAACTCACTTCCAAATGCCTTTCATTTCAGGGCTACACTGCCATTTGCGTCCAAGTGCTGCACGGGCCTCGTGCACTGGCACTTTGACACCACTTAAGAAACTAACACAAACATATCCAGGGGTTTTAGGTTGGGTTAGCCATCCTACAGAAAGGTGCTGCTCAGTTAATAGACGATTCGCTATTTTCCCGAGCGCCCCGGCCCGCCCGTGAGGAATTGTGGGAGAGATTGTCCTCGCCTGGCCGCTCTGCCTTGAGATCGCATTGCCCTGCCGCTTGCCTTCTCTTAATCTGTTTTTCGATTCGATTACATATTTTTATCTATTCCAGTGTATTTTTTATCGCTTCTAAGGGTTTATATTCTCTTCTGTGCACAATATTTCTTGTATATATATAGTATTTGTGTCTTTATTTTGCCTTTTTCGATGGGAGTGCCGACGGACAACACGCCGCTTCGCGCGTCGTTTCCCGGTATGAGTACTACCATTGGTACAGATTCCTATCGCACTGTTAGCTGTTTGTGTTGGTTCAATTAGACCCGCGTACAGTCGAGAGGAGCCGTTTATGAACAGCCGCGCACATGTCATAGGGATAGGCACAGCTCTGAATCAACTATCGTGATGCGAGAGCCGAGCGCGCTGTGATTTGGCCACCCACGCTCGCTCCATTTACTTGCACTGTAGCGTATGCCTTCGACTGCCGCTTACTTAACTAAGATACAGCACACCGCTGTATCTTAGGGGGGCAGGGCAGGGCCCGAGGGTAAGGCCCTGCCCTGCCCCCTTTCCCTCCCGCTGATCTCACCAGGGGGGGCACGAGCCTCGATGCCCCCCCCGAAGTCTACGCCTATGCTTAGAAGCAATAAAATATACATTGGAATAGATAAGGACAGGTAATTAAATCGAAAAACAGAGGATTAAGAGGGGGCAAGCGACAAGGCAATGCAATCTCAAGGCAGAGCGGCTAGGCGAGGGACAGTCTCGCACAAATCTTCGTGCTTGGGGGATTTTGCAAAAGGGCTATTTATATCAAGTTCAGAATGAACAGCACTCTTCATTGATGCCTGATTCACACGACGAACTGGTCCACAGACGGATTGATCATGTCCGCGGTTCGTCCGTCTCCCAAGCGCATCCACACGAAGGAGCAGACACGCAAATAAGAGCCAGGACGAGCCGAACATGTTTGTGACCACACTGTGGCACTGTTGTCCAAGATCGAAATCGACATTTGCTGCTTTGAACAAGAACTGTGCGCCACTGTTACGTGCGGAGTGAGACATAACACCATGATAGGCTTAGTGCGAATTGCCACTAGCCTTACTAAACCAAACCATGGCGGAGACACAAGCATGGTCCTGCTCGAGGAGACTTTGACGTGGAGGCGGTTAAGTCCTGGGCCCGCTAAGTGGCATTTGGAGATGCCTCCACTCCTTTTGCACTTGTGCCTTCAGTACACCACAGCCACAAGAAAGGTCTTGCTGGGTGAAAGATTGATTGGAGATTCAAAGTGATTGCGGCGTGGTAGACGCGTCTTTACAGAAGCTTTTCGACGCAGATGAGTACCAGATTCTGCGTCGTGTCAGTTGGGCAAAGTTCCTCATGCCAACCTTTTTGGTATGAGAAATGAAATGAAAGAATATTTTGTTGAAATAGTTTGGGTCATTTTTCTTTAAAAGTCTTACTTGCAACTTTCAGGAAAGCACAAGCATTACAGACCAGCTGCCCTCACAATCATGACCCCCCCCCCCCCCTTTCTCTTCCTGGTAGTTGCTGTCGGTGAGTAACCTGATAGCCTTGGGCTTTTCCGCTTTTCTAATAGAAATTAGCGGTTCTTGTACATGTGCAAAAGTGAAAAGTATGCTACTGCCATGTTTGTCAGTTTTGTAACTCTATTCCCTCAGACCGCAAATTTGCCTTCAGCTTGGTTCACATGCACAGCACATTTATGGCATCTTGTATCCAAAAATATCTATTGTGAATTGGATGTGTGTTGGGGGGGGCATTACTTTTTTGGTTGAGTTGGTAGGCAGGAGATTGCGAGAAACAAAAGGGTAGATAAAATACAACCATCACTTTTACTATGAAAACCTTTTAATACAGGACTGGAGAAAAAATGAGAACATGAAAAGGTATGACGTCCCGTCCTCCTCTTACTCTTTACTTTCTGTAGCCTAGTCTGGTAATTTAGGATCATATACTACTACATACGATTCAACAACGTGGAGGGTGTTGGTGCACCTTAACCCATTTTGGACGAGCCTTGCTCGTCCACCTAGGGTTGTTCCTAAACCGTTTAGGATGGGTGTAACTCATCCGCGCACTATACCTCGCCCCTTGGCTCTTTTTGGACATCCCAGGCTTGTTCCGAGCGTAGTTTGCGGTGCTGCTCAGAGATGGCAGCATGTATTTTTTTATTGTACACATTTTTAAGGATGGCGACTGATTGTGGAGACATGTGCAGCTTGGGCTGTACGTGCAATAAATATAGAAAAAACAACTTACGATCAAAAACTGAAGAAAAAAGAAACGGTTAAGGTAAACAGTGTGCGACATTATTATGCAGTTTCCTCGTTCCTTCGACGATGTCTAATTGGATACGAGACACACTTTTATGACGTGCAGGCAACGTCAACAAAAATGTTTGGCGTGAAATGACACGCCAAAAATACAATATAAGATAGCTATACTGCTAGGACCCATTGTATGTTCCTGTAACCCTGCTAGATTTGTTTTGAGAATGGCGCAATAGTTTCGTGGATAAATCCACTTAAATGTGAATCCCTCGGAGGGGCGGATTCAAGCACAACTGGAGGCTGGCTTTGTAGCCAGCCTCCAGCGCGATGTCTCCTTGCACGCACTGACAGATTTGGCTATTTTGGCGTCTAGAGCTTCAGTTTTCTCGTTTACCTTCCACGTTTCGAGCATGCGGTTTGTGATGATTACGTCTACGACATCGCTCGCCTTGTCAGAGTGTTCGACATTGATTGCAGCAGCGATGAGTATGATTGCTATCAAGAGATGTTGAAAGCTGTTCATTTTGACTGCGACCCGCTGGCGACAAACTCCAGTGACGGCGAGTTACGGACGAACTCGTTGTGGTTACTGTCGCCCGGGAATATCTCGCAGGCGCATGCAGGGTGGAAGGTCAACGGGCTGGCGGCGAGAGCGAGAAAAGCATTTGGGTTACCGAGTTGCGCGAGCGGTTTTGATCGTACCGCGGCCAGGAAAGCTTGGGCGATCATGGGGGCCCCTAGAATGAAAGAGCGTTCATGGTCACATGCTTTATGGGCACCATCATGTGACTAACTTGGGCAGTGTTGCCTGGTCGCCAGATGAAAATGATACAAATTCGTAAATTGAATAGTGCAATTACCAGAGCTCTAAAATTGCGTAACTTGGTGTATATACTACGTAGTCTATGAGCAATCCATTTCAAGAATAATAGATCCGTTTAATTTTTGTGCTATAACCCCTTTAAGTCACCGCAGACTCCGCTGTCCACTTATTGCCGATTCACATGAACTTATCCGCAGATAAATTGATCAAGTGACAAGACGTCCACGGAACATCAGTCCTCCAAGCACATCCATACGGAGGAGACTAGCAGATGACAGCGAGGACAAACTGAAACTATTCCCGGCCCTGCATTTCCGCAAAATGCCAACATCGCACTGTGGCGCAGTTTTCCAAGGTCAGAAGTGATGTTTGCAACTACGATCACTGTGCTATTATGAAAAAGTATTGTGTGCTGCTGTTATATACCGAGCAAGACAAAGCATCATGACAGGCTTAGCGTGAAGCGCTACTAGCTTTACTAACCATATGACACAAGTATCGTCCTGCTCCAGGAGGCTTCAGCGTCTAAGTGATGAAGTCCTGGTGTTGCGGAGGGGCATTTGGAAATACCTTCACGCACTGCTTGCTTGTGCACCACTCTTCAGCACACTACAGCCGTAAGAAAGGTCTTGGCTGGGTTGAAAACTGGGTGGACATGCAGGGAAGCTTGCAGCTTGCTAGGCAAGTTTTCACTGAAGCTTCTTGACACCAACCCAGAGGAGTACCAGAACTTGCGGCTTGTCGGCTGGGCAAAGTTCTTGCAGTTTCTTTCACGAGTAGAAAATAAGAATGGTTCGACAAAATGAAACAGCGAATGGACAAAGTACAGTGCACTATCTTTGTTTGGCTCATTCGAAAACCAAAAATATTGCTCTGCTGTTGCTGCTCTACCGTAGACGCTTTTACTGTTAAGGCCCGTTCACACACTTGCGACTGACTTCGACCGAGAGAGACCAGACCGGTTTTTAAGCCTCTTGCGACTTCTTAGCACCGGATGCGATGCAGCGGAGTTGAACCTAAGAAGTCGCAAGAGGATTAAAAACCAATCTGGTCTCTCTCGGTCTAACTCGGTCGCAAGAGTGTGAACGGGCCTTTACTCACCCGCTAAAAATCTGGGCATGGACGGGCACTTTGCCCTTAAGTCTGGGCGTCTGCTGACGAGGTGCAAATCGGAGGAATAGCCGACATGATGGTAACGTGACAAACGGTCCACGGATGAAAATTGCGATTCAATCCATCGCGTGAATGTGCCATTATTTGACAATTGTCCTAATATGATTAATTGATCCCTATTAAAAAAAGAACAATTGTTCTCTGAAACAATGTAATGAAACGAAGTTTTTATAAACAATGCCTGCTCCTTTGACAACGGAATAGTACGAGCCTTGGTATAACAGGAACTTTCCGTAGATCAGACATACATTTATTCCATGCTCAAAGTAAAGACATGAGTTTGTCTTGGCAATGCCAACCTCCTGTGTATAATCTGTAAAAAGTCATTAATGACCGTGGTCAAGGGAGAGGATTTTCTTCTTTCAAGAACAGGATGGGGTGAAAGAAAAAGTGTCTCAATGAACAATGAACGCTCCAGCTTATCCACTCAGCCAAGTTTCTGCAACATGAACTAGGCTCTAAGAGAAAGACGTAGGATAAGCACTTCGAAATCTTTAGGATTTGCCAAGGGATGAAATTAATTAGATGCACAAAAAAGTAGACGAAGGAGGATGGCAAGAAAATTTTGGGGCTTGTGTTCTTACACTTGAATTGTTTGTGCAGGAACCATTACTAAAGCAGCACTTCATTCCTGTGGCAATAATTTATTGCTAGTTAAAGCCTGTTTCCAGAAATGCACATCAGGTGAGCGGCTTTTTTTTTTCTCTTAAACATGAGGTGCTCTTTAAGATTGCCCTCCAATCCCAAACCACGGCTAGGAGATTCTTTTCGGCTTCTGGTTGGCCAAGAGATCTTGTCAAGCCCACTATCTGCGTCCCGGTGTTAGGCATCTGCATTGCCCTAACTTCGTTTGCGCTTTCTTCTCTGTTCTAAACTCCCAAACTTAATTCAAGCAACAAGCATCGATGGCGACAGTCTTTCGGTCATCGGGACACCATTGCTCGGTTTTAGGGTACACGAATAACGACAGAAAGCGTTGAATACAGTCTGAGGACCTATGTATCTTGCACGGAATCCGGCAAGGTGAGTGCGGCTGTTTCTACATGACCCCAATCTCCGGTGGCAGTGGTTTGCTTCTGTAAACTGAAAAGACTTTTCTCCAACGCTATCCTCTCGACCGTGCTCGTAACATTTTGTGAATGGAGCGCACACCGAACTTAACGCTGTACCGTCGATGAACATGGGGTACGCTCGCAAGGTGCGTGCAAGTTTTCTCGAGATAATGGCTGTTTCAGGTTGTAACATTTTCTAACTGAATTTATCTTAATATTGATATTTCAAAGTGTTGACAATGACTCAATTTTATCAACAACGCTGAGTTGAAGGCTCATTTCTGCCGCCGGGTGTGGCTGAAAATGGTCGAAAAGCTTGTCCTATTGGTCTTCCTGAATCACGATCACCTGAGCAATACCAGAGAGCCATGAACCTATGTTGACCGTCACAATGCGACTAGATCCTTAATTTAAAAATTAGTACATAATGTAGCCGGGAAGAAGCCTTCAATTTCTGTTGCTGAAAGTTGAAATATGCTCATGCATCAATTTCGAATCGTTGAATCATTGACCGACTCGCTCCGGCAAAAGGCCCATCTCGACTTTGCTGCTTTCAGTTCTCGACAAAAGACACACTCGTTGGCACGGGATCCTCAAATAAAACGTTTATAAACATCGATGCATGAGCATGTTTCTATGTTTATAAACAGTGATGCATGAGCATGTTTCAACTTTAAGCAACAGAAATTGAAGGTTTCTTTCCAGCTACATTATGTACTAATTTTGAAAATAAGAAGAATCTAGTCGCATTGTGACGGTCAGCATGGGCTCATGGCTCTCTGGTATTGCGCAGGAGATTGGGATTCAGGCAAAGCAATAGAACTAACTTTTTGACAATCGCCAGCCACACCTGGCAACAAAAATCAGCCTTCAACTAAGTGCTGTAGATAATAAAATTGAGTCAATGTCACCACTTCCAAATATCTATATTAAAATAAATTCAGTTCCAAAATGTTGCAAGCTGAAAGCAAATATCAGGAGAAAACTTGCACACACCTTGCGAGCGCACCCCGTGTTCATCGACGGTACAGCGTTAAATGTCATGCCCACTCCATTCACAAAATGTTCCGAGCACAGTCGAGAGGATGGCGTTGGGGAAAAGTCTTTTCGATTTAGGGATGCAAGCCACTACTGCCGGAAATCGGGGTCATGTGGAAAGCGATGGAGCTTAAAGACACTGCAGTCGCACTCGCCTTGCCGGATTTTGTGCAAGCTACACAGGCTCTCGGACAGTATTCGACGCTTTCTGTCGTTATTCGTGCACCGTATAACCGAGCAATGGTGTCTTGATGACCGGGGGACTGTTGCCATCCAAGCCCGTGGCTCTAATTAAGTTTGGGAGTTTAAAACAGAGAACAAAACACGAACGAAGTTCGGGCAATGCTTACACCGAACACTTGCAAAGCCTCTCATCTGGGGCTTTCACTGTCTTTAACGCTCCAGCAAGGGGGAAAGCGTCGATAGCCCTTTCCCCTTTTATCTCTCGCACTCTTTTAGTAAAACAGTTTATACACGGTTCTGCTCTGCTTTAACCCCGTTAAACAAACTTCTTACCAAGCACCGTTGCACTGCGGAAAAGCAACACCAGCGGAAGCAAGCTCCACGGGTGTTGCTTCTCCGCAGTGCACCGGTGCTCCGAAAGAAGTGCGCTCAATGGTGCTGCGAGAACAAAAAGTATGAATTACACGAAAACATCGTTCGAGTTAAGCGGCTTATAAATACATTGAAAACGTAGCGGGTCAACCAAATTTTTGAAATTTGTTTGACTTAACCAGAAGTATTAAATATCCGAGTTTGAATTATCGCAAGCCTACTGTATATACTAAGGGAGATCTGGCTCAATCCAATGTGCTTATATCGCGAGCCTACTGTATATACTAAGGGAGATCTGGCTCAATCCAATGTGCTTATATCGCGAGCCTACTGTATATACTAAGGGAGATCTGGCTCAATCCAATGTGCTTATATCGCGAGCCTACTGTATATACTAAGGGAGATCTGGCTCAATCCAATGTGCTTAACATCACTGAATAGTTGTGCAATTTTAATTGGCTAGTTTTATTTCTCAAGCACTTGATAGGTTCGGTATTCAAATCAATGCAAATTTTTACTTTGGTTCAATTTATGGGGGGTTTTATTTCATGTCATGTCATTTTATGTCATGTTTAGTAGGAGCTAGGCTAGTTTGTATGCACGTTGCTCACTTACTTTAACCATGCATGTCATATACAATTTGTTGCGATTGTGTTTGAATAAAAATCCTCTTCTGCTCTTTATTTCAAGCTGCCCCTACATGCACCACGAAGATACCGAGGAGGTCTTCAATTGAATGACAACTTCAAGCACAAGCATGGAGGGGCATCTAAATGGCCAGCACAAGGACAACTATAATGTAAATTTTCTCCAAAGTTAAAGCAAGGCATGCCTTCTTCCAATAAAGGTATTGTGGCGAAACTTCTTAATTGGTTCGTTTGTTGAGCTGGCATCTATAGGAATAGCTGAGCTCACACAAACAAAATCCTGGCAGTGAGAAGTACCGGTTGTGTGCTCTTTCTCTTTTCCAAAACATGAACTTTTTGGCTGAGGATGAAAGATTATTCAAGTTCATATCTACAATGACGGAGCTACGAGCTCTCCATACCAATCTACCCCAAAAGCTTCATGTGACTTAGGCTTGCTTGAATATGGAAGCTTTTTGCACTAAATAATGAAACACTTGACATTTACGTCTTGTTGAACTGGACTCTTTGTAAAAACAAGGCATATAATTTTGTAGAATGGCGAAATTTCAGTAGCCCACATTACGGACAGCTATCCGTAGGAAATGTGAAAGCTGTCCGCACTAAATACCGAAGGACTATACCTTTCCGAATTATATAAGGCCAAAGCTACGAGTCATCCGCACCAGTCCTGCACCTCTGATAAGTCAGGTGACACCCCTGGCAGATCTAGAGCTCTGCCAGGTGAGTCGCCCGATGTATCGGAGGTGCAGGTGGTACGGATGGCTCGAGGCTTTGGCCTTATATAATTCGGAAAGGTATAGTCCTTCGGTATTTAGTGCGAACGGCTTTCACATTTCCTACGGATAGCTGTCCGTAATGTGGGCTACAGACGTTCCGTCATTCTACGAAATTATATGCCTTGTTTTTACGGACTGTCCCGTTTCTAGATTACGGCAAACCATATCGGCAATATTGAACCGGCAACTTTTACCCGTAAAATGGAAAACGGATAACTGTCTGTAAAGTGAACTACGGACGTTTCGTCATTTTACGGAATTATATGCCTTGGTTTTACAGACAGTCCCGTTTCTAGATTACGGCAAACCATACCGGCAATATTGAACCGGCAACTTTTGCCCGTAAAATGGGGTGAAAATTTTTTTTACAGTGTAAGATTCTCTCTGTCAAAGCCCTCCCAACCTATGTTCTCTCTTATGTTCTAAGAAACTATTAATGCGAAGGCATTAACTGTCCCATGGAGCAAACCGGTGTTATCAGCCCTTGAAGCCGAGCCAAACGGCACCTGAAGTCCCCTGTCCCATGCAGCAAAGCCTATAGTCTGTAGCAGCGAAAAAGAGAGACAGAGAAGTGTTGAAAAAAAAATGAAGCCTGGGAATTGTTGCACTGAAACGGAGAATAAACACCGCTTGCCTGGCGCGCACCTTAGTTTTAAGGAACGCCACTCTATGGCGCTGCGGGCACTGTGGAGCGCGCTCGGCCGATTCTGCTCTTCTGGGCACCGACGAAGATGGCGCCGCCTCGGGCATCTACATCGCCAAGGACCGCAAAACTCCGCGGAACACTCTGCGGCGTTCAACTGCATATTCATGCTTTCCCATTCACAAATCATAAGAAGTGCTTAGGTGTCTTCGAATATTTTTCCCGCCACTAACCGTTTTTAACATATGCCCGAGACAATTCGCCGAAATTAAAATCCGAAATGACAACGGCCTAGCCATAAATAGCAGAATACATGCATTGAAAAAGGCGAGCGTGCGACCACTAAATACGTAGCAGTCGATGCTTTCAACTATGTCCTCCCTGAAAAGGAACCTGTTTAGTTCATCATACTAGACATATTTTACAGTAACATTTTATGTGTTCGTGGCATCAGAAAGATATGGTAGCACGTTGTAATAATATCTGAAAGCCTCATTCCAGAATATACCTCATAAAAGTACCGAGATTTCGTTCCTTAAACTTTGGAATGCCCTTGGCACCGAAGTAACATTTTGAGTTCTTGCTGTGAGTATTTGAACCAATATTCACGGCTCTATTTATCCGATTATCCGGATTCCTCTGTCGCCACGAATTTTGTGCGAACAAATTGCACATTCAAAGGTGACGGCGCCATCTGCGCCGCCAACCGTCGTCGAAAATCCGCTCGTAGTGGCGCATTTTCCGCAGTGCACTTCGACTCGGCGGGACAGCTAACTGGATTACCGCAGGGGCGTCCAGGGCCGAGTTGACACAGCGAGCCTCTCGGTTGAACGGCGACCTGGCGACGGCAGACTACACTGACTTTATAGACCTATGGAGATTAAATATAGTAAAAACTTCTTTTTTTTTTCGTTACAAATGAAGACTATTACAAAGTCCGGTTCACACGTACACCTCAACGCTAAGCGAGAACTGAAGACTCTTCACAAACTTCGCGCTCTAGACCAACTCAAACTTCTGACGTCACGAGACTGCGCTGGCGCTACCGTCGGCCTTGAGCGCGCGCAAATGAGCAGATACACCAACAGTGTGCTGGTGTATATCATGGTGTGTCTGCGTTCACTGCATGTGACCCCACCTTTCCTATCTAACACACACAGACACGCGCAGCAGCGATAAGTCCGGATCGAGTCACCGCTGGTGCATAGAGTTGACTCTGCGTCTGCTCATCACCAAGAAGCGTATGGGAACAGGCCTTGACTGGAATGAAAACGAGTGTATTAGTTTATTTTTCTTTTGTCGTATTTTTTCTCAATTTTACACATGACCCTTTTTGTTATTTTTTAGCTTATTTGTCTATCGTGTCCTAATTGGGAAGGGTCGCCATAGTGAGTATCATTGAAGAACACTGTAAAGGCTCGTTCCATAGCCTCCTCTATACGAAGAAAGCTTGGCACATCGACGACAGAGCCATAGGGCGCGCGGCCGCAGGAAAAACCAGAGGATGAGCGCGCGAAACGGTGACCAATATGGTAGCGCAGAGCTGAGAGGGCAGAAATAGTGTGCGAGCGCTTGGGTCTAAAGCGGCCGCTTCCCGAACCACGTTTGTTTTCGTGTTTTCGTCACACTCGTTTTCGTACTCCGGGAGAAACGGCTACGGCGACTCGAAAGTGCGCTGGCAACAATGCACCATGCCAGGTGGCGTCGCCGGAGTTGTCGGCGTGCCAGCGGAGTGCATAGTCGTCGGATCATCCTATCGTGCCGCGGAAGAACCATACCGTTTTGACTAAACGAAACCGACGGCCGCGACCATCGGTTTCGCGTTCAAGGCCGTTGCGGAGATGCGGGCGCAGGGAAAAACGGGAAAGGGATGACGTGGAGTTTCTTATCTCCATAATACCGAAAAGAAAAGAGGAGAAAAAAAAAAAGCGTGCATCTGTGCTTGGCCGCTCGCTCTTGTGTGGCGCTAGCAGGCAATCTTCCCTTCGCTCCCGATTCTCCGCCCCCCCTTCCCATTTACGGCGGCCGTCTCTGCTCGCGACGTGCCAGGCTTTATCCGTACAGAGGCGGCTGTGCTCGTTCGCACACTTTTAAACGAGAACGATTGAAAGAGGCAAGGCCGATTTTCAAGCCCCTTTCTGCGTCTTAGGACCAACTCCACAGCAGCGCATCCGGTCCTAAGACGTCGTAAGAGGCTTAAGAAGCGGTCTTGTCTCTCTTCGTCCTACTCGGTGTCAAATCTGTGAACGGCCCTTAAAGGCCCTTTCACACACGCGCAACCGAGTACGCCCGAGAGAGACAAGACCGGTGTTTAAGCCTCTTGCAACGACTTAAGACCAGCTCCGCAGCAGCGCACCCGGTCCTAAGACGTCGCAAGAGGCTTAAAAACCGGTCTTGTCTCTCTCGGGCGTACTCGGTTGCAAATCTGTGAACGGCGCTTAAAGGCCCGTCCACACACATGCAACCTAGTACGACCGAGAGAGACAAGACCGGTTTTTAAGCATCTTGCGATGTCTTAAGGCCCGTTCACATTCTTGCGACCGAGTAAGACCGAGAGAGACCAGATCGGTTTTTAAGCCTCTTGCGATCTCTTAGGATTAGCTCCGCTGCAGCGCATCCGAACCTAAGAAGTAGCAGAAGGCTTAAAAACCGGTTTGAACTCTCTCGGTCTTACTCGATCGCAAGAGTGTAAACGGTGCATTAGGACCAGCTCCACAGCAGCGCATCCGATCCTAAGACGTCGCAAGAGGCTAAAAAACAAGTCTTGTCTCTCCCAGTCGTGCTCGGTTACAAGTGTGTGAACGAGCCTTTATTTGAGAGAGAGGCTTAGTGACACTTTAATGTCCGTACAAGTGTTTTTTTCGCACATATATAATATGCAGATTAAAATACAAAACTATTCAGCGAAGTGCAGTGTTTTGATTCTATTTAGTGCATGCCATTACACGTTTCTTTTGTTTGACAAATTGTGGCAAATTGCCAAATTGTCAAGCATTCCACCATGGCGCAGAAAACAAAACTTACACCACTATTCTTTGTAATTCTAATTATCAAGAAACACTTACCGTATTTTCTGGACTATTGTCCACAGGCTATAGCCCGGTTTGTTAAAGATGTTTAAAAGTGTTGGCTGTTCCGTCTATCTACGCGTGCGGACTATTCTGGAATAATGATTTTCAAGATCATTCATTATGACGAGACGAGACGGATTTTGTGAATAAAAGAGTATGTTAATGATGATTTATGCATATTATAGGCTTCTTCGTTAGCTAAGAAAACAGATATATGTCAAAGTGTACCGTGTATGAGAAGATTTTCGTGTCGACTAAGCACCAGGTGCGGACTATGCACCATGTGCGGACTATGCACCATGTGCGGACTATGCACCATGTGCGGAATGTGTAAGCAAAAACTTTTATTTTGACCCCAAATTCGCCCCTGCCTCTTACTATTTTTTTTTTTCTTCTTTTTTTTTAAATTCGCTTCTAGCATACTGAGTCTGGCATTCGAATCATTTTGCACTATTCTTAAGATACCATTAGAGAACAAAAAATAGTCTACCTGCGCTTTTTTAAGATTTGTCGAGGATAATCGTGATCCTCTTTTATTGGAAGCTGCAGATCTCAAATGGGTTTGATAGAAAAAATATATACGCGCGCACTAATAAAAGACAGGCAAATCATTGAATGTTCCTACTTATGCAGATGCAAAAAAACAGACTTTTTTTGCAATTCTGTTCTTACTTTAAATGAACAATGCAGAAGACTTCGCTGATCCATTGAAGCCATGAGCAGATATTTCTTCTTTTTCACCGTAGCGACTTTTCACAGCATGATCTTGAGTACTTAAAAAAAAACCTAAAATGAGCTTAACAGGAAATTGAGGTAAGGCAATTTTACGTGATCAGGGAAAAAAGACGGCACGTCCACTTTCCACCAGCTCTGCGATATTTACACCCACGTTCTGTTCTATAAACCTCTAACGCAGTCAAGCGTGAGACGCACCTTTTTATATTTTAGGCGATTTTTGTAATAAACGGCACGTGAGATAGGAAACTCCATAAACAACGCTGTGGGGTTAAATGTGAATCCAGAAATAGGAAACAAAGCGAACTAAAATGGGAGATAAAACAGGGCCCACCGCCCACAGTTTAAAGCGACGCTAGCTTAAATAGCGATACAGCTACTGGCGAGCGGTACCTCCTACTAAAGGGAATGTACGTTGCTGGTTCCTCAGGATCAGAGGTCGGCAGTTTAGGTCGCCCTCACTCACCCTCACCCTCACACCGGCACTTACCTACGCCCCTCACTCGCCCTCACCCTTACAGCTACACTCACACTTCAGCCCCTCATTCACCCTCATCCTCACAGTCATACTCACCTTCAGCCCTTCGCTCACCCTCACTGAAGCTCACGGCCCTCACGCCCCTCACGCACTCATGGCCCTCACTCCCCTCACGCACTCACCACCCTCACGGTCCTCACGCACTCATGGCCCTCACGCCCCTCACCGCCCTCACGGCCCTCACCGCCTTCACTGCCCTCACGCCCCTCACGCACTCATGGCCCTCATGCCACTCACCGCCCTCACACCCCTCACTCACTCATGGCCCTCTCGCCGCCACACGCACTCACCGCACTCACGTCCCTCAGAGCCCTCACGGCGCTCACACCCTCACCCCACTCACCGCCTTCACGCCCCTCACGCACTCACCGCCCTCACACCCCTCACGCAGTCGTAGCTCTCACGCCCCTCACCGCCCTCACGACCCTCACCGCCTTCACTGCCCTCACGCCCCTCACGCCACTCACCGCCCTCACGCCCCTCACTCACTCATGGCACTCACGCCCCCTACGCACTCACCGCACTCACAACCCTCACGCTCCTCACAACCCTCACGCCACTCACCGCCCTCACGCCCCTCACGCACTCACCGCCCTTACACCCCTCACGCACTCATGGCCCTCACGCCCCTCACCGCCCTCACGGCCCTCACCGCCTTCACTGCCCTCACGCACTCATGGCCCTCGCGCCACCCACGCCCCTCACGTCCCCCACGCACTCACCGCACTCACGGCCCTCACAACACTCGCGGCCCTCACAACCCTCACGCCACTCACCGCCCTCACGCCCCTCACGCACTCACCGCCCTTACACCCTTCACGCACTCATGGCCCTCATGCCACTCACCGCCCTCACACCCCTCGCGCACTCATGGCCCTCAACCCCTCACGCACTCACCGCCCTCACGGCGCTCACGCACTCATACCCCTCACAGCCCTCACGCCACTCAGGCCCGCTTCAGATGGGGCAATTTCGCCCAGAAACTTGACGTCGCAACGCCAGCTACCAATTGCTGCACTTTGCCATCATAATCATGAAATCTAATTTTTCTTGCACTATTTAGACACACGATTACGCGCTATAAACGCGTTTTATGCATTTAAATCTTGTTGAGAATACTAATGCATCTCTCTAAAACAGTTTATTTCCAAAAACGATCAATTTAAACCTGAACAAAGTCTTTTGTTGTCATCATCACCGGCATGACGTATCACTTGAAAATATCGTGTCCCTGATTGGATGCAGCCGCTTCAAACGCCTTTGACTTGCTCCGAGTTCCTCGCTTGTTTCGAGCCGTACCCGATCTCAGCAATTCATGTCGATCTAAAGAAAAGCTAGAGAACGACCCGCCATCAACGCCAAAATTGCTGAGAAGGTGGCTCCGTCTGAAGGGGGCCTCGCGCACTCACGCCTCTCTCGCACTCATGGCCCTCACACCCCTTATGCACTCACCGCCCTCACGGCCCTCACGACCCTCACACCCCTCACGCACTCATGTCACTCACACACTCACCGCCCTCACGCCCCTCACAAACTCATGGCCCTCAGACCCCTCACGCACTCACCACCCTCACACCCTTACGCACTCAAGGCCCTCACATCCCTCACGCACTCACCGCCCTCAAGGCCCTCACACACTCATGGACCTCACAGCCCTCGCAGCCCTCACAGCCGGCACTCACCCTCACACTCATGAAGTTTTCTGGTTCAGAAAATTACTCACCCTTACCTCGCCTGTGAAGGTGATTTAGGGTGAGTGAGGACCCTCAGGAGTGAGGTGTGCCGAGGTATGCTAAGGATTACATATAAAAAGACGGTTAATAAAATGGTAAACTTTAAATGACAGAAATTGCATGAAGGGACACTAAAAAAAACCAAGTCCACGTAGTAAAACGACGAGCTTTATCGTTCAAATAAAAGACGTGTGCTGACACAGTCTGAGGCGTGTCTATTTCTTGTATAACTGTCCTATCACAGAGGGGACTGCAACAAGGTGTAAAGTTGGGCGAGTTGGTCGATGACATATTGAATGGATTAAAACAGCGCAAAAAAGACGAAGGTCCAGTAAAAGGAAACACACTGACACAGCGCTGGGGATACAAAAACTTTCTTTCGGCATATTTTGCTAGCATACGTACGCATAAAGCAAACGCCCGTTATACACGGTTGCAAGAATGGACAGATGGGCTAGTTGGTAAACGTCCATGATAAAAAACAGCGCGAAACACGAGGACCCAGAGGAGAAAAATATATGTTTCATGTCAGCACCTTGTCCTCTATGTATTTCTCTCCTCTGTGTCCTTGTGTTTAGGGCCGTTTTTCATCATGAACACGGTTGAAATCCTGTTCGCAGATAACTTCTCATCATGGTGTTTAGCTAACACCGTGTCTTTATTACGACGTGTGAGCAATGTGCACTATAAAAAGAGAAATCCGTTTTTGAAAGTTTTTTTTTTTCGATGCTCGAGAGCCTTCTTGAAGCTCATGAAGAGCGGTTTTTCGACTCAAGCATTATCGCCTCGTGGCGAACAAGAAGTGCATCTGGGCGATGAAGAACTGTTGCGCTTAAAAAGAAATTGAGCTGAAAAAAACCCAGTATACGTTTTCACAAGAAACTTTTTTTTTTTTTGTAGAGAAGGGGGGGGGGGTGCTTAAGAACACCCTTTTAGGTTGCAAACTATGACCGAGCCAAAGAACCCTACGAGGTTGTTTTTCGACCAGATGTCTTCTTTAGAGTGTGCGAGACGCTGTGCTCCAGGCTTCAACGAAAAAAAAAGAGGGAGAGCGCAGCCGAGCTCAGGGTACTTAATTATATTTAGCTGTCACAACTCTCACAACTCTCGCGTTTCTTTTAACTGGAACGCTCCCGTTATTACCTGTCAATGCCAAAAATACAAAATCAGTTAATACAAAAAGAACGATTTCTGAAAAAAAAAATATTTTAATAGCTAGGACCAATTTTCTGACGCTTTCACGCTTAAACTTGAAATCTTAGTTTATCGTGATTTTCTTTCACCGATGATCACAGCTTCAATCTTTGTCCGAAACAGACCACCGAAATACACCAATATCCGAAAAAAAAAAGAAAACGGAAAACGTTTGGCCTAATTATGCGGTGAAAATATATATTTTTCTTAATCACACGCAGGAGTTTCTCGCGATGACTGACTCGAGGCATCGTTAAAACTCGGCCACTTCCACACCATCCTTATTTGGTCACGAGCGTGGACCCGAATATCGACCGACGCATTGAGCTAGAGTACACGCGCACAAGCCGAGCGAACGCGATGCTCGCTCTCACTTGGTCAGCCACCTTATGTCGTCGTGTTTTCAGAATTTAGGAGTCAACATCTGGTATAACAAAAATTTGTTATAAAGATACAAAACATTTCGAAGGTGGAAAATAACCACATATATAATTAAAGTTATTCTCATATTTGAGAGAAAGTTACGCATCTAACTTATTGCACTTCAGTATTTTGCCTAATAGCTTCACACTGTATAATAATCACTTCATGAAGTGAGGAAAAAAAAGAATATATACTATAATCCTTTAAACGAGGATTAGAAGATCTCCACTGAAACGAAAACTCTAAATGATTTGTACAACTACATAGATTCGAATATTTGTCGCGTAAACACTTTCTAGATGGCGCAAATCGCCCCCCCCCCCCCCCCCCCCCAGTTAACAGGGTTTAGCTTTACGCACCTATCAAATCATTCAACGCCATTTGAACACCCGAATTTTGCAACTGACAACAAAGAAATATAGAGTCGTGATTGCATTGCTTGAAGTGATATTTTTCTTTTTTAGCTTATGTAACTCATAATGAATCGCACAGAGTCAATAACTCTAGCTGTGAAGTCAAAACGCCTTACTGAACTTCCGCGTGTCGCTGAGGCCGCCGCAATCTCGAGCAACATATCTGTATGCCTCACGTTGTGCATATTCGAGAATATTCGTAAATTATTTTTGGTCTCGTTCCGAAGCCCATAAATTATTGCGTCCTACTATGGGAATGTCTTCCTCGTGGGCACGTTTAGAAAGCGCTTTGCTCCAACTGACAAATTTTTTGCGCCACTGCACGCTTTCGGTCGCAGAGTCCATTAAACTAAATTAGGATAATCGACAACAGACTGTGGTATCATAGTCGGCACTTAATTTTACATCAAGATGGAATGTTGGGGTAGCTTGCTATTCACCGTTACAGGTATACGCTCGAAAATAAACATGAACAGGTCGAAAAAATAACTCGAGTTTCGAAGCTATTATAAATTAACAAACCTAAAATATAATAACTGCAAATGTTTATTATCATTCCTAAATGATATATATTAAGAACGTTGTAGCCAACAAATTTGAAGAAGTATTAAATTTGTAATGCTCAATGCACTTTAAGAGACTGCCGCTGGAATTGGACCGTCGGTTTACTTCTTTAAAAGAAACCTTTAAATGTTATATTTCAATACTAATCTAAGTATCAATCTGTTTATAAGAAAACTGCAATACAGTCGCGGTGGCATACCTAAATACCTCAGCTGAAAAAAGAAATGTCTATAAATAGTTAAAGGGACCATGAAATGATTTTAAAATCGAGTTTCATCCACCGCACGTCGTAAAAGGTGTGAAAAGAAACACAAAAACACAAAAATAGGGAGCCCAAAAAAATTATTTGCTATAGAACTTTTAAAAGAAAACTGGACTCTTTTGCGCCTTCCTTCCTTCGCCTGTTCACTACGATGCATACGCAGAATCGGTGCACGTCAGCCGAATCCACATCGCCTATTGGGTAAGAGCCTACCTCACCAGCACCGCGATCGTAAACAATAAATAGCCGGCGAATGTTTCCTAAAAGTTTTGTTAAATAATATTCAGATCCACATTTTGTAGCATAATTAGAGATGTGTGGCGAAAATTGCCAAATTTGATATGGATGGATGGATGGATGGATCTGGCTAAACCCTGTGAATCGGGCGGTGGCTTGCGCCACCTAGCCAACATTATAAATCTAATATGTTTTGAATTCCAAGATTAAATCTCACCCCTGCCTCGATTTTAGCCACCAGTCTGATAACCTCCGCTTGGTTATTTCTACCCGTGTAAAGTCTATTTTTCCTTCACTCTCTTTAAAACCCAATGCTTTGATTAAATCCGCCCGGTCACTGTTAACTGTTGGGTGAAGCCCTTTACAGAAAAGTATTAAGTGTTCAGCCGTTTCCTCCTGCTCCCCACACACACTACATAAAGTGTCCATCTCCTGGTACTTAACCCGGTACGTCTTAGTCCGCAATACTCCTGTCCTGGCCTCAAACAACAAAGAGCTTCCCCTAGAATTATCGTAGATATTTTCTTTGCAAATTTCCTGTTTGAACATTCTGTACGTCTCCAGTGCTGGTTTTGTCTGCATACCCGTTTCCCACAGACCATTCTCTGTTTCTTTTATCCTTTTCTTAACCCGTAATTCCTGGTTGGCGCCCCCACTGCCGCCCAAATATTTGCTTGATAATTTTCTAGTTCGCTTTCTCCATTTGGTTTCTACATTCCTCATGTACAAATAACTGAAAACTTTCCTAGCCCACTGCTCTTCCTCCATTTCCCTCAAACGCTCCTCAAATTCTATCTTGCTGCTAGCTTCCCTGCCCTCGAATGACGTCCATCCCATGTCGCCTTGTACCCCCTGATTCGGCGTATTTCCATGAGCTCCCAAAGCAAGCCTACCTACGCCCCGCTGTTTAATTTCTAACTTTGCTTGAATATCTGGTCTCATGCACAGGACCGCATTGCCGAAGGTCAGGCCGGGAACCATGACCCCTTTCCAAATCCCCCTCACCACTTCATACCTACTGTAATTCCACAGAGCCCTATGTTTCATGACGGCTGCATTCCTGCTACCTTTCATCGCTACATGTTTTTCATGCTCCGTTAGATACTCAACACCATTATTTATCCATACCCCAAGATACCTGTACTTATCCACTGCCTCCAACATGACCTCTTGTATCCTATGCTCGCCACCATCTTTATCATTAAAAATCATCACTGCCGATTTTTCTTGACTAAATTTAAGACCTAGTTTATCTCCCTCTGTACCACAGATATCCATTAATTTCTGCAAATCTTCTTTGTTGTCGGCCATTAGCACTATATCATCTGCATACATCAGCCCCGGTAGTGATTGTTTAATCCATTCACCTTGCTTGATGAAAGAAAGGTTGAAGCCAAACCCGCTCCGCTCTAGTTTGTTCTCCAATCCCTGTAAGTATAACATGAACAACAAAGGCGACAAAGGGCAGCCTTGCCTAAGCCCCCGCTCTATCTCTATAGGCTCCGATACATTTGTTTCCCATTTTATAAGCACCTTGTTGCTATTATATATATCTTTTAAAAGATTAGTTACTCCAGCTTCTACCCCTAATGTACCCAGTATGCCCCACAAATTCTCTTGAATTACACTGTCGTAGGCTCCTTTGATATCCAGAAACGCTAGCCATAGGGGCCTTTGTTCCTTTTCTGCTATTTCGATACACTGCGTTAAAGAGAACAGATTGTCCTCTAACCTCCTTTGCTTCCGGAACCCATTCTGCAGCTCCCCCAGCACCCCCTCGCTCTCCACCCATGCCTGCAGTCTATCCTTTATAATCTGCATCACCACCCTGTAAATCACTGACGTCACCGTTATAGGACGATAGTTGTTTATGTCCGCTTTGTCCCCCTTTCGTTTATATATCATGCTCATCCTGCTTAGTCTCCATTCATCGGGGGCTTTCCCATCCGTTACCATTTTATTCACTGCCTCTCTTAATGCTTGCTTAGATTTTGGGCCCAAGTTCTTGATTAACATAATGGGAATACCGTCAGGGCCTGTCGAGGTGCTACTAGGAACTCTTTTCTCTGCCCTTTCCCATTCTCTTTGTCCGAACGAATCCATAGCACTTACCGGTCTGTTCTCCTGCGATAAAGCATGTGCCTCATTCCTTCGGTCTTTAAATTTTTCCGCCATCATTGTCCCTATATGCTGCATTGCCTTATCCCCTTCCAGTCGAGTACCTTGAGCTGTAACTATAAACCTCTGTTCTAAACTTGTCTTATTACTCATGGAGTTCAGATGTTTCCAAAATTTCTTGGCTGCGTTTTTATCCTTTTTGTGCACTTTTGACAACCATTGGGACCCCCTTGTTCTCATTTTCTCACTGATTAAACAGGATGCTTCCCTTCTATAAATTATGAAATTATCCCATTTTCTGTCTACTTCGGCTTTTGGTTCCCCCCTTTGCTTGGAATGTCTGTGTTCCCTGGATGCTTCCTGGCGTCTCTTTATGGCGTTCTTAACCTCCCCATCCCACCAGCTCTTGGGTTTATGCCTTCCTTTTCCTTTTTCTCTAGGTCGGACCTTGGATAGCTCTAGCTCAAATAATCTCATTAAATTTGTGTAAGTCCATTCTGCTGTGGTATCGCCAGAAATTAATTCCTCAATTTGTTTGGTTGCTATCTCCAGTTGCTTCTCCGAGTAAAAGATCCTATCTGGTTGTTCATCTTGCATCTTTCCTTTCCCGGTTTCTCTCGTAAAGCTCAGCTTGATCCGTTTGTGATCACTACCCAGGCTTCTGACCCCAAGTTCATCTATGTTCATTACCTTTAGCCTATCATACATCCTATGCGACATTAGTGAATAATCTATCGTCGAATGCAAACTCCCTACCTCCCAAGTTATGAGCCCTTCACACTTCTCGGTACTGTTGCATAAAACCAAGTCATGTCTTTCACACATATCTAGCAGCATGTTACCTGTCGAATCCGTGTACCCGTCCATATCTTCAATGTGTGCATTCATGTCTCCTAGTATAATAATCTCACACCCCCTCCCTAGTTCATTAATGTCACTTGCCATACATTCTATAATTCTTTTGTTTTCCTCTTTGGCATCTGCTCCTGTCCACAAATACACAAAGCCAAGTAGTGTTTGCTCCCCCGCCACTTTTCCTTTTAACCATAAATGTTCCACACAATCCTGTTTGACCCTTTGCCAATCCGTACTTTTATGAATGAATGCCCCAATTCCACCTCCTTTTCTGTAGCCTGCTGTTCTATTGCAATATTCCCACGCATAGTCTGGGTTACAGGGTGGTTGCTCTGTGTCCCTAAGATGCGTCTCCACAAACCCATATACCATTAAATTCTCCTGTCTCAGCTGCTCTTCTATTTCCTCCCATTTCAGCCTATTCCTGCCACCTTGCATGTTAATATACCCTATGTCTGAAAAAACTTTCCGCTGGCATTTATGTCTATTACTTCTACGGCCTCTACGCTTCTTTGCCATTGGTTCCTCTTCCGGTTCACCTTCGCCTACTCCGGAGCCCTCAGGGCCCTGGGTCCCCCTAAAAAAGCTGTTGCCTGGCAACCTATCCTACTGCCTACCCTCCTTCCCGTGGCACCACTGTAGTGGATGCCATCCTGTGCAAAAGGGTGGGAGCCAGCCTCGTACACGTCCCTGTTCACCTCCATTACGCCGTACCCAAGTCGCCGGCTCATACCCCTAATGACCCGGTTAGCTTCAACTACTCTCCTTTCCATCCCGCTAGACTGTCCCTGGACCTCTGGGATTGTGCATATGGTCACATGCACTTTCTCAGAGGCCTCCCTAAGCTTACGCAACCCCACCTCCAGCTGTCTCTCAAGGTTCTGGCTTCTTCCCTTCAGCACATCGTTGAGACCAGCATGGATAACGACTAGGTTCTCGTTTTCCATGTTGTCCCATACTACCTCCCGGGCTTTGGCCATTGCATCTACTATGCACTTACCTGACTGGGCCTCCACCTTCACCCGCCTGTCTGCCCTCACCTTTGCCAACACGCCCTCCTCGACCCTCGCTATGTTGGAATCTCCCACCACCAGCACCCTCCTGCGCTCGAACCGTTCGTCCCCAGCCCGCGACTGCTGCCCTCCGGATTGCGGGACCTGGCCCGCCTGCCGCTGCGGTGCTCCTGCCCGCCGTACGGGACTGCCGCTTGTCACCCGGTCCGTCGCCGCCTCTGCCTCATCCGGAACCTGCTGTGCTACAGCGCTGTAGGTTCGTGGTGCCTCCGTGCTATCGCTAGCTCCCGCCGCCTCTTCCCGAGCACCCACGCCAGCCTCGCCCTCCACATGACGCTGGCCCGACACGGGTTCACCCTCCGCCCGCGCCAAGAGCTCCACCCGCTCTTCCAGCCTGGCCCGCTTTTCCCGCTCCTCCTGAAGCTCGCCGGCCAACCGCTCCACCAGGCCTGCGCTGCCCGCCTCCCTCCTCAGCAGCTCGCCGACCTGGGTCTCCAGCTCCGCACGCTTCTGACGCTCCAACTGCAGCTCCCGCCTGAGCTCCTCAACGCCAGCTGCCCGTTCCCCCTCCATCCTCCGAACGGCCTCGTCCAGAATTGCGCACATCCGGCACGTGAAGCTCCGGGCCTCCTCGGCGTCTGCCAGGCTCTCGAAGTCCGTTTCATCTAAAAAACACCAGCGAAAGCACCTTTCGCATTGTACATGTTCGGCGTCGCCCTTCGGTTTCCTTGCCTGTCGACCCATCTAGCTCCTAGCTAAAAAGCCCGCCAAAACCACCGCCAAAAATCCGGAAACAATGACCACTCTAGCCTAACTTACTGGTGGCTGCCTGCGGCACAAGCCGCTTAAACTAGCCTAACTACTTACCCTAGCGTTAACTAACTTTACGGTAACTATCCCATACAGACACTACTCCATGCACTTTAGGTCCAACTCACAAAAAACCCGTATCAACCGAAAAGAAAAAGCCCGCCAAAAATTCGGAAACAATGACCACTCTAGCCTAACTTACTGGTGGCTGCCTGCTGCACAAGCCGCTTAAACTAGCCTGACTACTTACCCTAGCGTTAAGTATACTTTACGGTAACTATCCCATACAGACACTACTCCACGCACTTTAGGACCAACTCACAAAAAACCCGTATCAACCGAAAAGAAAAAGCCCGCCAAAAATCCGGAAAAAATGACCACTCTAGCCTAACTTACTGGTGGCTGCCCGCGGCACAAGCCGCTTAAACTAGCCTAACTACTTACCCTAGCGTTAACTAACTTTACGGTAACTATCCCATGCACTCTAAAACTAATTTACGAAAAAAAAAAACACCAAATGGCACTTAGCTCAAAGCCGTCGAAGAGACCCGTGGAAGAGAGGTTCAGGAACACGTCCGTACCGTTCAGCCGCGCCAGACAAGTGATAATGCTGAGAGCCAAGCGCCATCTATCGTGTGGTAAACGAAGCAACTACTGCGCGTGCGCAGTAGGGCAGGGCCGCCAGTTACTTGGGTGACGGCGGCCGACGAACATTTATTTTCTTTGTTTTCCTTCCTCTCAAAACTCTGACTGACTGAACGTTTATTTTTCTACGTGTTCTTCCCGCGCGTGCCGACTTCAAGCAGCAAGAAAACAGTACTTAAAACAGACCACGACGAACAAGAACGCTGGATTCACCGACTCCGACGAAGCGTATAGGCCTAGCAGGCATTCCGACTCGGCGCTGCGTTGCTTCGTCGCAAGACCGTCTGCCTACGACCGGCTGGCGTGCTAAATGGAATATGCCCGCGCGACCCTTGTGGACCCTTCCCGTATTATAGTTTGATCACTGACCTCAATTCTAGATTAAGAGGTGAGGAGGTCAATCTCTTCCCCTTGTTTTCCGAGGCAGTGTTGACGAACACTCGTCGAAAAGGGACTCTCGTCGATTCTATCTTCTTGTTTTGTGTGATATAGAGCTGAAATAAACGCCGTATGGATTGCCTTCGTAACACGGTATGTACACTTTGTTATTGGTATGCCATTTTTATTCCGACAGACTGCACGTCACTGTCGACCCCGGTCCAACCTTTCTTTGCCGAGTGTCGCGTCAGTATCGAGTTGCAATCGTAAAAGAACGGTCCCGAAGCGCTTACCAACAGCGCGAATACAAGACTTCCATCAAGCGCGCGCGTCCGCTCCGAGTGTAAGCAGGTATTTACGTGGCTCTTGCTGACACTCGTAGTTCAAACGTATCTTTTTTAACGTCGGCTCGCTCCTGCATCTCCGAGGCCGCGAAAAACGCCATCTACGTCGCTTTGCAAACGACTGACACGGGCCGGCCCTTCTGCCAACAATGACGGGGTGGTGACAAGACTCGCTGCACTTCCCAACAGGCATACCGGCGTATGGGACTAGTCCCATGCTGTCGCTGTAGCGCAACATATCTCATTGAATTTCGCTCAGCTGCGATGCGGCGATGAGAGGCGCCGATTCAGGAAATACGTCGGTGACATCAGCGCAGTAAAACCTACCGGCGCACCCCAACTCGTTGCCGCTAACACTCCCATTCTCCTACTGCCGAGAGAACTTCCGGTTCCGGAAACGGTCTACGTCACGGCTTCTTTTGCGGTCAGTTGGAGAGAATGAAAAAGTCGATATTTCAATAATTTTTTGTGTAAAAGTTAATAAACCGAGACGAAAACGGATGCCTGTTCGGCATTCAGTGAACATTGACGGTTTAATGTAAAAGTTATCTGGAAAAAGTAAAAAGGTCATTTCATGGTCCCTTTAAGAAAACGCCACTCTGCAAATACCGCAAGACATCTAAAAACAAAAAAAACAAAAAAAAAACGACCTTGAGGCGTTTTGTCTTTATATGAATACAGCCAATCGTATTGCGTCTAAGTTTTTATAGTTTTGATTGTGCTTCAACTTAGATCATATGAGCTTGCTACCAAAGAATTATTGCGTTTTTTTTTTGTTTTTTTTTTGTCTGCTCAATTCATTTATTGCAGACAGGGAAGGGATTTTTTCGGTTGATTTCACTGCTTGAAAACGAAATTCTAATGTTTACGGCAAATAACCCATGGCAATAAAAATATTAGATCTTAAATAATAGAGGTCGGAAGAAGTAGCTGTAGTCTATTTAAAAAAATTGAGAATGACTAATAACTACCGCGCACGAAGGGGTGATTTGTGAATATTTTGTATTTAGATTACAGTCGCTTTAAGAGCGTATTTGAGGCGACGGACGCAAAGAAACTTGGATTTTGCGACGCTAGTTTCTCCTTTAGTACTGAACTCAACGATGTTTCCAGCACCAATGAAACTGTCCTCGATCTCAATTTTGTGCTGATATGTAAAGTCTAAAAGGATACCTTAATGTTCGCTGCCTTCAGGAATAAAATAATTTAACTTATTGCCAGCAATATTGCTTCAGCCTTCATTTTCGTAAAGAAGGGTAAATAAAATCACGGAATTACTAGTAAGATCAGAAAAAAAGATTGAATAGAGAAAAGGCCGTAGCATAAAACTGTGAAGTATAATTTGAAGAAGTCTGAATTGAGGCGTTACTCAACGATCTCTATGTCTAAATCGTTTTGTGGTGCTTTCTTTCCTCTTTTTTTGAGAATGAATAAGTCAGCTTTTGTTCGGTTTTGTTATTAATAGTTGTAGTTCTCAACTGCTGAGAAGATACTGCTCATGCATGAATTTTTCTCTCATCGGCTCTTTACCAGTAAATATTGATGGCGAGGTCTGTGGACCAATTGATGTTGAATAATTACATATTTACATATTCGTATCCGTGTTAGTGCGTGCCAGCCGCGAAACAAAGCCAGCCTTTCAAATACAATCGAAAACCCAAAATAGTTTGTTTTTATGCACGCGAAAGCAATTCAATGATAAAAAAAAAACACTTACTCCGGAAGCTCTTTTAGAGCGCAGCTCTTAGGGGCCCGTTCCCGGCTTGAGCGGCGTCGCCGTCGGCGTCGGCGTCGCCGTCGCCGTCGGCGTCGCCGTCGCCGTCGGCGTCGGCGTCGGCGTAACCGCAACCCTCGTAACCCTCGTGAGGGTTACGAGGGTTACGAGGGTTAATCTCATGAGGGTTACCCTCACGAGGGCCACGAGGGTTACTTACCCTCGTAACCCTCACGAGGGTTACGAGGGTTAGTTACCCTCAAAAGGGTTACCTTCACGAGGGTTACCCTCACGAGGGTTACTGACCCTCGTAACCCTCACGAGGGTTACGAGGGTTAGTTACCCTCACGAGGGTCACGAGGGTTATGAGAGTTACCCTTACGAGGGTCACGAGAGTTACCCTCACGAGGGTCACGAGAGTTGCCCTCACAAGGGTTACTAGGGTTACCCTCACGAGGGTCACGATGGTTACCCAGGTCGTGACCCCCCCTGGGGTCACGTGACCTGGGGATACCCCCCGAGGTCACGTGACCCCCCGTTGACGTCATAGACACTGATGACGTCGTCAGTGACGTCACTGATGACGTCACCGGCATCCGCATCGTCATCGTCATCATCACTGATGACGTCATTAGTGACGTCACTGATGACGTCACCGGCATCCGCATCGTCATCATCATCACTGATGGCGTCATCAGTGACGCTACTGATGACGTCATCGGTATCGTCACGTGGCCCCAGGTCACGTGACCCCCCGACGTCACGTGACGCCCCAAGGTCACGTGACTCCCACAAGGTCACGTGACCCCCAAGGTCACGTGACCCCCCCGCCCCCCGAGGTCACTTGACCCACCCCCCAGTACCCTTCCCTCCTCCTCCTCAAGAGCTGCGCTCTAATTCGGCGTTACAGGGAGTTGTAAACGGCTTTCATTTTTTTTTATTTTCCTAGAAAAATAGGGAACGAGATTTGAATAATTGAGCGAACCAGCTAAGACGCACCACACAATTATATATGAGGCTCACAAACCCCCTTTAGTTTAGTTTTATTTCATATAATTATATTATTCTCGTTCCCTTTTTTACTTTTTTTTCTGTCTTCGTCTAGCCTTTTTAGTGCACAGCTCTTAGGGGCCCGCTCCCGGCTTGAGCGGCGTCGCCGTCGCCGTCGGCGTCGGCGTAACCAAGGTCACCCAAGGTCACGCAACCCACAAGGTCATCCCAAGGTCACGTGACCCCCAAGGTCACGTGACCCCTCCCCTAGGGTCACGTGGCCCACAAGGTCACGTGACACCCAAAGTCACGTGACCCCCCCCCCCCCGAGGTCAGGTGACCCCCATCGAGGTCAAGTGACCCCCCCCCCGAGGTCCCGTGACCACCCCAAGGTCACATGACTACTCCGAGGTCACGTGACCCCCCTCAGGGTCACGTGAACCCCTCCCCCGAGGTCACGTGACCTCCCGATAACGTCATCGTCACTGATGACGTCACCGGCATCCGCATCGTCATCGCCATCATCACTGATGACGTCACTGATGACCTCACCGGCATCCGCATCGTCATCGTCATCATCACTGCTGACGTCATCAGTGACGTGACTGATGACGTCACCGGCATCTGCATCGTCGTCCTCATCATTACGGATGACGTCATCAGTGACGTCACTGATGACGTCACCGACATCCGCATCGTCATCGTCATCATCGCTGATGACGTCATCAGAGTCCGCATCGTCATCGTCACTGATGACGTCATCAGTGACGTCACTGATGACATCATCGGCATCGTCACGTTACCCCCAAGGTCACTTCACCCCCCAGTACCCTTCCCTCCTCCTCCTCAAGAGCTGCGCTCTAAATCGGTGTTACAGGGAGTTGCAAACGGCTTTCACTTTTTTTTCCTATTTTTTCCCTCACAGCCTGTTTTCCTTGTCCTCTCTTTTTTCACGATACCCCACTTTATCCATAGTTTTCGCTAGCTTTTTTTCTGCTACATTCAATGTCTTCTTTGTAGTTCTCTTGTACTTCAAATTTCTTTTTTAATTTCCTGTCCTTAAATGTCTACTCTTAATAAAACTAGCGTTTCGTGTTGCACTTCATTGAAATCTCATTTTGTTATCACAAGCTCCTTTTCATTGCAACCTTATTGTTTTCTTCGCATGTCTAGTTTTTCTTTTCACACCTTAAACCGCCTTTTTATATTATCCTTAGAAATCTTGGTGTTCTGACTGCCGGAAGGATTCGCTTGTGCGTCGTGTGTTCGAGCCTTCAGTTTATCTACATAGATAACCCCAATACAATCAGAATTCGGGGTGGATCATCCTGATTAACGCTGTGCAGGTTTGACAACTTGACATGATCGGTTACATCCCGGAACTTAGGCTTGCTCGGAGTTAGAGAGGCAATCGAATAATGTGATCTCAATGGCTTCAGTTTCATCTGGTTTCCAAACGCGCCTCGATTATATAATTCAATCAAATATCAGGTGGTGCCTTTGATATCATTTGCCAATTAACTTCCTTGTTCCACCGAATATTACACTTGAAGCACTTTAGGCTTCCGCTCTCTGCTATGATATGCCTGAATGTATTAATAATTTTTATTGTCATAATGTGTAATGCGAGTCGCCCTTGTTGGTTGTATGACATCCAATTTGATTTTTTAAGTATATTCCACCTTAAACAGGCAGTCTTTTGGCCACCGATAAGGAGGAACTCCATTTTAGGTAGCTGAGCTGAACTACTTCCAAATACTGCAAAAGTGAAAGTATACTTCAGTCCTAAATACCAATGTGAAACAATTAAGCTATAACAACTAACGTTGTTTAGAATACCTGTAGATTAACTTACGTCAGTATCACTTAATCCCAATGCCCCTTTTTTACAAAAGTTTATTATAAAAAAACCTCTTGATATGTTTTATATTTTCCTCAACGTGTTGCTCGTTGATTTCTTTTCTTTTTATCTAGCTTTTGACTAAACCTGCGAATACTGCGACATATGACTTTTTGTTGGAATTCAGAAATACACTTTTGCAATGATTATTTCTATTTCATTTAAAACAAATTAAAATCATTAGTCCCCTTACTTTTTTTCGTTCTTCCCAATTGTGTTCTTTTCCAGCTAACTCTCCAACTGGCTTTAAACTGTATTTATAATTATATTTTTATCAGTTTTTTAAATTGATTTCTCCCTTCATATATAGTAAAACTTCTTCTAGTGTAATACCGACATTTATATTTTACTTTTTTATATTTACCCATAAACATGCGCTAAAAATATTATGTGCTAAGAATCGCACGCTTTTACTTCGCGGACATTTAGAGTCGTTTCCGTTCCACCTTTCATTTCAACTACTCCTTGCTGCACTTTTACTTTCCGTCTCTCCCTAGTTTCAACCCCATTTGACTTCTCACCCCCCCCCCCCCCCCCGCCCCCCCCCCCCCCCCCCGCCTACCCTATTTTGCTGTCTATTCCCCAATCTCACAACCCGAGCGCGTCTTACATGCCGGCGCTCGAAGGTATTATTTTTGTTTCTTTTCAAGTGAGGCTCGCATTATTCATACTGGAATATGTATCAGTATCCTCTTTTCCCTACTTCACTCGCAATTCTAAGCCTGACCTGACACACCGAGGCGATGAGAAGATGAACCGTTTCTGCACTCCCATACGCTGCTCAGTAATTTAGCTCTCGGCGCATGTTCCGCATACCTCCTCGCCACAAATGCAATCGGGAAGAAGCTGGTTCTGGACTTTGCAAAAACTATACAAGTGGAAAATAAAATTGGTAGAAGGTTAAAAGAAGAAAAACTCCAGAGCGAAAAGTATTCAGTAAACAAATCCTGAGTGGTAACTGCTCCCGATTTAGCATCTAAATAATGGAAGAGCAAATGAAAAAACACTCTTCCACTCCCCCTCACCCTCAAAAAAAAAAAGAAGAAAGAAAAGTAAACGCGCTAAGCTTCTTTTTTTTACGTTTATCTTTTGGATACCGCTGGCCATTTTTTCACTTGGTGCCTTATTTGCTTCGCTTAGTTCTCACTAGGAAAAATTATTGTTCCGGCAAGTTTGAATTTTAACGAGTCAGTGCGTGCAGTAGCGGGCGTGGCGCCTGGAGATTTAGACTTCGTGTTCGCTTGATTTTAAAGCGATTGTTTTTTTTTCGAATGTTTTTATTTAGCTTTGGCTTTGGATTTGGATTGGGCAGAGTGAGGAAGGCGCCGCTTTCTCTTTCAACCTCCCTCTCTTCTTCTTCTAACCATCTACATTAGTCTTTCTAGGTTTACATTATTCCTTTTTTTCACGAAAATCCAGTTGGGCACAGTGGGCCAGATGTGCATTTTCGATTTATTTCTAACGACATCCAGCCTTATTGATTCTTCCACAACTATTAACCGCAGCAGAAACTACCCTCAGAAAGGCAAATTGCCTCTTCGGCTATCGAGATATTCAATTCCTCGCATTACCTTTACACTGTCGGTTTCTAATGGCTCCTAGAACAACTTAGTCGGTATTCCTAACGTGTTTCTAGAGTTTGAGCTGAAGACATTTTGTGTTATTTAAGGAAGACGACCTTAACCTATTATTAGTGGTTGGATATGAGCAGAGAGGAAGCTTCCAAGTATCGATGCTAATACGAATTATCGATGGCGTGCATCCTATACCCTAAATTATTTAAGCATGTCGAAAGATACCGCACTTTTCCTCGTTTCTTGTACGCTGGATAATAAAGAACCACGGTCTCTTAGCTTTTGATCTTCGTTCGTTGAGAGTAACGACTTGAACACTGATTGTGCTCAAAGAAACCGAGCGAGTGTTGTGTAGGATATGGGACTATTGAATATCGACGTTGGTGGCAAAAGTGCGGTTTATTTATGCAATATTAAAACTTTATTGTTATACCTCCCCTCCCTGTACACGGTTTCATACATATCTTCCAATGAACAAATAAGTGCTACTGGTCATAATATGCCAACCCGTTCGACAGCTCCGTTGTTCCTTCCCATACTTCGAGCACTGTTCTTCGGATTTTTGAAGGATTTGATGCTTTCTTAATAACAGCGCCGCTCCCTATCCCAAAGTCGTTCCGTCTGTCCGTCCATACATTTCCCGCTAAATTTTGGGGGGCACTTGGCGCCACATGACCTAAACACAAATTCAGTTTCGCCGCTAAATTTGGCCGAAAATTGATGTCACGTGACCGGACGTTACAGGACAATATGATAATTTTGTTTGGCCTCTAAATTTAGACGGAAAATATACAGCCACCTTACCGCGTGACCTTTGCACCAAGGTCACGCGGCCTGCTGTCGTTTGTCGTCACGTAACTTATACAGCAATTAAACTTCCCCGCTAAATTTGGGAATAAAATTGATATCGCTTAATTTATGGTGGACGTTGTTTTTCGCTAAGTTCATAAAATATAGACTCGTCCTCTTCCTGGCAACGACGTGTTATTTAACGTATTTTAAACAAATTTAAGCGATGCCTTTCAAATACTGCATTTCTTGCAGTAGAAGGCTTTGGATGTAAAGGTCGGTACCAATTGTTTCATTCTTGATGACGGGGAGGTTTGTTGTAGTGCATCGATTTACTTTGAGTTCTTGGGTAGTACTAAAAAATCTACATCTCATCACATCCAAACAATATTTTTCAAAAAGTCAGGTTATGCTCAAATTCGACCGATGAAGTGCATGTCAATGTGTCTCCGATCGTCTTTTTCTCCCGACTGAGATTTTTGTGCTTCATTGGGACACAGACTTTACGCACGTTGTGTAAAATTTATTTGATCGTGTAAAGTTGTAGTAGCCTCTCTTTGTCAATGAGCGCCAAATCTAATATTAATCGAATTAGCCTTAATTGGCCATTATTGTTAAACATTTCACAAATTTGCGTAAACTTTGGTCAAATTTTTAACGTGGCTGTCGTATCCAGCGTTCTATTTTTCGTAAAACTGTTTGTGCCAGTTAAGCACTCGTACACCAGACATCAAAATATTACCGTGCACATTTTGAAGCAGTTTTAGACGCTCACTGAACGATTTATTTGGTTTCAGAAACATTTTAGATTCATGCCCTGCTAATTTTTTACATGGACCACGATGACCCGTCTTGTCTGTGGTGGCTTGTCTCGCCTGCTTCCGGCTTGCCGCAGCTCAGCCACGCTTGTACCATTTTCTTCCGGAAGCTTGGCACTTGCATCACGTGTAATCCCTACTGTTAAAAGTTTGCCACCAACCGAGTACCGGGCCTTGTAATTTAAGATCCACACCTCGTAGATTGTTAGAATAAAAATGTAGTGGAGTGCAGTGTTTGCTGTGCGCTAATGCAGCGAAGAATTTACGCCATTACTTTACTGGAAATTAAATGAAAAACTTGTTACAATCTTATAAAAAAAATTTTGTTTAAACAATATGATTACTCATATGCCCGATTGCAATGGTTCGAAATAGTACATTCCTGTATGTATAACGCACTAGTCTGACGTATGATCCCGCCACCACATATAGGTGCACATTATTCCCGAAGAATTGTGATGATATTTTGAGAAACTTGTTTGTAAAGTTGCAACACATATAAATACCAAGGATAGGTCAATGAAATAGAAATAAAAATAGGCGAATGGTGCAAGCGCAACTTTTATGAAGTCAGTTTACTTATAGGAAATGTATCTTACGATAGAAATGTTTACGACAAATTAGATTCCTTGTCCTCTTTGCTTTTGATCGTTTCTGTATTTTTTTTACCCATGGTTTAAATCTTTCAAGATTTCTGTGGGTACGTTTCATCTGACTGTGAGCAGAGAAGCGATGTCTTACGTGTTCGAGTAAATGAAAATAATTAAATTTACGTCGGTTTATTTGAAAATATCCGAAAAGCGTACATAATTTTTTTTTGTCAACGACTGAGTAGCGATCAGTGATTGCAGACAAACAATCATAAACAGCATCTCCTGCATTTAGGGATGAGCAATTTGGTTCCGCTCTAATAAAATTAGGTATGTATTGCCTTTTTAAATCAACCCAAACAAAATAATGGCTTGAAGCCAATGTAAAAACGACGGAACTCAAGCAATTTGGTTGCGTTCAAAAATCCTCTATTACCGTTTTTTTCGGTTAATATTCCGCGCACTTTACATTTTCAAAAGTTGAGATTTTACGCGGTTTGGACCACCTACAATTCGGACCATCCAAGGTTTTGCTTTTATAGATTGTTCACTATGGCGAGACGTGAAGTGTTTTGTGATTACTAGAGAATGTAAATGGATAATTAGGTATGATGCAAAGCATTTTTTGTCATCTAATAATGCAGCTAGTTGTCAAACTGTTGGTTGTATGAGATTTGATTAGATACGGACTAGGCACAAAGCGCTGAATAAGTAAAAACAAAAGCACACTCTGAACCAGGTGATGAATATTTAAGGAAACACTTTAATTTTTCAACTGAAATTTGGCCCTGTTAACTATACACCAGGCGCGGACTATAGTCAAGAATATACTCTATGTAGAAAACACTCCTGGCAAACTTTTCTGCTAAATTTAGCTAGAAAGGTCTAAAAAGGTGAAAGGTCCTGCTTAACGTACTTTCATAGACCTTAGTTTAGGGAAGGTGGGGGGGGGGGGGGGCAGCCGTATAATGTATACTACGTTTAAAGGGCAAAGGGATGGCTTAAAACAGAGTCAAATGGTGTAACTAGATTGGCACAGAAGATGGAAAAAGAACGAAACTCCAGGAGAAAACACACATAGGAAAAGCTCAATAATGAAATACGTCAAGGGCAACGGGTCATTCGATGAAAGTTCTGCGGGGAAACGTAGTTAGCTCATCGCTACATCATTAGCCGAACGAACACGGAGCCTTCACGAAAACCGACATCTTTTATTCTTTTATTTATCCGAAAAACACCGGCAGAAACAAAAGTTACAAAAGCCGTGACGGTGACCCTCACATCTAGGAAGCGACTTGGGTTTCCAGCTGTCTCTTGCAGTGTGGTTGGAGTCTGGACGAGAGAGTTGGGAATTCGGGGGAGCTGGATGAAATCGACAAGCTGGCCAAGGAAAGCTACGTAGGTACGATTTCGAGCGAAATAGGGCGCACAGAAGCGATTTTCGAGCTTTAGACTGTAGCGCCCCATAGAACTGGACTATGTGATTATCCGTGGTATTCCCCGTTGGCGACGAAGAAGGAGACGAGTATCTGGGGAAAAAATGAGTATGTCGAAAGATTGAATTGCGTTGGGGACGTACAGAAACTGATTGTTTTGTGATAGAACCTTGTGTGCGGCGTAGTCAAGGCCGGTATTGTCGATGTCTCGAAGGAGCGGTCGAACTATTTGGGAACTAATGTCCTCAATCGTATTTTATCGTGGCTTCTATATTTTTTTGTCTCTTGGTTTGTTTCTGTGTCTACAAAAAGGGTCTGTGTATTTTCTATCTCTTTCTGTGTGTCCGTACATAGTTGTTCGTCGTTTATAGTTTAATGTTTCGCTTCTGAGGGGTTTATATTTATTTTCCTCGCATTTGTTCTCTGTGCCTTCTCTTCAGAACTTTCATATTGTGTCTGGTTTTCATTTAATTGACGATTCCAGAAAGTCGAGTTGACGAGAGCCTAAACAACGGTAGAACACCGTGGTAATCTTGTTTTTTTTGTGTGTTTTTTTTGTGTCCCCACCCGAACGGTATCTGCAGACTTAGTTCCCAGAAACTTTGTAATTGCAGGCTATCCATCCCCATACTTTTTATCCGCAGACTTTGTATCTGCCGTTGAATCGCATCCTGAAGCTCGAAGTGTGTATGTGTAGTTATATTCGTGAAAAACCTTCTACCTGGAATTTCTGTTTTAAAGATTATTTAAAAAATCGATTTGGGCATGCAAGCTTGTGCAAAACACACCTATCCTGAACAAAAGGTTTGGGGCCTCTTCTTTAAAAATGCATTGTATGGGAACCTTCTTTCGGAGTTTTGAGGGAAAACTTAATGGGTTTTGTATTTGAGGATAAAGCACAAAATCGTCTTCATCTGGCCTCCAGGATCACGGATATCGAGATTACTTTTTTCAGTTTGGTGCAGGGAGGCTGCAGAAACTAATTCTAAAAGTGCCACTGAAGCCCCTCCCTCCCGGGGCGTGACGTCATGTTAGGAGTTTTCGGAATCCCTGCTCTCGCGCATCTTCAGCGCCTGTCAAAGCTATGCACGCGCACCCTTGCTGTTTTCTAAAAGGTCAGAAAGCGACGTCAAATCTGGCGTCAAGACAAAAAGTACAACTGGCAAGCTTTCAATCGCACGCGCTGCTCACAAGAACGACACGCGCTCGGTGGCCCAAAAATCTTAGCATTACGTGACGACTGGTTGGAGGTGTTTCGCGTTTCCTCTTGCTTACTTACAGCTTCGGAGACAGAGAACTTAATATTCAAACTCGCAGGATAAAAATACGCCAGAATTCACCTCTAACTCGTTGTTCTCCAAAAGGCATTTCAGCTTCCGTTTGAGAAAGTAGTCTCTGTCAAAAAAAATATTGAAAGCCCAGCCAGCGTTCAAACAAGGAACCATGCGAGTGCCTATACGAATCTTAAAAAAAAAAACTAAGTAACCCCACGCATTACTGGTATTTGTTGTTGTTGTTTTGTTTTGTTTTGTTTTCGAGAGTCGGTAGGTTAATTTGTATTTTTCTTAAACCTACCTCAGCCTTAAGGAGGGGGGAGTGTGGGAACCACGGGTTCCCCGCATCCCTATCTAGGCCTAGCTCAGGCAGGCCGTGGGACGTCGCCACGTGGGGGCGCGTCCCGGATGCGAGGGCGAAGCCGTATTCCCTTGTGGGCGGCTTTCCCTCGCCCTTCTCGGGTGATTTGCCTAAGGCACACCCCTCGGGATCATGACTTGGACGCGTCCGCCCCTCCGGGGAGCCACCTACATCCGACCCACCCCGGGCGCGTCCATTCCCGCAGGCTATATAAGACGGCCCTAATCCAACGGGCGGAACTTTCACCGGGGGAGGCTCTGCTCGACGGAGCCTTCATATCCTTATCTGATCCTCCCCCTCCGTGATACTGTCAATAGCGGCAGCGCGGACTCCGACTGGCGATCCTGTCAAAAGCAGGGTGTTGGAACGAAATGTTTTTCGTTCCGTTTTCATTTTCGTTCCATACAAAAAAGTTCCGTTCCGTTTCCTCTCCGGAACGAAAAAATAATGCTCCGTAACGGTTCGTAACGGTTTCTTTCTATAAAAAAAAAAAAAAAAAAAAATCGCAGCGAAAATTAAAAGGAACGTAACGTTTATTTTTACACAAAAATAGATAATTCAGGTGCTCTAGAGGAATCCGCGGAAACGACATTGCTTCTGAGATCATGTTCATTGCCTTGAGAATGAGATCATGTTCATTGCCTTGAGAATGAGATCATGTTCATTGCCTTGAGAATGAGATCATGATCAAGGCACCGAGCATGATCTCAGAAGCAGCACGTCATCAAGTGTGCTCGGTGAAAGGCAAGACCTCTGGTCCGATAAAATAAATTTCAGCGCCGAGAAGGCCCTGAAGGCCCATAGGGATGAAGAAGTACATTTTGCAACAGAGTCTCAGACAGCCGTATCCGTAGAAAAACAAAAGATGGACTTCTACAACGCCGGGTCACAAACTTCCCGCGCTTGCCGTGATCTGTTGTCTGTCTGTGTCGTCCGAAGAAAGCATGGAGGGAGAGGGCGCAAGAGCCAAGGAGAGCGTTGCGAGCGTGTGAAGGCGTCGCGCCACCGCGCTCTCATTGGTGGGAAGCAATGGTGCCTTGCGTCATGTTTTTTGTTTCTCGTAGTAGTTTTTGTCTTTGTTTTTGCTATGCTTGTTCGCCCGGAGTTTAGACGCGGGGGCGATGCTTGTTTTCTCTTTAATTATGGTACAAACCAACGGCAGTCTGTTCGCTGCGTGAAACGAATTACTGAAATACCTGATATTTTCCCTTGAACCGAAAACCGATAAGAAAATTTTTCGGTTTCACTCCGGAACAAAATAATAAATAACGTTTCGATTACGTTTCCGTTCCGCCAAAAAATATCGTTTTTTTCGTTTTTCGTTTTTGGTTTTCGTTTTGTTCCGATACCCTGGTCAAAAGAGACAGCGCCGTCATATCCAACATTGTCGGCCTTCGGGCAAGCGTGTGGCATCTAAGTCAAATAAACACGTCTTTATCCGGACCCAAGGAACCTTCTGTGTTTCTAAGTGGTACACCCATAAAAGGGGAATCCCACATCTGGCGCCCCAACGTGCGGCCTGTCCGGCGACCGCAAACAAAGCAGCACTCTCGCAATGGCAGCGAACCAGGCCAATTTCCGGGCAAGAACTTCGTGGACAGAGGGAGAGGCGAACGCCCGACACCCGATGCCACTCAACAGCTTTGTGGCCACGCCAGCCACGCACGGACACAGTCAGAAAGTGTCCTTTCAGCCGAGCTTCCCTAATGGGTATGACTCGCAATGCCTGGAATGCAACCATGGCACTCCTTTTCGGAGCGCGCCAGCCTTCATCGCTAAGCCAAGCCCACCCGCGACTTTCGTAGTCAACACGGGTCCGACAAGACAAGAGACAATGACGCAACAGCAGGAAAATGCAGCCTCTTACAGCTTCGATCTCTTAACCTCAGACTGGCCGTCAGCTTCTCCGCATGGAGATAACACTGACGCCGTCTACGAGCCGCAGCACAGCACAGCTGCTACAGGCGCAACAAACCACTTGGCGGGCCCATACAGAGAGAACAACCCGCCAGCCGCACATGCGGAGAGCGATTCTCACAAAAGAGAAAACACGCTTGGCGCGTATCACCCCCTGCTAGAAAACGCAGCTCGGGTGATCGAAAGCCTGACGGGCGCACTGCAAACAGCAGTTAGGCCCCCGCCGCCGACACGGCCACCGGTCAGAATCCCTGTCCCGACATACCAAGGGTACGGAGACCGAGTGAGTGCGACAGACTTCCTCGAAAACCTGAAAAAGTACCAACAGGCCATGGGAATGTCGGACCACGAGATACTAGAACGCATATTGCCAATCTCGTTGGTGGACCAAGCGGCGTGGTGGCTCCGTCAACTGTCGTCGATCGAGCAGTTCCGCAAGGCATTTCGCCAGGAATTCCTCCCTGCAGACTACGAACGCAGGATGAGGCGAGAGCTCGAACAACGGACCCAAAACCCAGACGAGTCACTGTTGGAGTTCGCTAAGGCGATGCAAGAGCTCTTTGAGCTAGCAGAACCCTCAGCGCCCAATGCAGAGCGGGCAGAGCGAGTCATTCGACAAACGCACCCGACTTTTGCGGCGCATCTCCGAGGCAGTCGCTTTCGCGACTTGAACGAACTGACCTCGGAGGCTCGGCGGATTCAGGGAGACATTCTCGCCGCATGAGCGTATCGTTCCCCCCCCCCCCCCCCCCAGCATCAGCGGCACTCGAGCCGCGCTGCGCGTGGAACGGTGGCGCGGCGTCCCGAAACAGGAGACACGAAGCCGCCCACTACGCAGACGAGCGGAGTCGAAAGACGTACGACATATCAGATCGTGCGCTCGACCCGTACTCCTATGAACGGCGGGCAGCAGAGACTGCGCCGCAGTTCAACAGGCGAGATCGGACCACAGAGTGACCGACGCCACGGGAGGAAACGCGGCCAAAGCGTCCAAACACACAGGACGAAAGGCGTGGCGCACATCAAAGCGCACGACAGGACTCAAAAAAGGTCCCGCAACAGCGTTGCTTTCGCTGTAATAGCGCCAACCACCAGGTTCGACAATGCCCAGAACGGCAGAACCCCGGTCCCCAACAGTCGGGAAACGAGCAAGGCCGCCGATAACCAACCCGGCGGCTCAAAACGGCACGGAGCAAGAGACTCTTTTGCCTACACCCTACAGAATAGGCTTTCCGACCGGCAAGCTAGCGCCATTAATAGCCCTGACGATTGTCGGTCGGACGTTCAAGGCACTGCTGGACACAGGAGCCAGCGCCTCGCTTTTCGGCGACGAAGTGTTGACCGACCTCCAGCAAAACTCAGTGCATATTGCCGCGCGCCAAGTAGTCAACGCGGCCGTGGCCTAACGGTTATCGCGCTTGCCTCCCACGCGAAGGGCCAGGGTTCGATTCCTGGGAGCGGCGCATCTTTTTGTTTATTCCTGCAGACTAGTATTCTGGTGAATTCGTGAACAGTCTTGCTGATTCGAGATTAGAATGTTCCACGCGCCGAACCTTCTACGCCGGATGCTCCAGAAACCCACGCGTGTACAAAAGCGGCTCCGCGTGGCAAGCTGGAGTCAGTTTCGCCGCAGCGTTCGATTCTGCTGCTACGCCGACTTCGACGCCCGCGACGCTCCGTTATTATCTTTTGTGCCCTTTTATTTTTGGCACAAGTTCGCCACATTAAACATTTATTTATCTCTGTTTATTTATTGTTTATTGGTCACCACCCGTGACATTTTGGTGGAGGTGCGGGGTACCGCATGCCCGTGCAGCGTTCCCCTCCCAGGACCCGGAGTGCAAGCCCGACTCCAAGCTCGCTGAGAAGACCACTCAGTGCGGAACCTGAAACGCCGCCGCACCAAGGGAGAGGATCCGGAGTACGGTTTGCTCCTGGACAAACCCAAGCCGAAGAAGACGACGAGGGACAACCAGTCCCAGGCCCCCGCCGCTCCTGCCGTCGTCTACCTACCCGTCCCTCCTCGGACACCGGCTCCCTTCCACGGCGAAAGCCACGAAGACATCGACGACTGGGTCCAACAGTACGAACGAGTGGCCCGTCATAACGGGTGGACACCGGAACAGTGTATGCAAAACGCTTACTTCGCCTTGGAAGCCACCGCCCGGAACTGGTTCGAGAACCACGAAGCTTCGATCACTTCCTGGGAGCAACTCAAGGCTGAGTTGCGAAGAACGTTCACGAACCAACAACGAAGAGAACGCGCGGAAGAGCTTCTTCAAGCGAGGATTCAAGGCTCTAACGAGAGCGTCGTTAGCTTCGTGGAAGATGTCCTGCGACTGAGCAACCGCGCCGATCCCGAAGCATCCGAAGCAAAGAAGCTCAGAGTCTTGATGCGTGGCGTCAAGGAAAACATTTTCGGAGGTCTTGTGCGGAGCCCGCCTACCACCGTCGAAGGCTTCATGACGGAGGCCACCAACATCGAACGTGCCCTTCAAGCACGAGCCACCCACTATCACCGAGTTCCCGGCGTCGGTTCCTTTTCGCCTTCCGGCTGCAACACCACGGACATCCGCGGGATGATCCGAGACGTCGTCCGGGAAGAGATCAAGAAACTTCTACATGCCGCCGCAAGCCCAGCTTCGCCCTCAATCGCCGAGATTGTCAGGGAAGAAGTCCAGCAAGCACTGCAGCCTGAGGTTCTCGTCAGCACCGCTCCGGAACCACCGACGTTGAGTTACGCCGCAGTGGCCCGACGGCCACCGCCTCCTCGTCGCACCTATGTCACGCCGCCCCCACGTCAGTCTCCTGCGCCGCAGCACGACCGACGCCACGACGACCAGGTCCAGTACGCCTGGCCGGAGCCTCGCGCACCCCGCAAGACCGACGTGTGGCGAACGCCCGACCGACGCCCTCTGAGCTTCCATTGCGGAGAAGCGGACCACACCTACCGCCGATGCCCATACCGACGACTCGGGCTACGCGGGTTCCACCCGAACGACCCGCGCCCCCGTCATGGTGAACGCCCTATCGAGATCGACGAGTACCTGCGACGACCTCAGTCCCCCGAGCCTGCGTCCCGCCGAGAGTTCCGGTCGCCGTCACCGCGACGTCCAGCTTCGCCGATACGCCGACCACGACGTGAAAGCCTGTCCCCTCTCGCTCCTCGCCGGGGAAACTAGGCGCGGCAACCCCTGGAGGTGGAGTTGCCGAAGACGACCGACGCCAAGATCCTCCGCGAACGTCGGGGGGCCCCCACTCGAACGCTACCAGAGACCAAAACGACGCCGCTGCAGTGGTGTCCAATAACCTAAACGTCGTCATCGATGGCCACGACGCGTCCGCACTCATGGACACCGGAGCAGACTACTCAGTCTTGAGTGGGAGGCTCTCCCGCCGCCTTCGAAAAGTCACGACGCCGTGGGATGGACCTCAAATACGAACCGCCGGAGGGCACCTCATCACACCCATCGGGAGATGCACTGCTCGCGTCGAGATCCGCGGTGAAACGTGCCCTGTGAAATTCGTCGTTCTACAAGACTGTTCCAGAGATGTCATTCTCGGCATGGACTTTCTGTGCGAATACGGCGCTGTCATCAACCTGGGTGAGAACAGATTGACGCTGCGGAAGCCTGTTCCGCCTTCAGAAAAACCCCAAAGAGCGTCACCCGCCGTCCGAGTCGCCGCCGACCACGTGAACCTGCCTCCGCGATCAAGTGTTGTCGTACCCGTCGTGGCCGATACAGCTTCCTGCGCCGAAGTTCTTCTCGAGGGAAGCCTCCAATTGCTCCTGGGAAGAGGCATAGGCGTCGCAAGGGGAGTAGCTGAGCTTCAGGATGGGCGGACTGTGGCCCTCGTGACGAACTTCCGAAACGAAACGCAACACCTCACGAAAGGTGCAGCCGTGGGCCACGTCGAGGAACTCCGAAACCCCGCCGAAATCACCGCGATTACTGACGAATCCTCGCCGCCTCATCCAGACAGTGCGTTGCCAGCGCAGCTCGACATTGACTCTAAGCTTCCGGGCCCGAAACGACGGCAGCTGCTTAACCTCGTCGCCGAATACCGCTACTGCTTTGCGACGTGTCGAAGGTACGCCAAACCGCCGTTGCGAAGCACCGCATCCTTACCGAGGACGACGCACGCTGTGTGCACCGATCGCCGTACCGAGTCTCCGTTAAATAAAGGGAGGTAATCCAGGAGCAAGTTCAAGAGATGCTGAGAGACGACACAATCCCACCTTCAAATAGTCCGTGGGCCTCGCCAGTCGTGCTGGTTAAGAAGAAGGACGGAACGCTCAGGTTCTGCGTGGACTACCGGCAGCTGAACGCGGTGACGAAGAAAGATGTCTACCCACTCCCCCGCATCGACGACACCCTTGACCGGCTGCGCCACTCTCGATATTTCTCATCGATGGACCTGAAGAGCGGTTACTGGCAGATCGAAGTCGACGAACGGGACCGAGAAAAGACAGCCTTCGTCACGCCGGATGGACTGTACGAGTTCAAAGTGATGCCCTTCGGACTGTGCACGGCGCCAGCAACTTTCCAGCGTGTTATGGACACAGTGCTGGCAGGGCTGAAGTGGCAGAGCTGTCTCGTCTACCTCGACGACGTCGTCGTGTTTTCCAGCGACTTCGACGAGCACTTGCGACGACTCCAAGCAGTTCTCCAAGCCATACGGAGCGCCGGACTCACCCTGAAGCCGTCAAAGTGTCGGTTCGCCTATCACGAACTGAAGTTAATAGGCCACGTGGTTAGTAACAAAGGCGTCCGCCCAGACCCCGAGAAGACTCGCGCCGTCGCGGCATTCCCAGCGCCGAAAGACAAGAAGGCCGTACGAAGATTTCTCGGACTTTGTGCCTACTATCGACGCTTCGTTCGGGATTTCGCAAGGATTTCCGCACCGCTCACAAACCTCACGAAGGACGCCCAGAAGTTCGAATGGGCCGAGGAGCAGCAGCAGGCATTCGACGAGCTGAAGCGAAGACTCCAGACTCCTCCTGTCCTAGGACACTTTGATCAGGATGCGGAAACCGAGATTCACACGGACGCTAGTAATGCAGGACTTGGAGCGGTACTGGTTCAAGTGCAGGAAGGCACCGAGCGAGTCATCGCCTACGCAAGGCGGACGCTGTCCAAATCGGAGAGAAATTATTCCACGACTGAAAAGGAGTGTCTTGCGGTCGTCTGGGCAATCACAAAGTTCAGCCCCTACTTGTACGGGAGCCCGTTCCGCGCAGTCACAGACCACCACTCGCTCTGCTGGCTTGCGAACCTCAAGGACCCTTCAGGACGCCTCGCTCGATGGAGTCTCCGACTACAGGAGTTCAACATGACTGTAGTCTACAAGTCAGGCCGCAAGCACAGCGACGCCGACTGCTTGTCCAGGGCCCCTGTCGAAACACCTTCCGGCAGCAGCGACGACAATGACGACGAGTGCTTCCTAGGAGCAGTGACCAACGACGACCTGGCACGACGTCAACGAAACGATCCTGAGCTGCGCGCATTAATTCAGCACCTGAAAGGGCGCGGGAGTACCGTGCCCCGTGTTTTCTCACGAACCCTGCCGACCTTCGCCATTCGACAAGGTGTACTCTGCAAAGAGAACTTTGGGGACAGTAACTCGCCGTGGCTGCTGGTAATCCCGAGTGACCTTCGAGAGGAGATCTTCCAAGCCTGCCACGACGACCCGACATCCGGACACCTTGGTTACAGCCGGACACTGGCTCGTATTCGTGAAAAGTATTACTGGCCCAAGTTCCCCAAGACCGTCCACCTATACACACGATCATGCCACGAGCGCCAGCGACGCAAGAAACCTCCAACGAGGCCGGCCGGACTCCTGCAGCCCATTTCTCCTCCAACTGCACCCTTCCAGCAGATCGGAATGGATCTACTTGGTCCTTTTCCGCCTTCGACGTCGGGGAACCGCTGGATCATCGTCGCCACAGATTATCTCACGCGGTACGCCGAAACGAAAGCTCTTCCTTCGGGGACTGCTGTGGAAGTTGCCAAGTTTTTCATTGAGTCCATCGTCCTCCGGCACGGCGCGCCAGAAGTTCCGATTACAGATCGCGGATCATCGTTCATGGCACAGCTGACCCAAGAAATCCTCCGACTCAGTCACACCAGCCACCGTCGTACAACTGCGTACCACCCGCAGACTAACGGGCTGACGGAGCGACTCAACAAGACAATCGCCGATATGATCTCTATGTACGTCGACGTAGAGCACAAGACGTGGGACGATGTGCTGCCTTACGTCACGTTCGCCTACAATGCGGCGGTTCAAGAGACCACTGGATGCACACCCATCCAGCTGGTACATGGTCGGAAAGTAACGACCATGCTAGACGCGATGCTGCCCCATGAGCCAACTGACACTGAGAACGACGACGCCCAGGTGGTTGCTCAACGGGCCGAAGAAGTCCGCCAGCTCGCCCGACTCCTGATTCAAGACCAGCAGCGCGTCGACGCGGGCCGCTACAACCTTCGTCGCAGGGACGTCCACTTCCAGCCCGGAGACAGGGTGTGGATATGGACGCCAATCCGCCGCCGCGGCCTCAGTGAGAAACTGCTGAAACGGTACTTTGGACCATACGAGATACTTCGTCGCCTCGGCGAGCTGAACTACGAGGTGATGCCAAACGGAACACGAACATCGTCACGCCGCCCACCACGACCTGAGGTCGTCCACGTCGTGCGCCTGAAGCCGTACTACGCTCGATAGGACTGTGGACTTTATGTGCTCCAAAGGACTCTTTAGTTTATCGTTCTTTTTTATTTTGTTTTGTTTTGCATTGCATCGGGGCGATGAACTTTTTAAAGGGGGGAGTAATGCCGCGCGCCAAGTAGTCAACGCGGCCGTGGCCTAACGGTTATCGCGCTTGCCTCCCACGCGAAGGGCCAGGGTTCGATTCCTGGGAGCGGCGCATCTTTTTGTTTATTCCTGCCGACTGGTATTCTGGCAAATTCGTGAACAGTCTTGCTGATTCGAGATTAGAATGTTCTACGCGCCGAACCTTCTACGTCGAATGCTCCAGAAGCCCACGCGTGTACAAAAGCGGCTCCGCGTGGCAAGCTGGAGTCAGTTTCGCCCCAGCGTTCGACTCTGCTGCTACGCCGACTTCGACGCCCGCGACGCTCCGTTATTATCTTTTGTACCCTTTTATTTTTGGCACAAGTTCGCCACATTAAACGTTTATTTATCTCTGTTTATTTATTGTTTATTGGTCACCACCTGTGACAATATGAGGGGGGTCCATATCAGATGAGCGAATGACATTTTAGCGAACAGCGACATTTGAGCGAATCGTCGTTTTAGCGAATAACGGGGGCGCGCGTTAACCCATCCGCCGCGCTGCGCTTTACGCCGCTTCGCGGCGACATTCTACGGCGGCTCATTACAAAAATGTGAACCCATTTGGCCCACCCGGAAACGCCGCTTTGCGGCGTCCCACTATTCGCCAAAGTGTCATTCGGTGAAACGTGGGCGTTCGCTAAAACATCATTCGATCAAGTGAGTGCCTCCCATATGAGGGAGGGCAACACAGCCTTTCGACTCGCGTGCGGTGCCGCCCATTCAAGCGGTACTGTGCGGTTGGTTGCGAGATGGGAGAATCAAGTAAGACGGCAACGCTTCGTTCATCTTCCCAGTCTTTCCGTTCCGATCATCCTGGGCAGAGATTTTCTCGCCAAAACAGGGATCGTGATCGATGTGAGTAGCGGTGGCTGCCGAGAGGGCACATTCGCACCTCTGAAACCCTTCTGCGAGCCCCAAACGCCAGAAAAAACACTGGTCAATGGGGCAGACAGCAGCTGCCAAAACAAGGCAACAGAATCACAAAAGCCCCTCGACAGGTTCCCCGACGCGGTTGCAAACAAGCGCCGTAGCGTCGGAGGTCACCCACCCCCTGCTGACTGAGTCATGCTGCGGGTCAGGGCAAGAAAAAGCCCGTCTGTCGACATTATTGCGACGCTATGACGCCATGTTGACAGAGCGTCCCGGTTGCACAAACGAAGTGCGACACCGGATCGACACGGGCGATGCGCTTCCTCGGAGGCAAAACGCACGACCCGTCAGTCTGGCTAAACGAAAAGCCATCGACGTCGCTTTGGACGAAATGATCGAGACCGGAGTTGTCCGCCGGTCAAACAGTCCCTGGGGATTTCCCGTTGTGCTGGTCCCAAAAAAGGACGGCAGCTCGCGGCTTTGCGTAGACTACCGCCGTCTAAATGACGTAACGCGGAAAGACGCATATCCCCTTCCGAGGCTTGACTCGATCCTTTCCAACCTCGGAAGCGCACGGTATTTCACAACCCTGGACGCTAGCCGAGGCTACCTTCAAGTTCAAATGGAGGCAGGTGACGAGGCAAAAACAGCCTTTGTGTGTCACCGCGGGCTTTTCGAATTCACAAGAATGCCCTTTGGTCTTTGCGGAGCGCCAATGACGCTTGAACGCTTGATTGACCGAGTACTAGGAGAAGCCAAATGGAAACATGCAATGGCCTATCTCGACGACATTGTCGTGTACTCCAACACCTTCGAAGATCATCTACGAGATCTGAAGGATGTGTTCGACAGGCTAAAGGCCGCGGGTATCACTTTAAACCCAGAAAAGGCCCAAATTGCCGAAACCCGAATCCACTTGCTTGGGTTCACGCTCGATTGCGGGCGCATCACGCCAAACCCCGAGAAGCTAAAGGCTATCCGGGAGTTTCCGGCGCCGACGGACGTAAACTCGCTCCGTCGCTATCTGGGAATGGTAAACCTTTAGCTCCAATTCATCCCAAACTGCGCATCACTCCAAGCGCCACTGACGCGGCTACTAAGAAAGACCGCGAGATAGAGTTGGGGTCCCGAGCAGGAGGCGGCATTTGGCTGCACCTCTAAAGCGCTCGAGGACACAGCTGAACTAAAGCTGCCCGACTTGAACAAGCCTTTCGTGATCAAAACGGACGCGAGCAAACTGGGCTTGGGAGCGGTCCTGCTCCAAGAGCACGAGGGAGTGCTTGGTCCGGTAGCTTTTGCTAGCCACTCGCTGACACCCGCTGGATGAACTACAGCACATGTGAACAAGAGTGCTTGGCCATTGTATTCGTCCTGAAGCGCTTCGACATATATGTCGACGGGACCACGTTCACGATCAAAACAGATCGCCAGAGCCTAATATGGCTCTCCAGACTTCGCAAACCCGCAGGACGGTTAACGAGATGGGCCTTGCTACTGCAAAAATACGACAATGTCGTGCGGTACAGGAAAGGTAGCACAAACGTGGTGGCGGACGCACTGTCGCGAGCCCCCGTAGACTGCGCAAATCTTTCCGCGAGGACCCAGGCCGAGCCAATGGCAAACCCCAAGCCACGCGGTGCCGAAAATCAGTCCAAAATGGAGGCAACACCACAGACCTCCTCGGACGAAAACGTGAACCACATCGACGCAGTGAGCGCAGTGGGGATCGTGTTCAGCAAAGAAGAGCTACTGAAAGCTCAGCAGAATGATCCGTTTTGTCGAAAGGTGATCGACGGACTCTGGAGTGAGTCGGACTCTGTGGAGTCGGACGGCGCGTCCGCCGGGCGTACGACTGCTGGTATTGCAGTAAACACCGAGTGTCGGGATGTATCTGGTACTGGTACTGACACGCTGGATCAATATCTGCTGAACGCCGACGGGCTCCTGCTGTAGTATATCCCATCTGAGAAGGACACAGATAATGTGTTCAAAGTGGTAGTGCCAAAAAGTCTGAGGTGCGCAGTAATGCGTTACTATCACGACTCGCACTTGGACGGACACGCGAGTGTCTCCAAGACTTACACAAAGTTAAGCCACATCGCAACCTGGCCGGGCATGAAAAGGGACGTATTCCGCTACGCCCGCACGTGCCACACTTGCCAAAGCTTCAAACCAAGAGGCGGCAAACCTCCGGGCCTAATGCAGCCGATCCACAGCCAAGAACCATGGTCTTTGGCGGCTTGCGACGTGGTCGGGCCTTTACCAAGGAGCCCCAAAAGACACCAGTTGTCACTGACAACTTCAGCAAATGGGTAGAACTTTTCCCACTACGAAAGCTGACGGCCCGAGCAATCACTGAAAAGCTCATGGAGGTGTTCACCCGATTCGGGTTCGCTGAAGCTCTTCTAACAGATAGAGCAAGCTACTTCGTCGTGAAGGTGTTTGTGGACGCTTGTAAAGCGCTGGGCATCAAGCACAGAACAACCACACCCTACACTGTTAGCAAAAATAACACGCCCAGACGTGTAAACCGTTGTCCCATAGCGGACACGTCGAAACATGTTCGTTTTACACGAGGCCATCTGTGTTTTTCGTCTACACATGAGATGCTGTGTAAACTTAACACGCTACACCGTGTCTGCCTTCCGCAAAACCGTTTCGAGCGTGTTCCTTATGAAACATGACGGCCAGCGGCCGAGAACAGGTGAGAGACGAGCCCAGCGAGCCGCGCGCCTTTCAGCCGAATTGAAAGCACACTGGGCGCGTTAGTTCTCGTTCGATGTCTTTTATACACAGTAAAGTCTCCAAGCGGCGGACGTAGCTACTTGCAAAGGTACGTACTATCGGGGAAAAATGAAATGCGAACAGAGGAGCGCGTGGCTCGCGGTACAGGCTGCGCCGCCTGGAAGTGAGCCTAGGGCGAGGGTGCGTGGCCTACTCCGACGTGTTCACGCCTCTCCCTCTGCGCTCCCCAAGCTTCAGCAGTGCGCCTCTTAGTGCGCTGAAAGCTATCACAGCTATCTTTGCTGGCTCAGCGCGAGCGGTGCAAAGAAGCTCGCTGCACTCGCCGAGCAGGCAAAGATAGCGGTGACGGCTTTCAGCGCACTGAGAGGCGCACTGCCGAAGCTGGGCGAGCGCCAATCGAGGGGAGTGAACACATCGAAGTAGGCCACGCACCCTCGCCCCTAGGTTCACTTCCAGGCGGCGCAGCCTGTACCGGGAGCCACGCGCTCCTCTGTTCGCATTTCATTTTTCCCCATAGTACGTGCTTTGTCGGCGGTCGGCGGCGTCAGTAGCTTCAACAAGCCGATGGACAAAAAAAAAAAGGGAATGCCGAACTTACATAGATAAATAACTTGAGCAAACTATTTAGAATCGGGCGGTAACTTGCGCCACCTATCGAGATTTCTAGCAGCCTGTTTAAAAAAAGAAAAAGTGATGTTAACACTGCGAACATCCACGACTACACAGCAACCCTACATACAACGCAGGCAACACAGCACACAGCACCGACATGTACGCAAACACAACAACCGACACTACGCCCGACACTTCCTACTCGATATCCATATCTCCCCGCGGCGCATATAAGCTTGACATGTGCGGGTGAGCTCTTCGGTCGCTGACCATTACAGATTTATAGAAGAATACACAAAACACGGCGCAATGGACAGCCGTGCGTTAGAACTGTTTGCATTTAAAAAGTATGGAGGCAAAATCTATAATGTTAGTCCGTTGCAATAAATAACGATATGTTAACAATAAATCTTAAACTGGTCATAAAAAAGTTCAAATTTTTGTTATTTTCTTGCTTGACCAGTGTTATCAGCAGTCCGACTAGCTTGAATCAGATAGGAAAACAAATTATTGGGATTTTGTCATTACGTATACAAAAATAAATGAAAATGATCCTTGCGCAAAGCATTTTTTATATATTTTTGTGAAGGACATCCGGACATCCGCCCAACACTTCACTTCCGCTAGTTGCAGCAGTTGCAGTACTGGAGCAGACGCCTTCACTTTTGGGGCGTTTTGATGCAGTTTGTTGTCGTATGTCGTGTCGGTGTCGAGAAGAGCGGTGGGGCTTGGGAGCTTGTGACCGGTGTTATTCGTGAACACTGGTGTGGGGCGCTGATGCGTCTTTTTTTTATACCGCCACCACCCCGAACTTTGAAGATACACGGGCCCGTAGCAGTGCATTATGCTGAATCGCGAGCTCCTTCTCTGTTGACGTCGCTTTCCTGGTACCACTCGTGGATACTGCAAGCGTTTAAACAGTGTGCACCGTCTCGCCTACATCCCCGGTGACGTACTCGACCTGTTGAAACTTATTGCTTCCGTCATTTTAGAGTACGCAAGGCAGTTATCTCGTTGGTCTGGTTTCGGTTATAGAAGCAAGGCAAAACGCTCGTAGTTCCCGCCCTCAGTACACGTTGGACATCTTCCACACTTTGACACCGGATAACTGAATGAACGAGGATTTACATTCACTTCCGAGGTTACTTTCGCCGCTTCCTCACCGTTGAGCAGCAGGATGAGCTGGCGACAAGCCGCGGATGAAAGGCTTGAGCATCAACAACCCAAGCGCACTCGGTGCCGATGCGGGCGACGCGGGTTTCTGTCAACCGGGAGGCCAGCACAAACCGACCATTCCAGCTCTTCGTCATGACACGGTGTTGCAGAGAGCAGGGTAAAATACAGCTACACGGATCACCGAAGCAAACGAGTGCTATCTTAAATCTTGGCTTGTGATTGCGCCTTTGTAGTAGATCATCTTATTCGTTTTGCTGGAGAGACGCAAACGACGGGCATAACAAAATCGCTTGCACATTCCGCATATCTCACAAAAGCATTTACCCTGTCACCTTGCGAAAAGCGCGAAATACGGAGTCCGCACCGTCATAAGCTTCCCGTTTTTTACCTGCTTTAGAGCAATTTGTACCTGCTAGTAGATATGCCTACTGAAACTGAAACAGGGCAGTGCCAGAGAGAAAGAGACAAAGTTGAGAAAGCTTGCTCGCTCTCCAATTTCTCAACTCTCAAGTGATTGTACCATAATAAATGCACCAACGCGTCTTCCAAAATAAAGAAAGAGCACTACGTTCACAACATAAAAAATGGTCCCAGTACATGCATCTGTGGGCAGGTAGGAAACCTTGCCCTAATTTATTCACGCCGCATGATTGGCGCAACAAACTCGTTGCAGGACCGAATCATCTACTCGAGCGGTGTGCGTCGCTATGCAAACGCAGTCCAACACGAAGCATAAAAAACGGCAGATCCAGAGTCCATTATTCAATTAAAACAACATAATTTTGTTGAAAACGCCCGCTGCTTCTTACTCACGGTATATGTCGGGATACTTCCACAGTTTGAAACGGAGCGAAGGAAGATTTACTTTTAAAAACGCTCGCTGCGTCCTCCCGGACCAGCTGGACCGGATCAGCTGACGACGACGGGACTGTTCCCGTTGAACCTCCACCACGCAACAAACAATTTGCGCTCCGTGTTAAAAGCGTGGTTCAAACAGACCCGGAATACAAAGCACCGCACCACACACGACGAATGTTTCAGCTCTTTTTCGCATCGCCGGGTTGCACCAAACAGAACGAGATCGCCGAAGTCAACGCCGCGCTGTCGTGAACCTTGGCTTGTGGTTACGAACTCCTGGACCCTGTGACTCCCTTCGCTTTCAAAGCACACACGACGATTACGAATGCTACTTTCCGTCTTCCAGGAACATCACAGGGGCACTTCTCCGGTCACGTCTTCACTATGTGCTCGCAAACTCCGAAGCTCTATGCGAAGCTTCTCGCGTCCCGTCAAACCAAAACAGTAGCGGCGCCATGCGTACTTGCCAGATTTTCTCCGGTCAAACAAAAACAACGAAAGCCAACCGGCGCTTGCTTCCAGCGTACATCGGCGTTGCGCTTGCGCCGTGGCCAGATCGCTTGCAGTTGAAGGTTGAAGCAAAACCGAAACCAACTGCAATGTCACGTGTTCACATCGAGGACACGCTTTTTATATCCATTTTAACTGTTTGGAACGAATAATTAGACCCATAACTTTATTTGTGGTGTCTAAGAAACTGTTACCAGGACCCCTAAACTAAATACAAACATGGGCGACATGAGGGAAGCCGCATTGCCATCGACCAGAAGATGGCGGCGAGAAACGGTAAACGCGGGTTTCGCCAACGTCCTGCGACATGGCGCAATTGCTTTTGGTGCATATCTGTCTCCGTGACATGTTTCTTTCCGCGGCATTTGTCTCGACGGTCCTTTCTAAGTGTGTCCCCAAGCATTCTGGTGCTTCGATAGCCGGCAATGCCGCGGTCGTCGCCGGAGCGATGCGTGTTATCGAGGTCGGCTACACGGTTATGCGTGTATGAGCGAACCAAAACACGTTTTTTACAACCTCGCATGATTTCTGAACGAATTATCCGTTACTCATCGTGTAAATTTATGGTAATTTGTGTAAATAGCGTGTTTTTCACCCCAAATATTCGCCAGATACACGGGACTTGCTAACAGTGTACCACCCACAGGCGAACATCACGGAGCGATGTAACAGAAACATCAAGCCCATGCTGGCAGCATTTGCCGAAAAGCACCGCAGCTGGGACGCATACATTCCCGAGATTGGGTTCGCACCCCGTTCCACTGTCAATCGTTCGGCAGGCTTCACCCCCGCCTTCTTCACATTTGGGAGAGAATTGCCGAATCCAATGGACCGCGGACTGGGGGCAAACGCTGGGGTGAGCGACGCACAGTCGAAACAGACTGAACATGCGCGCACGCTGCAAACCCGGATGACGAAAGCTTTCTCGGAGGCCCGTCGCAATCTCGGGGTAGCAGGAGCTAAACAAAAAGCTCAGTACGACCGCTCTCGCCGGGATCTCCGCTACAAAGTAGGCGATCTCGTGCTCAGACGAAACGATGTTCTGAGCGACGCCAGCAAAGGCTTTTTTGCTTCCCTGGCACCAAAGTGGTTGGGCCCGTACCAAGTGCACGAAGTATTTTCACCACTCGTGTACAAGCTGACTGAGAAGGACTCAAAAAAAGTCAGCGGGCCAGTGCATGTCTGCGATCTCAAACCCTACAACGAAAGGAAAGAAGGGGACGAACAAACGCAGCCCCCGCAGCAATATGCACGCAAAACGCGAGACAACGCCGACGATGGACAACAGGCGTCTCGCTATAATCTGCGAACTCGGAAAAACTAATATCCGAAGTTTTCGTAGAGGCAGCCCCAGTAAATGGCGAAATGTCACATTAAGGGAAGTGCAGAGCAAAATGCACCTGCTGCCTTCGCGAACGCGCCAGACATCATTGTTTTACTGGCAAGTGACCTAGATAAAAGGTCACCTCGGCGTTCGCTCCCGTATCAACCCGTAGGGGAATCCCCCGAACTACGGCATCCGAGGGAAAGGGTAGCATAACGGCCATTGGTCAGTTATTGCCACCTACGCTCACGTGTCCACACGTCACCGCAAAAGCGCGGTGCGAGCGTCGTCACAAGCGGTCGGAGACCAAGTGGTCATTCGACCGCAGTACGTCCCCGCATCCACGAAGAGGATCCCCAGCCAGTACGGGGCTTCGCGCCGTTCGGGAGCTGCTGCTGTCTCCTGGCCTCGGCGGTTCAGTGGCGTTCATGGACCACGGCCGCGCGGCAGCCCCACTACCCCAGCCTGCCACGGGCCGAACCAGCGACCTGTCGTCGTCGTGCGCGTCGGGATCGACTTTCGGTCAGGGACTGCCCGCCCTTCTTCAACGGGACCCGTGCGGTGGTCGGACAGCTCGCCGACCAGGGACCAGCCGTTCCCGTTCGTCTCGTGACCAGTCCCAAGGGCCCCGCGATCCATGTCTACCAAAGACCCTACGCTATGGTGAGCGAGCTAGGGCAACGCAGGGAACGTCACCGAAGACGCCAGTTATTTGTTACCCCATGCATCTGGAAGCCGGCACCGCAGCGTTTTCTTTTTTTGTTTTTTTTTTGTTGTTGTTTTGTTTTGTTTTGTTTTCGAGAGTCGGTAGGTTAATTTTTATTTTTCTTAAACCTACCTCAGCCTTAAGGAGGGGGGAGTGTGGGAACCACGGGTTCCCCGCATCCCTATCTAGGCCTAGCTCAGGCAGGCCGTGGGACGTCGCCACGTGGGGGCGCGTCCCGGATCCGAGGACGAAGCCGTATTCCCTGGTGGGCGGCTTTCCCTCGTCCTTCTCGGGTGATTTGCCTAAGGCGCACCCCTCGGGATCATGACTTGGACGCGTCCGCCCCTCCGGGGAGCCACCTACGTCCGACGGACCCCGGGCGCGTCCATTCCCGCAGGCTATATAAGACGGCCCTAATCCAACGGGCGGGACTTTCGCCGGGGGAGGCTCTGCTCGACGGAGCCTTCATGTTCTTATCTGACCGTCCCCCTCCGTGATACTGTCAATAGCGGCAGCGCGGACTCCGACTGGCAATCTTGTCAAAAGAGACAGCGCCGTCATCTCCAACATTGTTGGCCTTCGGGCAAGCGTGTGGCATCTAAGTCAAATAAACACGTCTTTATCCGGACCCAAGGAACCTTCAGTGTTTCTAAGTAGTACCCCCATAAAACGGGAATCCCACAAGCTTCAAGGCGAGAGACTAGGTGGGAGACGTAAAATTTATACCATCAACCTGTTTTAACTAATCAGATGCAGCCTACCGCATCTAAATAATTTTTACCTTGTCAACAAATAGTGAAAACAAATTAACTTGAAGATTGCTTCTAAACCTCCGTTGCCGCTCACTGCATATATTACCCAGATTAGCAGGTTACATACCAGTGCCAAATTATCCACAAGTAGCATCGAATATTCCCAACACGACACGTGTAATGGGAACAAGGAATCGTCGCTGTTGTGTCCTTGACTTCAATGAACACAACTCGTGTGTTTGAAGGTAATAATTTGGAATATCGACACATTCGGCAGAAATTAAAGCCCCCATGAACTGTGAGAATGCGTAGGTCTCGTGGTCTTGATAAGGATATCGCTTAATGCACCAAAACGTATCTGTCTTCTTTTTCTTCACATGTCACTGGAACCCCCATGAGATACGTGGAATCGGTACCAAGGTGATATTTGAGTTTTGAAATCTATTTACCAAGATGTGGAGCATGCATAGAAATTTCAGTCAGACATACCCGGAGCCAGAGTCTCAACGTTTAAATATGCTACTCATGAATGGACACCAAGAGTTTACTGCGTACGGCGGTCTTTTTCCTACTTTACCACGTTTCCCGACTATCCCTATTTCTAAAGCGAAGCAGAAATGTGTTACTAAAACTTCCGTAGTCATTTTATACTGCGCTTGAATGGTTCCAGTAATGCGCGGAAATATATTTGTTAACCGCTGTTGCCGTTTAAATGCTTCGTATATAAACGTCACGATTATAAAATCAGATATTTCGATTTTCTGAAGTCAGGTAATGTTTTCAAACGGACGTTCTATGGTCAAACTTTTATCATCAAAGAAATACAAGCCCAGTGTTTAATGCTGGTGGGATGGGCTAGGGGCTTCTACTGACAAAATTGGTGAGTGACTTGCATTAGAGCATGACGTCCCGTGCGTAGACATAAAGGCGCGACAAGAGACAAGACACGACAAGAGCCGAATTGAAATTTTTTTCCTTGCCGTGATATGTTGCTTGTTGCGAAGAGAGACTCAATGAGCGCGAACCAGAGATTTCGATCTGCTGGAAAAAAGGGCGGAAGCTTAACCGTCACGGCATGATGGCCAAAGGGGGCTCACCGGCAGCTTGCATGGCCTGTGTTCTATGCCCGGGTCACCAATTGATGAGACTCAATTTCATATATATCACAATTTAAGCGTAGAGATTGCAGGGAGCGTTGTAATCATTCTAACCTGTGGCTGCTCGTGATCATCATTCTCTCGAGGATCACGAGAAGGAAGTTTTCTTCTTCTTCCGCAGTCACCACAAAGGTAACGAAGAGGTCGTTACTCGCAAAGCACTTCTTGCAATTTTGTACGCATTGACCGAACTCGAGAACTTAATGTCAGGAATAATGAATTTAGCGGCAGCTATCCCGCCTAACTGGCAAAAAAAACATAAACGTTTTGAGGACACCTAAGCACTTCTTATGAATTGTGAATGCGAAAGCATGAATGCAGTTCTTCCGCTCCCTTAGTTCGTCTGCGATGTACTGGACTTGACGGCCACGTTTTGATACTGCCGAAGTTGCGGCCGCCGCAAATCTTGATTCCTCAGGCGCTGCCACGTTCCTCAGCGCCGAGAGGAGCAGAAGGGGCCGCAGCCCCCAACCCCCTCTGGCAACGCCTGAAGGCCTGTCCAGGCAGGACACTACAAAAATCGTCAGGCAACACGACTCCGACAAATCGTTCGGCGCTCCGCTTCTGGCTGTTTTTTTTTTTTTTCTTTTTGCAAGGGGGGAAAGTTTGTTTCGTCAAATTTTGCCCGTGCCCTCCACGGTGGCCTTGATATGCTCATCATGTGGGTCCGGAGAGCCACTCACACGCCTTGTTTTCCGTTCTTAAAATCCCCAAAACGGGAAACAGAATTACACGAAGGCGAAACCCCCTTTCCTTGCGGGAAGCAAAAAGCATGCTTCGATGCAGAAATCTCCTACATTCACCCGAAGCAGGACCTCTTCGGCGTTCCAACCGAGGCAACGGCAGTAGCGAGGTCAACGACCCGAGGGAGGAAACCAGTGGCAGGTGTAGCGTGACGTCAAATCGGACGAGTACCGACGCCAAAGAAAAGTGGAGCAGGCGAGGAGAAAAGTCGTATTGTTGGCTTTCCCACAAAAACCGTCAGGTGATACGACTCCTGTAAACATCATGAACAGGGAAACGGACACTTCAATTTTGACGATTTTTGCGGGAGTCGTGTCGCCCGACTATTTTCGTAGTGTCCTCTTTGGACAGGCCTTGACACGGGTACGGCGGCTAAGCCCGCGCTCTCGTGAAGCGGCCGCAGCCCCCCCCCCCCCTCTTTTCGGTAACGCCTCACACGAGTGCGGCGGCCGAGCGCGCGTTCTTCTGAAGCGGCCGCCAATGGGCGCGTTCAGTAGCGGCTCCCATACTCTGAACGGAGTAACTCGAGTCGGAGTCCTCGGAGCGCCTATTGAACAGCAAAAAAAAAGCGCGGCTCCTCAGCTGTTTCTACGCATTTCCGCTTCCTCCGCTGTGGTAGACGGTCTCCGAATAAAATGGAAGCAGACGACGCCGAGCACGATGACTTTTATTTGACTCCGGCATTGAAGAAGTCTTGACAAGGCCGTCAAAAAAAAGCGAGTGACAGTAGACATCAGTGCTGCTGTTCGAAGCGATCCAACGCGATCGAGCCCTTCGCAGAGCGGTGCAAAGGCTACTTGTGTTATAAAAACAGACAAAAACGTCGTCAGCACACGCAAAATAGGAGCTCGGCGAATCAACGCCGTCGGTTGTGATACTTTCATGGCCATACGTTTGTTTTGACCTCCGTTAAGAACTTCTTCTAAAATGTATTCGGATACACACGGGAAGTTCGGCCGCGCTCGGCGATCAAGGTTTTGTCGACCGAAGTGAGCGTCAGTTAGCGTACACCCCGATTTAGCTACAGAAAAAAGAAAAAGATTAATCGGGATCATGCTCTGCGTGAGTGTCCAACCGGCTAGCAAAGTCGCGTTCATACCCTGCGTTGCTTTGTTCAGCGCGGACAGGATTATCGTCGATATTCACCGAGTTTCCGTGCAACAGCGACCAAGACACGGCGTCAAGTGAACGTTTACGTTGCTGATTAGCATATTCAAAACAAACAAAATAAGGTGCAATGTGTTTTCTGAAAAGAGCCTTACCTGGAAAAGAAATTCGAACGCGTTATTCGCCTTACCTTGAGCACTTTTCTTTAACAAAAGCAAGCAAACCGCACACCCACGACAGAACCGACGCAGCTTTTCTCTCTTTTAGCGCCGGAACTTCGTCAGCGATCCGGAATTACGTCATGCCTCGCTCCTTTGACTCCTCATGCACCGCCTCCGGAGACGGCGCACGAGAGCCTGGCTCCGAAGACTCGGAGTAACGTGCACCGGAAGTCGGCTTTTGCCGTCCAGTGGAAGGAGCGCTGACTCCTTGACTCCTGGAGCCGCTACTGAACGCGCCCAATGGCTATCTAAAGCACCCTACTATGTCACAGCGCGCTTTCATGCGCGTTGATATTGTTGCACTAACGCCCGCTTGCGTTGGAAGCCGCGACAGTTCCACAGCAAAATAGCGAAACTCTCAGGATACCAAGCTTTTTCAAGTGACAGGGGTGAGAAATCTCACGTCACAACGTTGATTAAGAGGAATATCGCAGCTATTGAGCACGAAATAAACTCGAAAGAAATTGAGGCAGTGCTATTGGAAATACTTACGGGACGAAAGGAGGAACCGAGCGTCTTCCTCTTAAATTTGTATAGTACCCCAAAGCAGAGAAAGGTGGCATTCAGGGCCGTCTTCCGCAAAGCGATTAAGGCATCCGGCACCAACCCCTTGCTAATAGTCGGTGACTTTAATGCGGGGCACCCGGAATGGGGTTACGCTAAACAAGATGCTAACGGCAGGCAGTTATGGGAGGATGCGCATGAGCTGGGACTCAAACTACACACCGACCCTAGTAGTCCATCCAGGGTGGGTAACAGCGTGTGCGCAGACACCTCCCCTGACCTGACCTTCTCCAAAAATGTGACAGACCTGACGTGGCAAAATTCGGAGCAAAATTTCGGCAGCGACCATTTTATTCTGGCCTCGATCATTAAAAAAGGAGTGAAGACGCGTTGTGCGCGTCAACCGAGGATTACCGAATGGGAATTATTTAGGGATAAACGAGAGAAAGCTGCCACTGGGAGGATCCCAAACATAGAGAAATGGACGGAGATCCTCAGGCGTCACGTTGGGGAGGCCACAAAGACACTTGAAGAGGACAATGCCCCTGAGGTAGCTGAGAGCAAACTGCTTCACGTGTGGGAGGCAAAACACGGTATGGAGCGCAGACTAAAGAGGCAAAAATGGAACCGCAATCTGAGAAGGAAGATTGCTAGACATAACAAAGAAATTGAAAATTATGCGATCAAATTGTGCGAACAAAATTGGTGTAGCCGATGCGACGAGATGGAACGGGGCATGAGCCTTGCCAAAACATGGGGTCTGCTGAGACACCTATTAGATTCGACCAATTCGAAAACTCAATCAGGAATTAGATTATCAAAAGCCAGGCACGCGTTCGAGGGAACAGACGCGAAATTTATGGACAAACTAGTCAACATGTATATTGGTGATACCGCTAGTACCCCCCTCTTGGAGTACGACGGAGCTCCCGACGAGGAGCTCGACGCACCCATCACGGAAGCGGAGGTCCGGGCAGAAATATTGGAACTAAAAACAAAATCGGCCCCGGGCCCTGACGAGATAACTAACAAAATATTAAGAAACCTGGACAATGGCTCCATCAGCGCTCTGACGGAGTACATGCAAGATATTTGGACTAAAGGCCACCTGCCTCGGCATTGGAAGTCGGCAAACGTAATTCTAATCCCAAAGCCGGGCAAACCCCCTAGACTAGAAAATTTAAGACCAATTTCCCTAACCTCATGCATGGGGAAATTGATGGAGCGCGTAGTCCAGACCAGATTGACGCGCTTTATGGAGCAAAACGGTCTGTGGCCGTGCGAGATGGTCGGCTTCCGGCCGGGCTTGAGTACGCAGGACGTGATGCTCCGACTGAAACATGACATAATCGATTCGCGTTCTGGAGACGCCAAAGTGATTCTCGGCCTGGACTTGATTGACAAAGGCTTTTGATAATGTTAAACACGAAGCGATCCTTTGCGGTCTCCAAGAAATCGGGTTAGGTACGCGAACGTACGACTACATCAAGGACTTTTTGTCAGCCAGAACTGCCTGCATAAAGTTTCAAGACATTGAGTCACACACACTAAAGTAAGGGAGCAGGGGGACGCCGCAGGGCTCGGTTCTCTCCCCGTTCCTTTTCAACGTGGCAACGAGGAGCCTCCCAGCAGCTCTGAGGAGCATAGAGGGGCTGAATTTCAGTATTTACGCGGACGACATCACCCTCTGGATTAACCAGGGGAGTGATGCGAGCATTGAGGAGCGCTTGCAGGCGGCGACAGACACTGTCGTGAATTATGCTGCCAATAGGGGCCTCTCATGCTCTCCGCAAAAATCTGAATTATTCGTCTATAACCCAAAGTCTCTCCGATGCAAACGCAGCTGGGATTTTAGCATTAAAGTAGAGGAGAAACCAGTTCCAAAGGTAGATCAGATCAGAACCTTGGGATTGTTTATTCAGGAGAATGGATATAATGATGGGGCAATCAGAAGACTAGAAAGATTTGCCACGCAAGCCCTTGGACTATTTAAAAGCGTCGCGCTGAAACGACGAGGCCTGAAGGAAAGAAGCTTGCTTAAACTAATTCAAGCGTACGTAATAAGCCGCGTGAGCTATGCCACGCCTTTCTTAAACATCAGGTCGGAGGAGAGAAGGAAACTACACTCGCTCATCCGACGAAGCACAAAGAGGGCCCTGGGCTTACCAATTAGCGCCTCCACAGTGAAGCTCCTTTCTATGGGAGTGCACAATACCTGGGACGAAATAGCGGAGGCTGTCAGAATATCGCAGCTCGAAAGACTTAGCCGAACAACCACGGGCAGAGCTATCCTCGATATGGTAGGCCTACAAACAAATAGGGGACTAAGAGTCAGGTCAAGCATTCCGCAGGACTGCCGAGAAGACCTAATCATTCCCCCCCTCTTCGTCACATGCATCCCGTATTCAACACGGAGAGGAGGGAGAAGAGAGCAGAAGCACTAATCAGACGCTTCGATTTAATGGACAGCAAGTTGGTTGCGTATGTGGACGCGGCAAGTGAGAATTCGGGTGCGGCGGTCGCCTCGGCGGTTGACGGCCGAGGTGCTCCCGTATCGGCCGCCACCATTAGAAGCCGCAACGCAGAAACGGCTGAAGAAGTTGCGATAGCGCTCGCTTGCGTTGGAACGAAAGCCAATTTTATTATTAGCGATAGCAAAACGGCCATCTGGAATTTCGGGAAGGGTAGAATCTCGCCGGAAGTGGCAAGGATTCTTACCGGTAGACAGCTAAACAGAAAAATGAGCCTAATTTGGACCCCCGCACACACGTCCGTTCCTGGCAACGAGGCGGCGCACGAGTTAGCCCGAGCTCTCTACTTCCGGGTAACTGTGGAGCCGCCCGACTGCCGGAACATGGACGAGCGTCTGCAAACTTATACGGAGATTGTGAAAAATTATAGATTACAAAGGAAACAGGTGCGACCACAAGACAAAAGTCTAAGCAATAGGGAGACAGTCGCATGGCGGCGCCTGCAAGATGGGAACTTTATAAACCCAGTCTGGGCATACCATGTTCGGATAGATGACAGACAACATGATAAGTGCAAGCACTGTGGGGCGAGAGGGACCCTTTACCACATAATGTGGGAATGTGCTAGCTCCCCAGGGGCTAATGCAAATATAAATTGTGGAGTAGCCTGGGAAGCCCTGCTGCGGAGCGAGGTCCCCGCTCTACAGCAGCAAGCCATCCGCCTGGCGGAAGAAGCCGCGAAGAGCCAAGACCTCTTTGCCTGCTTCTAACCGCGGAGGTCCCGGGCCCCGTATCCTAGGCCTGCGTGCCGGGGACGAGGACTAGGTGTCTCCTCATCTGGTGGAACATTAAAGTTGTTATCTATCTATCATGCGCGTTGAGAAAGAAGTTGAAATCATCCAGCTTTCATATGCGCGCCCGAAAGAAGGAAAGAATAAGTGCGACGTAATGAAATACGTCACATCCGCAAGCCGAACGACCTACAGCCGCACAAAAACGCGTTGTTTTTGGATCGCGCTTAAGGAGCCGTTCTGCTCAGCCAATGGGAGAAGGAACATTTCTTTCGCGTTTTCTTCTTTCGTTTTTGTTGCGGTTACAGACGCTGCCCGCTCCGCTTCATAAAATAGTTAATGCTTTCGCATTAAGAACATTTAACAGAGCCAACGAAAGTATTGAATGATTCCGCCTACTGTAATAAACGGGTCAAGAGTCTTTATTAGAGATCGTCATAGTCGACTCATGCATAACGAACGAGGTAGGGCGAAAAATAATATGGAGAGACCTCCGTCGTAATCTGAGCAAGTAGTGTGGAGACTCGCTTTTGTCAAGAAGGCAGCATATTAAGATTCTCCTTGCACCTTCTTCGCGGGTTTTTTTCTGATTTTTTTGCGATTCTCTTTTTTCTTTGTGTTCCAGAGCAAAAAAAAAAAAAAGTAGACAAGTTTGAGACGGGGCTCCACGGAAAGGAGTGGTAGAGTTAAGGAGAAAGCTTTACGAAGAAAACAGACGAGCGAGAAGGCATGGTTTTTGAATGGGCTGCCTTGAGAAAAAAGGTTCGACAAGGCTGTTTTCAATAAAAACATTTAATAAGGTAGAGTCAAGAGAGTCCTTCTGCAAGAACCGGCAAAAATAGTAAATCAGTTTTAAACTGAGCGCTCTTGATTGGGTTTAAATACGGAAAAGTCTTTCAGGGACATGGGGATATTTTAAGAGCGAGATTATGCCGCTAAAAGAGGACAGTTTCAAAGCGTTTCAGAAAATAAGGTAAAGATTGAAAGAAGGAGTTCCGTAGACGCTATTAATTAAGCATAGTCGAGAAAGGTATCTTTCTTGAAATAAAAAGTTGGTGAGCGGTAGTACTTCAGAGAACGCCAATGAAGTCCGGATGTCTAAGAATGTTGTTTTTAAAGAAAAATAGATATATCTTCAATATATTCGAAGGTAAGAGAACATATGTGAAAAAGGTCCTTCCTGGGAGCGAATTCTTTGGCTAAGAGCAACCTTTCCAGCACAGTTAGTAAAAGGAAAAGCAAGAAAAAAGCCTCCTCGGGGCCGTCATTGCGTTTCCCAACGGATGGGCGGTTCGGTGCGCACTGGGTACTGTGTCCCGATCCTTGGAGCTGTGAAATTCGGGAAGCTGCCGGACGGACGCGCTTGGCTGGGTTCTAATTCGAACGAGTTTTGTGCCCGAGTCACGCGCTGTAGGGTGCCGTCCTTTCGGCCCTCTCCGGAACCCGTCTTCGTGTACCCTGCATTACGCTGACGGTTTACCAGACTGAAGTCGTGTCGCGGTCAGGATGGGGATGTCCTTTTTTTACTCTTCTCATTTTTTTTGTTTACAAGTTATTGCACTTTGCTGCGTTGCTGTGGTAACAAAAAGCTAAAGAAACTACGGGCATGCCTAATGATGTTTATGCTTCTTGCTTCGTAATTTATTCGTTGGCATTCTTATCAAATAATGCTTAGTGTGATTTGTTACGGAGCGATAATAAAATCCACGGGACGCGCCTCTCCCTGAGGTTCTATATCAATAGTGACTACAGATGACGGAACTCTATCGATCGATTGCACTGACTTCGGGAGTGGCTTTTCTTAATTAATGTTTTTTTTTTCCTAAATTATATTTGCGAATATGTTTTTTGATATAAAAATATCTACAATTGTTGTTGTTTTTTAGTTTTTTTTTTTTTTTTTTTTTTAGCATGGCTCCGTGTCACATTCCAAGAACTGGACTGGCTGGTATGACTTTTAACTTTGGCTGCAGTCTATTTTGAGGAGAAACAAAATATAAACAAGGAAATCGAATTTAGAAATAAATTAATAGTGATTTGTTTCTTTTTATGAGATGCATGCATGTAAATATATTTTCGTAATTTGTGTTTGTTCTTTAGCGCTTATTTATTTTTTACTTTATAGATACAGCAACTATACTTGATAAAGTAAACACTTAAGATTTCTTTCCAGAGGAACCATGGTGGCTTTTGTTTCTGCCACCGCAAGCCTCGCGGGAGCGGCTTGACGAAAACAACTGTGCGCGCCGTCTTCCAATTTAGTTTGAGGTATATTCGCGTGCAGCTCTTTGTTTTGTGTATACAAGTTGTTCTGTTGTTTTTTTTTTTTTGTCTTTCTCGTACGTTTACTGCTTTGAACGTCGTCTGTGCTCCGCGTCGTCTGCTTCGGTTGCTAACTTTGTTGGCTATGATGAGCTTTGTATGTTACGTCTGTTGTCAACTCCTCCATATAAATTATGCTTCGTTGTCTACTCAATTGGTCGTTTGCCTATATTATTGTGTACCTTTTCCTTTCCTGCGTCATCTGTTCTATGTGTTTTTCGTGCTGTCGTCTATTTTCTAGAAAAATATATAAGATGAATTGAATTGAAAATCATCCTGAAAACTTTATGACATGAGGGTCCTCTTTATCCGTGTTTGCTTTGTCTAGTGGGTGATTAGTGTATTATCTATGGCCAGTAGGCATTTTCTTCACATCTAAATATTATCATCTTTTCCCATAAGCACGTCGAAGGAAAATCTTCAAACCTATATCTTGTTTGAAATCTCGATACCTGTTGAAGGTTCTATCGTGAACATATCGCCTACGATGTAAGTTTGTGAATAATACAAACACAGGTGTGTTTTTTAAATGCTTCTCAAACCTGTTCACACAAAAAAGTGTTCTTACTAAAAATATACGATATACAAGGTTTGTGGCGTAAGAGTGACAGTTCTTAAGAAAAGGAAACTTGAAATAAAGACAGGATTCCTTCTGGATCACGTTGTCCACTGGAGTGGACGTAAATACGAATGTGTGAAGTGTCGATGAGATAACTAATTATAAAAAAAGAGCTACTAATTAACTTCTCAACCTTTTTGTTTTAGCTGGCATATTTTAATTAGAGGTCTACAGCCCATTGTTTACTAAAGCTAAAGCAGTTTAGACATACAAGGTCTACTTCGAGTTATTTCATGATATGTTTTGCCATTCAGACCAGCGGAAAATTGGAACTAAAGTAGAAAATAACTCGCCAGGAGCGGAAGCCGTTTCGGAGACAATGAGGCGTCAAATTGTGAGGAATGATGACGTGTGATTGCTGTGAACGCGTGACCGAAAGCTTTGGCCCAATCCCAAATTGGCTTGCTGCCTGCTTCTGCAAGCGAATATGGGGTAGGGTTCAAGCTTATCGTAAACCCAGATATTCGTCTCTTTTATAGTTGTAAAAATTTATACAAGAAAACGAAATGCGCCCGTTTCCGTATGTGAGAGACGCACGTGATAAGTTTCCGTTTTTTTCTAAGCTCGTATTTTTTCTAAGTTGGTTTCGAGTTCCAACTCCCGTGATTGCCAAAATGTGCCACGCAATAACACGAAGTAGTATTTCTTGTCTGAGATATCTCAACTGCTTTAGTTTTAGTACACAACGGGCTTCAAATATCAAATTAAGACAGACTACCCAAAGCAGAAGACTAATAAGTTAATTAATGACTTTCTTGTTAATTACTTTTTTAATGAGCACTTTGCACTTGCGTTTTAGGTTTGCCGCCATGACCAACGTAATCCCGAAAATATTGCGTTTTTTTTCAAGATTTCTTAAAAAAGAATAAACTCTCACTCTTACGTGAAACACCCTGTACTATAAGTAATAACTTCAATGACCAAAGTTTTACATACTCCTAAGTCTGTGTCTCCTCGTTAACATCCCGACGGAGCGTAGTCAATGATGATGCCAACCGCTCCGAATCCGGAAATCGCTCCATCGTGCAAAAAACGCGTAATAAAGAAAACAAAAAAAACTTTTAGAGGCAGTAAAAAAAAAAAGAAATATCGAGTCGATTGAGAAACGTCGCTTTAAACACGGCCTGCTCATTTCCACGTTTGATTTTATATATTGCGTGCATTTCCCTGCTTCCAACGTCTACCATCCGCTCTTTGGGCTACCGTTCCAAAGATTCTTTGGCGCGACGACTCAGTTTCGCCCGTAGGAACCTCGGCGTCCTGCTTGAATCAGCCTTTGAGCGACGTGGCGGCAATCAAACAAATCTCGTCGGTATTTTTTTTTTTTTTTCACATTGTCGAGGAGTTTTGAAGAGCAGCAAGAAGGAATATGGGACTCAATACAAACGCACAACTATGAGGTGGCAAGGTAAGGAGGCAGCGGAAAGTGTCTTAAAAATTTGGTTTGTTTTAGATTAAAGTGGTTTTGGAAAAAAGAAAAGGTACGGGGAACCTCCGCTTCGAATGCGACGTTTTTGTACGCCTCACGAATATGTTTTATTGTCTTTCGACGCTCCTTTCGAGGATGTCTTCCTTCGCTTGCATAGATAGCATCCTACATGTCTGTGGTGTTATACAGAGTGTCAGTTTTCTTGTTTCCATTTCGGTCTTTGTTGTCTTTCGAAGTTTACCGAAACCAGATCAAAAAAGTCCTTTTTTTTGTTTGTTTTTTGTCTGACTTCAAAAAACGTCTCGTTCATACTTTTTGTTTTGTTTCTAGTAGGCGCCCTTAATCCATTTTTAGCTGTTTTTCCCCCTTGTTTCGAGAATTCACCATGAAGCTTGCATAAGTAGATGCTTGCTTCTTTACTTCCTCTCTGGTTGCCTTAAGTGCTGTCTTTCTTACCTTGCCGTATTTGTTTGTTTTTGTTGCCCTATGTCTTTTGTTCCGACGGTTTGAGGACCGCTACGCAGCTACTCAAGTTTCTTCCTGTCAAAAAGTGTGAATATTTTTAAATGAATATAACAATAATACAAAACAAAACCTCATCCGCCATGGCATTCACTCTAACAAGCTCTTTCAATAGCCGACGTGACTTTATTCAATCTCGGATTGAGTTGGACGCGCTATCCTATCAAGCTTTGCTACATTCGTTTAATTTTATTATTCAAAATGTAAAAATACAATTGACATCGTGTGTTAAAAAAAAAAAAACAAAAAAAAACATCGTATATGGAAGTGTTCTTATTTTTTTTTTTTTTGGGGGGGGGGGAGGGGTGGAGGCTAGTATTTTGAGTTGCGCCTTTTAAATTTATTATCATCCGAAGTCAAGGGGGAAAGCCTTCATCATGTGTGTTCGTTGGACATTTGTTTTTAATTTTTCTGTGTATGTTGTATTTATATTACAATATATCTAGTTCTTGAAAGGCGGTTTTTACAAAAGAATCGTTGTTTTTATTTTTTTTGTGATTTGTTAACATGGCACTGCTCCACTTTTATTGATCGGCTTCACCACACACTCATTCTTGCTGAGAAAAAGTACGCTTTACAAAACACTGCGAGTGTTTGAATTCGTTCTACATGATTTATTTTCGATCCCTATACAGGGCCACGCCAGTTACCGGACGTTGTTTCATTCCCCCCGAAAACACGTATAACAATCGAATGCAAGATCGTATCAGCGTCTTTAGCAATGCCTTTCGCCTCTGTTCGTTCTCGGTTGGTGTAACCTTGTTTCGGTAACCCAACTCAGTCGTATAATTTATTCAGGGAGTGTTTGTGCATTACGAAACTGTCCAAGAGTGTATTCATCGCACCACAGAAACTGGCGGTCATGCTATGTGAATTTGTATAAAAAAAAGATAATGCTAGAAATGTTGCAGCACGTGTGCCTCTATATGGATACCCCCCCCCCCCCCCCCCTCCCCCCAATAATGTCCTCACAATGGCGTAAGCGGCGTGCATTTTGCGAAAACCCTCGGCATTTCCGAACGAAACCTGTGGGCTGCTTCTCGATAACTATATGGCAAAGCGGTATTTCAAAATTTAGCCAATATCATTCTAGCACGATGGTTTCAAATTTCCTTTCCACTGGGACACCTGTCCTTGTCTAGCGTTGCTCTCTCTGCGTGGTCACGTTATGCGACGAAGCCCCATTCAGTCGTGTAAAACTTCAAGCAGGGCCTCGGTGACGTTATTTTGAGGGTTATACGTGACATCGTTAATCAGGTTGGACATCTAAGTTGTTTACGTTTCATATAAACACAAAATTGCTTCCGAACTTGCGGATAATTATTCTGTACGAATACCAATCAACAACAACAATTTCATCTTGAAGGCGCTTGCTAGTTATTCCTGTTGTCCTCAAGGGACGCTCTAAGAGAGCAATCACTCTGTTAGAGGCTTCCAAACTTTATTAATTTATTGATTGCAATATTCATTGTCTGCTTCACGTAGGCTTACAAACAACCCAAGGGTTTTTTTTTTGCTTAATCTTTGTTTAGATTCCTCCACCAAACAAACGCCCGCTTTTCCTGCCGTGTTCATTCATGAACCATAATATCTGAGGCACTTCGGAGAGGCTTGAGTTTAGAGAGGGAGAAACTGAAACCGTGCGGATAACTGCATTTCAATGGCCCACACCTCCTGGGTAGATATGCTGACCATGCGGATCCGTGAGTCTCTGAGTGGCGAGGAGCAAAGCGCTCGGTAAGGCTTAGCAAAGGTTGGAGACGCTTGCGGACGATGAACGCTTTCGCCTCCTATTTGCAGTCTTTATTACGAACGCGGCTCATAAACCGCGTGACTCCAATCGAGGAGTTTGAAAACACTCTCAAATTTAGACACACTACTAGGCCACTCTTGGGCTGTTCGCGCCCTCGGGCGGCCCAGCATTTCATTCGCTCGACGGCAAGCCATTTTCTGCGCAAATAACTGGAAAAACCAGCGGGTCAATATTTTTGCGGTTCGGCGATGAATGGCTCGCCCCTGTTCACCTGCCTGGTTGCTTGACCCCGGTGTGAAAGTAGGCTGTAACGAACGACCTTCGCGGCCGGACCTGGACGCGGATCGCCACCCCTTTTGTAACATTCCCGAGGACGCGCCTTTCGCTGACAATCTCAAGCTGGGATTATTTTCCCCGCTGCCCTGGTACCGTCGACAAAAGAGCAAGACAAGCCGTCGTCGACACCGGCTCAAGTTGGGTGCTGAAACGGAAATGCGTTCTCTTTGAGGCGTCCAAGCAGGAACCAACGGCCACGGTGATCCCTGCTAAGCCGAAAGAAGGAGATAAGCCGTGAACGGGAACTGCCCGGATATCGGCGTCCAAGGTCTTCTCCGTCCCGACTAGGGAGTGGGACGGTATCCTCCGGGCGTTCGTGCTCTCTTAGAGCCAACAAAAGGATTAACCGGTGTGTCCGTTTGGGCGTGCTCATAGGCGGTGCCCGGACGTTTGGGAATGAGCTTCTCGGTGTCACCTCGACCTAGATTCCAGGAGCAAGGCCAAATCTCAAGCGTCACTGAAGAAACGGCTGCCACTATACAAGCCTGGAGGAACCGGAAGAGCACTTATCCTCTGTGTGTGCGTGTGCGTGCGAGTGGGCGGTGCCTGACCAGTTGGGGAACGTCGTCCTGGCCTAGGGACGTAGGGAAGGGGGACATTATAAAAAGAGCGGTTTTACGCTCCCTCTTCGTGTTCTCACGTTGTTCTCATGCCGAACGGCAGACTGTACATAGTATGTAAATAAACAGTTTGAGAAAAGACACCCTGGCTCGCTACCAACTCTGCCCGATGTCCTGGGCGACGCATGGCTCCAGCGGAGATCGACATGGACAAGCCCCGAGTCTTTACAACTGGATGGCGGACGGTGGGATCGACAGCTACGACCATTGAGCGGCAGCAACAACGGATCTCATGGGCCGTGAGCCGAGTCTGGTGAGTGACGGCATCTTTTCTCTGTCGCCAGGCCTGTAAGATCGAGGTGTATTTTGCAGGGGCGTAAGTAACTACCGAAAAGGCAATTTTAAGGTTGTTGTGTGTCGGTAGTGCAGAGTTTTGCCACCCAGATAGGTCACAGACATGGATCTGCAGCGTTTGCTAAAGTGTCAGTTGCTCGACTTGTGTGAGGAGCTCGGGGTAGACGCGAACACATCGATGAAAAAACCGGAGCTTGTTAAGGCTATCCAGGACGAAAATCTTGACAACGAGGAAATCGAAGAGATGTGGGAAAAAATCAAAACAAAAAAAGGAGACGAAGCAAAATTCAAGGAATTAGAACTAGAAAAACTTCGTCTCGAGGTGGAGCTAAGGAAAACGAGCGGAGGACGGGAAACGGAGGTAGAGGGCACCCGAAGTCTCTATGACATGACGAAGCTTATTCAGGCTTTCAAGGTGGGACAGGACATGGGCCTCTACCTGGTAAACTTCGAGAGAGCTTGCGAGAGGGCCCGTTTTAATCGGGTATCTTGGGCCAGAAGGTTGCTGAGTGTTCTGCCATGCGAGGCAGCCGGGGTAATCGCGAGGTTATCCGCGGACGACTCGGACGACTACGATCGCGTGAAGAGCTGCCTGCTAAAGAAGTACCGGTTGTCGGCAGAAGCGTTCAGACAGAAGTTCAGGGGCGTGACCAAAAAGTCGGAAGCCAGTTATGCGGAGTTCGCATACGAACTTCGGTCGTACCTTGTCGAATGGATGAAGGTCGCCGAGTCGTATGACGACAAAGAGAAAATGCTGGAGACGGTCGCGCTCGAACAGTTCTATAAGACTCTTCCTGAAAGCATGCGAACCTGGATTCAAGATAAGTCAGGAGTAGACTCTGTTTATCGAGCCGCAGACCTTGCGGATGAGTACAGTTCCCGTAGAGGCGGAAAAGAGGGAATGAGGAGAACCTTTGAGAAGGAAAGCGGAGATGAGCGGAAAAAAGGGGGCTGGAAAAGAACAGAGTCGCGAAAGGAGGAAGACAAGGAGGAGAATATCTCCACGACCTCCCGGGGCAACGGGCCAGACAGTCAGCAAAAGAAGAAACCCTTTGAGGCCAGGAGGCCGATAAGGTGCTTCAATTGCCATGAAACTGGGCACATTGCCGCGGGATGTCAAAAACCAAAGGTGGTTTTCGCCTTAGCGAGTAAGTGCGAGGAGAATGAGGAGCTCCTGAGTCCGTATCTTTTCGACATGACAGTGAACGGAAAGTCGTGCCGCGTGTTGCGCGACAGTGGGGCTACCATTGACCTAATTCACCCGTCGTACGTTACTGAGACCCATTACAATGGGAAATGTAGCTGGATCAAGTCTGTGCTGGACGAGGGGAGCGTGTGTCTCCCTGTGGCCGATGTTCTGATTTCTGGACCATTCGGAGAGGTGCGTACTGAGGCGGCTGTTTCAGACAAACTGCCGCCACAGTACCCCTACCTATTTTCGAACCGAACAGACAGGATTTTGAAAGAACAGGGCAAGAGCCTCGGGGAGGGACTCGTTCAAGCGCTCACGAGGGCTAAAGCTCGCGAGATTTCCACGCGGCTCAGTTATGACGAGGCTAGCCCAGGAAAACCGAAGGATCCGCCGACGGGGGTCTCGGAGCAAACCAGTTCCGGGGAAGCAGAGAAAGACCGGGGGAGTGAGGAAAACGTCGCGGTCGAAAAAGAAACTCGCCAAGAGCAGCTAACCGAACTGGACGAGTTAATATTGCCCCCGACGTCGGGAAACTTTGAGAAACTCGTGTCCGTAACGAAGGAAGTTCTGATCAAGGAGCAAAAAGCTGATCCTAGTCTAGATAAGGTGTGGGAAACCTCCAAGGAGGGCGTGGCCAGGAAAAACGTTTCATTTCCTGTCCGTGATGGTGTGCTGTACCGACACTACCGAGATCGGTCGGGTCGCACGTTCGATCAGCTGGTAGTGCCGGAGAAATATCGAGCGGATGTGTTGCGCCTGTGCCACGGAGCGGGATGGTCCGGTCACTTGGGCAACAAAAAGACGAAAGATCGGCTCCTCACGGAATTCTACTGGCCGGGATGCTTCCGAGATGCCGAGTCTCAGGTGCGGGCGTGCGATGTCTGTCAGAGAGTGGGAAAACCCAATGAAAAATGCAAGGCGCCCCTGAGACTTGTGCCGATAATCTCGGAGCCATTCAGGCGGGTGGTCATTGATGTGGTGGGTCCTCTTCCGGCTACTAAGGGGGGGTACCGCTATGCTCTAACGGTCATGTGCGCGGCTACCAAGTTCCCCGAAGCGGCCCCCATGAAGGAACAGAGTTCAGTGGAGGTGGTGAACGCACTTCTGTCAATTTTTGCGAGGGTAGGCTTCCCCCAAGAGGTCCAGAGCGACCAAGGGAGCGTTTTCACAAGCGCTTTGACTACTGGTTTCCTCGAGAGGTGCGGTATAAAGGTTATACACAGTTCAGTATATCACCCGCAGTCAAACAGTGTCGAGAGGTGTCACTCAGTTATGAAGCGGGTTCTGAGGGCGCTAACTTATGAGAGTGGGAACGAATGGGACGCCTGCCTGCCGGCAATGTTGTTCGCGCTGCGCTCCGTGACTCACGAGGCAACCGGCTTCAGCCCGGCCGAACTAGTGTATGGACGGTGTTTGCGGACTCCCCTGCGGCTGCTCCGCGAAACTTGGGAGACCAAGGGATCCGATCCGAGTGTGGTAGAGTACATTCTTGATCTGCTAGAGCGATTCCGAAGCACGAGTGAGATAGCGGAGGTTAATATGCGCGAGGCCCAGATCAGAGCGAAACGGTATTACGACCGAAACGCCCGTGTCCGGGAGTACCGGGCGGGCGATCAAGTCCTCTTGCTTCGTCCCTCACGCCAAAATAAGCTACAGGTGCAGTGGGAGGGACCATTCAAGGTGACTCAAAAGCTTTCGGATACTAACTACGCAATCGAAACCAGAGGCAAGAGAAAGGAAATCAGAATCTATCACTGCAATCTGATGAAGCGTTACGTGAGCGAAACGGAAGTGGTGAACTTGACACTAAACGCCCCAGAGGAAGTTCAGACTGATGTTCCGCTACTTTGGGAGGCTGGAGCGCCGGTCGGAGTAAATGAAGTCATGGCTCAGGCGGTTCGTTCGGAGGATCTTTCGGTCTCACAGCGGGCTGAATTGAGAGATCTTCTGGAAAAGTACGAGAACTTGTTCTCAATGTCTCCCGGACGAACCTCCCTTGCCACGCATGACATTGAGCTAACATCAAACGTCGCGGTACGATCCCGTCCCTATCGCATGTCACCAAGGCAGCAGGCTATCTTAAAAGACGAGGTGGAGCGCATGCTGCACTTAGGGGTAATCGTTCCGTGTGAAAGTGATTACTCTTCCCCTATGATCATCGTAGAGGCTGCGGGAAGGGATCCCCGACCATGCATTGACTATCGCAAACTCAATGCAATCACCAGAGACCAGGCTTACCCGATTCCCAACGTGGAGGAAAGAGTTGAGACGGTTAGTGGGGCTAGATACGTTTCGACTTTAGACCTAGTGCGCGGATACTGGCAGGTCCCGATGACGGAAAGAGCTAGCCATTACGCAGCCTTCGTGACCCCAACGGGCACATTCCGCCCGTTGGTTTTGAGCTTCGGCCTTAAAAACGCTCCGTTCTGTTTCTCGCGAATGATGGACAGAATTTTGCGTGGGGCGGAAAGCTACGCGCTACCGTATCTAGACGACATCGCCATTTTTTCGACAACTTGGGCAGATCACATGAACCACCTTTCTGACGTATTTGAAAGGTTGAGGAGCGCGGGTCTAACCGCGAAACCAAGTAAGTGTCAGCTGGCGAGAGGCGAGGTTAGATACCTCGGCCATATCGTGGGTCAGGGGCTAAGAAGGCCCGACGAACTCAAGGTTGAGGCTGTAAGAGACTTCCCGCGACCTGAGAAAAAAACTGGCATAAGGGCTTTTTTGGGGCTGACGGGGTATTACCAACGCTATATCCCTCAGTACTCAGAAAAGGCTAGCCCCCTAACCGATGCGCTGCGGAAGACCGAACCCGATAAGATTCGATGGGACGACAAAAAAGAACAGGCCTTCCAGGGCTTGAAAAATTCCCTCTGCTGTTCCCCCATACTTCGGGCCCCGGATTATAGTCGCTCGTTTATAGTGCAGTGCGATGCCAGTAATCGCGGCTTGGGGGTGATTTTATGTCAGGAGGATGATGCGGGAGAGGAGCACCCCGTGCTGTACGCAAGCCGGAAACTCAGCAGCCGAGAGGAGGCTTACAGTGCGTCGGAAAAGGAATGCGCCGGCTTAATTTGGGCAACTCAAAAGCTCTCTTGTTACCTTTACGGAGCTCCGTTCGTTTTCGTCACCGACCACTGTCCTTTGACATGGCTAACTCAAATGTCGACAAAAAATGCCCGACTTCTGCGGTGGAGTTTGGCTTTACAAGAATTAACCTTCACGGTTAAGTACAAGAGGGGGGCGGCTAACTCCAACGTAGACGGACTTAGCAGGTCGTTTTGAGATTATTTGTTCTGGATGTTGCCTTGCAAGTTGGGCCAAATTTTAAAAAGTTTCATTGCGTTTTCTTTTACTTTTTGTAATCTTCACACATGTCAACGATTTCGCTTTGTGCAATGTTGCCCTATGGCGGGCTTTTCTTGGTGGTGTCAATGGCAGAAAAAGTGATAGGTTTATTGCCGCAGAAAAAGGCCTGGCGGTTGGGGAGAGGGTGCTGCCGCTCGCTGGATTTGGTTGTAGCGGTTCGTGTCTCTGTTGATGTGTTGGCTACTCACGACGATTTCGAAGCTGATCTCTCCAGGAAAGCAGCTGATACTCCTCCCCTTCCGAGATCTGCCTTTGCGTGGAGGAGCTGTAACGAACGACCTTCGCGGCCGGACCTGGACGCGGATCGCCACCCCTTTTGTAACATTCCCGAGGACGCGCCTTTCGCTGACAATCTCAAGCTGGGATTATTTTCCCCGCTGCCCTGGTACCGTCGACAAAAGAGCAAGACAAGCCGTCGTCGACACCGGCTCAAGTTGGGTGCTGAAACGGAAATGCGTTCTCTTTGAGGCGTCCAAGCAGGAACCAACGGCCACGGTGATCCCTGCTAAGCCGAAAGAAGGAGATAAGCCGTGAACGGGAACTGCCCGGATATCGGCGTCCAAGGTCTTCTCCGTCCCGACTAGGGAGTGGGACGGTATCCTCCGGGCGTTCGTGCTCTCTTAGAGCCAACAAAAGGATTAACCGGTGTGTCCGTTTGGGCGTGCTCATAGGCGGTGCCCGGACGTTTGGGAATGAGCTTCTCGGTGTCACCTCGACCTAGATTCCAGGAGCAAGGCCAAATCTCAAGCGTCACTGAAGAAACGGCTGCCACTATACAAGCCTGGAGGAACCGGAAGAGCACTTATCCTCTGTGTGTGCGTGTGCGTGCGAGTGGGCGGTGCCTGACCAGTTGGGGAACGTCGTCCTGGCCTAGGGACGTAGGGAAGGGGGACATTATAAAAAGAGCGGTTTTACGCTCCCTCTTCGTGTTCTCACGTTGTTCTCATGCCGAACGGCAGACTGTACATAGTATGTAAATAAACAGTTTGAGAAAAGACACCCTGGCTCGCTACCAACTCTGCCCGATGTCCTGGGCGACGCATGGCTCCAGCGGAGATCGACATGGACAAGCCCCGAGTCTTTACAAGGCGAAGTGTGTTTCGTGTATTCTAGAAAGGGTCAACGAAAGTTCCGAAGTCTCTTTCGACAGTTTGGCAGTCCGGTGGACTCTGCTGAGTTTTCTATGTTCCGTTTTACTGTTCCTTGAATGCGTTACGAAGGTATATATTTCTTACTCCGACTTACTGGAGGTGAGAACGAACACAACACGTACATAAAAAAGTACATCAGGTGAGGATCAGTCAAGCTAATTAGAAAGCTTTTTTTTCTCCCTCAGCTCCCACATCATTTTATGGTGAATAAGGCTTTTATTACTACCAATATCAATAATTTTATTTACACGTGCTGTACTTTTTTTTCGATGATCACTATGCTTTTTCTCATAAAATTGCATTAATTTTTTTTTACCTTCTCTAATTTCTTGTAACAAAAAAAAAAGGCAAGAGCTTATCTCTTGGTGAAACATTATTTGTATAGCTGGGATTATTGAAATTTGAACTAAGAGAAACGAAAAACCTCACAATCGAAAGTTTAAAACAAAAAAACCAACTGACTAAACACGTGCAGGGTCGATGGATAGAATAATCTATATTTTTGAACCCTCCAAACTGAACGGCGCATGAGCCCTTAGTCAGTGCTTTTATTACAACAGTTAGCTTATACCTAAGATAAATATAAATACAGTCAACCTTTTTAATTGTAATGCTGCATTGGTTGCGCGACAGCGCCCTCTACAGTGGGTGGAAAGGTGCTATATAATATGCACCTGGTGCAGGGTTTCTATTAAGACTTCTCTCGCCTGAAATGCCTGTTCCACGGAAAAAAGAAACACGCCTAAGGCCTGCAAAAAAGAAAGAATGGCAATACTTTTTATGTTGAGTTCTCCGCAGCATCAAAATTTCAAATCAAAGCAGTTAAAAAGAAACAAAAAAACAAAAACGAACGTATACTGTTTTTTACGAACGTTTTTTTCATTATTATACGTATTTCACATTCCTATTGTCTTGTTTATATTAAACGATGTAGATTTTAGCCCAGGCGAGTGTCTATAATTATAAAATTATTGTCAAAGTATGCAGTTGAATGAACCCTACGAATCTAGTGAAAATAAAATATATAAATTGCCGAAAAATAAATTATGCCAGACACTGGTTAGCATACATCACCGGTAATGAGGGGACCCAGAGTAATACCCCGCCCTGCCCAGCCTTGCGTCTTGGGGGCTCTTGTAGATTACATCTCCATTTGATCACTGCGGTTGATTCATGTGAACAATTTGACAATTTATTTTTTAGAGACCACGCAGACTACGAAAATTACGCGCGAATCATGAATACACCGGGTGTTTCAGCAAATCCTCAAAAACGACTAAAAATGGCTTTGTTGAAAAGAAAAACAAAGTCGTTCCGGGAACAAACTGCCAGACACAGATATAAGGTAGGTGCAACATTTTATAGCGCTCTCAAAAAATAAAAATCGCTATCATTGAGGTATTTAGCGCACGAGGCACAAGGCACAAGGTACCTTGTGCGCTAAACACCTCAAAATGTTAGACTACCAACTAGCCCAAATGTCAACTTTACTAAAGATCACTAAATTTTAAGTCGTTTCTAGGTTTCAGCTTTCTACCGGTACGTATAACTCTGCGCCAGCGGTCCTGCCCTCCAGTTGCCGAGGAGCGCAACGCACCATCCTACGAGGGAGGCGAGGCGGTTGCTTCGAAGGTCGGCCACGTGGGGGCAGGACCGCTGGCGAAAATGTTGCGCCCCGTTTGGAAACCGAAATCTAGAAACGCGTTCAAATTGACCGGTCATTTGGAGATCCGTAAAATGCTGCACTCGCCTTATAAAAAACCAAACATGAGTTGGCCTGTTTGTTTTCGATTACGCTGAATACGTGTTTATCGGAACCGTATGTGTATTCTCAAGAATTAAATATTTGCTAAATTTTAGTTAATTATTTATCTAATAGGTATGTTTTCTTTTAATATATGACGCCCGCCGTAGCTGGCCTTTTATTCGCGAATATTTGTTTTATTATTATGAATCCCGCTATTTTTTCACGATCTTTTGAATTTTTCGCTGAATCACCCGATAGTCCAACTCCCATAACAGGCGCATGTTCGCCAATATATACAGACAAACACGCGTCTCTGACGTCAAACTGGTGCGGTGGCGCTGCTGTCGTCACGGCGCATGCGCAAACGCTTCACCTGCGGCGAAGTTTGATTCCGCGCAAGCGCTGTGTCCACACCTGGCGTGGGCAAGGGGGTTTGGGAGCGCTATACGGGTCGTAAACAAACACAAATGACATAAAAACCCATGATCTGAGTTCAACAAAACTTTGTATAAAAACGTCTTTAGGTGGTTCGCTTGTCATACTTGAAATTTATGAGTGCAACATTTAGGAAAACAATTAGGGAAAAAATTAGAATTTACGAAAGGGGAAAATATTTTTTTCTGTGCAAAAAGGAGGACAATAAAAACTGTCTGGTGGACGCTACTGCTCAGAGCTGGAGCGACACCTAAATAAACAAGGTAGAGGCGTCTTTAAGATGAATACCCGAGAGCAGATATACCTGATCAGGCCGTGTGTAGCGCCATCTGTGAATAGTGGCGTGAGCCACTATTCACAGATGCGCCATTTTGTGTTTTGCGGTTTTCCTTCCTATGCATATAATAAATGGGGTTTAATTAGGATTATTTTTTTTCTTCTAAAAACCACACTTATAGAGTTTCATTACAATAAATGTAACCACATAAAGACAACTTTCTGAAAAGTTTTAGCGATGTAATCGCTGCAACCGCGCTTTAGATGCTGTTGTCGTAGCGATTAGAGCATGTTTAAGGGGCGTCTAATCAAAGAATTGCTTTATCTTTCTCTCTTTTTCTCTTTTTCTTTCTCTCCCTCATTCAGGCAACAAAAATAATTCGTTCGGCATCAAATATTTTTTTTTTACTTTCTTTTTTTTTTTTTTTTTTTAGGGGAGGGGGGGGGGGGTTTAATTTACCTTTAGCTTTCCCTCGCCGCCCTTAAAAGGAGGAAAAGTTAGACAGAGATGGGGCATTTTTGAAAGACGGCCTTCATCAATCACTTTCTTTGCTTACGCGGATGATTTGGCATAAGTAAAGATTGCAATGAGAGCCGAATATTGAAATAAACTAACGTCTTGCGCCCTGCCTCTGGATCTCAAACATAAATCATGGTTGGTCGATACATTTCAACGCTAATTTTCGTCACAATGTGGCTTTGTGTAAGCCTCAAATTTTGCGCTTGTCTCACGTTTCTTCTTTTTTATTATTATTTTGGATCCAGAAAAAAATATATATATTAAAGCGATTTTATGGTTTCAAGATTTTCACGCGTCACTTTTTATGCACTTTTTCATGTAATATACTGTGTTAATACCTAAATATGTAAGATATTTGTAATTTTATGCTTTATGTAATGCGGAAAAAAGAGGAATGTGGCAGAAGTGCTGACTCTTAACGCGGTCACTAAAGTAGATTGTCTTCTTTCCGACTGATGTTCTTGTTTTTTTTTGCAAGAAACGTTTTTTATGTGCGAACTTGTTTTATAAATTTTTTTTAAAACGATTGACCAAAAACGCCAAGGTAAACAAGACCTCGATAAAAAAAATGGTAACTTTGTATACCTTTTTCAAAGCGATCAACTTCTCTCGACTTTTTTACAGGACGGCTTGACTGCTGTGTTATATATATATATATATATATATATATATATATATATATAGATGCATATAGAGGGAGAGGGAGAGAGAGAGAGATACTACTTTTTAAAAAGTAAATGATGAATGAACGGTAAATAGGTATGGAGAGTAAACGGCATTTAAAGGTTATTGCGGGAAGCGATAATCTATAGCCGCGACATATGGCTATCCCTTGCTTCCCGGTATCGTCATCAAGTGTCGTGGCTTAATTGCGACGTCGCGATATCCTATTTGATTTCGAGGGTAACCGAAAGGCAGCAAGAAAGAAAATGACAGCTTTGAAAGCAATTAAGGTAGCAAGTAATCTTCAGTAAAAAAATAAAGAATTCTGTCTTTTAGCGAATGTAAATTAACTCCTCATCGTTGGAATTTGATACTCCGTGAGAATGTGCCGATAGCGACTGGGAGATGTTGTCAAAGATTAAAAACATCACATTACCCGGATAAAAATATAAAAGAGAGACAAATTTGTTTATGAGCCGTCGTCCACCGAAGCCGAATAACATCAAAATATTAAATACCTTTCTAAGTACCTTTCTGAGCTATTACAGTGAAAAAAAGAAAGATCAACAAGAAATGTAACAACAACATTTCTCTTGCTGCCAAGGGTTTGCCGAATACATAGTTGTCACATGCGTCCACAATATCAGTACTTTTTTGCACGACGAAAGGTTTAGTTGGACGTCAGCTCATACAGAGTGTAAACTAACGATTTCAAGGCACTTCAGTCGGTGCCCGAAAATCGGTTTGCCAACGTATCGCGCTGAGATTTACTACAGAGGTACAACGACGTGTATAAAAAAGATCAGCGCATGAGCTTACATTCTTCACAAAAAAAGAAAGAACAACCATGCTTGGGGGGCAATCTGCCACGGCATTGGCAGAGGACGTCATGACCGGGCTCGCCTATCTTAATCTGCTGCCGGGAGATGTCGGAAACATCCAGCTCGGACGCAGAAGCGCGATCCGGCAGAATAAAACAGGTCTGCTAAGCTCGGCGTGGGAGCGCTCAACGCTTCCGACCGGCGACAGATTTAACCGGGCGAGCCGGGTCACGACGTCGTTTGCTCATTCGCAGACGACGTCGTAACATGTTACAAGCAAACAGCCCGAAACATGTTTTTTTTTTCTTTTTCTTTTTTTTTGTCTGCAAAGTGAGCAAATTACTTTGCAGAAAGTAATTTGCTTATTTTGTACTTAGTACAAATTACTTTGTAGAAACATAGCCGCATCTATACGGAGAAAGCCTGGCATGTCGCGAGGAGACGGCAGCTGTAAGTAGGAAAGGAGGGGCGGGGAATCGGGAGCGAAGGGGAGATTGCCTGCTAGCGCCACTCAAGAGCGAGTGGCCAAACGCCGAAACACTTCTTTTTTTTTTCTTTATTCTTTTCGGTATCGTGGAGAGAAGAAACTCAACGTCGACCCTTTCCCGTTTCTCCCTGCGCCCGCATCTCCGCAAGTCCTTGAACGGAAAACCGACGGTCGCGGCCGTCGGTTTCGTTTAGTCAAAACTGCATGCTTCTGCCGCGGCACGATACGATGGTCCAACGACGACGCACTCCGCTGGCACGCCGACAACTCCGCCGACACCACCGGCATGGTGCATTGTTGCCAGCACCCTTTCGAATCGCCGCAGCCGTTTCTCCCGGAGTACGAAAACGACGGTGACGAAAACAAACGTGGTTCGGGGAGCGGCCGCTCATGACCCAAGCGCTCGCGCCTTATCTCTGCCCTTTCTGCCCTACGCTACCATGCTAGTCACCGCTTCGCGCGCTCCTCCTCTCCTTTTTTCTGCGGCCACGCGCCCTACGGCTCCGCCATCGATGTGCCAGGCTTTCTCCGTATAAAGGAGGCTATGGTAAAAGTAATTTGTAAAAGCCCATTCCCCCGGGCACGCTTCCACCACATGGTTCAACCTCTGGAGTAAATGGCAGCGCGATACGTTATTAAGCCGAGTTTAGCGCGCCGTCGAAAGTGCCTTAGAAACGTTAGTTTACATGATGCGGTATAACAATCTTAGTATTATTATTTTATCCTTCGATTAACGTAACGTCATGTTCTCACATTCCTGCATTGCGCGGCTCTATTTAGGTGATCCAAAAACACGGTGTTTGTCTGTGTTAGCGTTTCGAAGAACACTCACTAACATCAAATACGATATAGCTTCGCCAATAATGGAAACTCCTCCAAAAACCCATTGAAGCAACGGCGAACGCGACAGTGGCGCCTCTAGTGAACTCGGAGTCTAGGGAAGCAGACGACGCAATGAAAAAATATATAATCGATGTGCCCAACCAGGGGGCGCATCGAAATTGCGATGGTAGCGCCACCGCAATAAAACACATGGCAGTCTAGCGACCTTCGCGTTGCATTGGTTTCGCAGGTGTTTCGAGCGTACGGTGAATATTTAGAAAAGAATAGAAAGCGTACGAGAATTGTTTCACGTGGGGGTCAAGAAACGATAAAGAAGCTTCAATAACACACATCTTCCGCCGAGAAAGCGGTTGATTGCCCCACAAACAAGCCGGGTCCCCCTCGCAAGTACACGGCCCTGCGAACTTTACGGGTGGGCGACACTTGTTCAAAATTTTTACCGAAATGATGTTGTGTCTTCTCTTAAAAGATAGATTACTAATCACAATGAACCACTGGGTCGTGATTTCTCTCAGACGACGTCGGGATATACTATATTTTTCGGTCACTGAACCACCGGCAGACTACGTTCTCGCGTTGGAGGCTACGAGTGGGATAGCTTTTCGGGCTTGTCCACGTCGAAGAAATATTAACGTGTCGGGGATCGTGCGGGCATACGCTGATAATTCTGGGAAGAGATCCGCCGCTCGCTTACAGTTGCGACTACAGGACCTCGCTGGGCTGGAGTCGCGGACCGGCGCGAGCGTTGTGGCGACGATTTTCTTTATTTTAGGAGTATTGCTGAACACGCTTCCTGCACCAGCCTGCCTCAACAGTAGGGAACTGAAACGCCAAAGCACGACCTAACAAAGATCTCGTGGATTTATTGCCAGGTATTTTTGTCCCAATTCATTGAGGCAGTAGGTTGCAGTTACTGGAACCTGCTCCTGCTGATTAATGAAACTACTTTGTCTGCGAGCTTGAACAACATTGTGCAGTGAGATTCTCTCAGAAAGGTGGGCAAAACAGTTGAAGACGAAAAGAGGCTAGCCTATACTAAAGGTCCCGCATAAACGTCTCCAACGCAGATGCCTGCACATAACTTTAGTCAAATTTTCATGACAATGTGCAGTTGGATGGGCAGTTATAAAAACTTCATTTCTTTTTCAGGTTCAAGGTGTCCAGTCCACATGCATGATTTCCAAATATTAGGTGAAGGCCAGAATCATACTTTCTTGTCCGGCACATTTTAGGAGGAAAATGTTGTGTAGCAAGCAAAACACCAGTGACACGGGAAATGTTGCCATTATTTAACCATTTTTATTTTCTTGAAGTTCTAAAGTTTGTTTTGTGATATTTCTTGGACACATAAATTAATAACAAAAAAAAAAAAAGATTTCGTGCATGTTTTCAAGCGTTACGAAGACAGATCAGCTGTTCATGATATTCACAATTTACGAAAGATCTCTCCCAGTTCGTGAAAAAGCAGTCATCACCTAGGCATATCCGTATCATTAGCCAAGTTATACTGGAACTTGGGGTATATAGACTAAACCAAAACATGTAACCCGAAGAGAGGAGACTACAGAGGTTACAAAGTAACAAACAATGCTTCTCAGTGGCTAAGAACTGGGCAAATATAAAGAGTGCAAAACAGGCGAGGAAAGGTCGCCAGTATATCCGAGAAAGGGAGTGAAAGTTCCTTTCTCGAAAATCCTCGCTGACGTTGGCGGAATGCAAACTGAACCGCCCCCACTAAAAAAACTAATCAATAATATAAGATCTCTGGTGTGATCAGCGGGAAACCGATACATAATAATATAACTATTACTGTCCCCCACGAGCAGTAGCGTCGCCAGGCAATTTTTTTTTTTTAGGAGGGGGCTGGCTGGCTTAGGGTGTGCATTCCTTGTGTGTGTATATTATGGGGTCGTAGATCATGGCGATAAACAGCTCAAAAAAACGGGAACAGCGATTAAGAAAACACACGACAAGACAAAGCCGCCCTCGCCACCCCCATAAGCCCCTCCTTTTAGCTACAAGGCTGCTGACAAAAAGTGGCAAGGCGTCCCTTTCTGAACGGCCGACCTCCAGCACGTCTTTGTTGCCCTCCGCTGCGATTTGGCTGCAGGAGCACGCTCGATGCTCGCGAGATAGAAGCCTCATCGCATGTTGGAAGCTAGTGCTGAAGTAACTGAAGCTCCTCCCTGCCGTTCTGATCCTGTCAGTGATTCTAGTTGAAATATCCATGTCAAAGGGAACCAACACCGCGACCGAGGCCCCGTCGAACAGCTCAAGGGAGGCAAGCGACAGACGCGCACGTAAATAAAATATTCCGTCACGCAGGCACTGCCTACTCGCTTTCCCGCGATTGGTAGTCATGCTGTTTTTGTTCTGGCACCCAGTCCATTTCGTTTTTCCGGCGTATTTAGCAAAACTGACCTTTCGACTGACAAGAAACTTAGTTTCGTCGGAGCACTGACGTGTTCCGGGCTTGGCGCCGTTCGAGTGTCGTACGGCTTTTGAGGGAAGCGGTAGAATTTTTAGGACTGCCTAGAACAATATCGGAGGTTGTTACTGAAATCAATAACAAAAGATTTATGCTTTTCGCGCTTTTATATCTTCTCTATCTTAATTAATACTATTGACTAGCGTATCCAACCCCCTATGGCGGCGAAGCGGGGCGAAAAACAACGAGTCACTCGGATTCGGGCGTCCCGCCAGGGGCTGGAATGGCGCTGTAGTCTGCAGGGAAAGAGCGCTTCGGTCCTATGCGGAGGGCAAGTTCGTCTGCTTCTTGCGCAGGGGATAGCGGTGACGTCAGAACGCCGAGCCCTGATTTGCTGATCGCGACCCTCTATCTGAGCGTCGTCTGCTCCTTTGCAACGTCGTCTGCTTGCAACGTCGTCTGCGTCTGTCTTACCTTCCCTGCGACTTTCGGAAGTGCAGAGGCTATATTCACGAAACAATCTTACGCCAAAAATGTGCGCAAGACAAAACTTAAGAACAAATTCGTATTCACGAAACGAAATTTTCGTAAGTTTTGCGCAGGTTACGACGAAATCCTACGACAGCTCCGAAGCTGTCTTACGCACTTCTTACGATCAAATCAGCATGGCCGACAGCGTTGCGGTCGCGGCGACCCACGGACGTTTATTTTTTACGTGCGCTTCTCACGCGTCCCGACTTCAAGAAGCAAGAAAAAAGTAAAAAGGACTTGAAATAGACCATCCACGACGAACAAGAACGCTGGATCCACAAACAACCGGGAAAAGCTCCAACGTCCACGATTCCACAGAACGCGACCAAGCGAGCTTTGCAGTTAGGCCTAGCATAGCAGGCACTCCGCGACTCGGTGACCGTCTGCCCACGACCGGCTGGCGTGCTGAATGGAATATTCCCGTGCGACCCTTGTGAACCTTTCCCGTATTAAGGGCGGTTCAAACAGACTCGGAATACGGAACCCGGGAGCCGGAAACCGTACTGACGTAATCACTTCCGGCTCCCGTTTACGGGCGCTGACGTCGCGGTTTGGTTTGAACGGCGCGCGACACGGGTCTCCGCAAAATGTAGCTGACGTCACGGCGGCTCCCCAGGCAACCAATCAGCGGCTGTCGTCAAGCCGAGTCGTCGCCCGGGCAGCCCGGGCAGCCCGGGTATGGTGCCGGTAGCCCGGGCGCGCGGCGCGCTCTGTCTAGAGCGGCACCGGCGGCACCGCGGCACTCGCTTTGTTTCTTGATGGCGTCGTCTCGGCAGGATCCCGGCTACGAAGCTCGAATTGCCTCACTTATGAACCTTTGTGTAGTGAGGTGCGTTACAAATGCAAGAACTATCAACTGGCGTCGGCTGACTACTTTCGCGGCTGCGTGTGAGCAGTACCTACGGAGCGTGAGGAAAAAGAAGACGCGAAAGGCCGTCCGCGAGCTCCTGAAGCCTCGAAAAATGCTCGACGAGTATGCCATCATCGTGAGACTACAGTCCTACAGTGTTGTGAGACAGATGTTCGAAGACCCCGACGACCGGGAATTCTTTGAGTGCTTCCGAATGTCACGAGCAAGGTAGGGTGTGCTGCTTTTTATGTTAGATCATTTTCATGCTATATATCAAGTGGCGTTCCACATGGGCCCGCGCGTCGCTCGCAGGAATACTCACCTGGAGCGTGCGCTCCCGCAGTGAAAGCACGTTTATATCATTTTTAACGCGGCAGGATCACGAGAGCAGCTTTTGTAACAGTCGCATGCTTGTCAAAGTTTAGTGCGTCTGTGCTATAAAAAAGAAATAGCAATAGCATGCTCATGTGCAGCTCGTACGACACACTCTTTCGGTCCACAAAATCTGGTCACGGTGTTGTGCTCCTTTGAGTGCATGTATGAGGGAAGCCCGTTGTGCTTCCTTGTCGTTTGTGCTAGATAGGATGTGTGCTTACAAGCTTTCTGCACGAAAGCTCGCGCTGCAGAACCCAGGGATATTGGGTTCAATCCCCACTTCTGCCCGTTTCGATCTGGATGAGCATCGTACCAGCAGACGTTCGTGTTTCACTACTGCGTGACGGGTGTTAAAGGGACACTGACACGTCAAAATCATACTTTTTTAATTATCCGAAACGATTGAAAACAATGCCGGGACATTGCCCTCAAATTTCGAAACTTGGGAATTCAGTATTTCTTAATTAAAAAAACAATTTCCAAATGCCGAATTTGAAGTTCCCGCGTGATCTGCACCAGTGCAGTGAGTTAAATTTTGCGGTCTCCTGCGACTCGACTTTCTTTGGGACCTCCGCCGTTGCCACCGCAACCCGAGGCGAGGAGGAGGTGAGCAGGCGGGATAGAAGCCGGCGCGGGAAAAAACCGGTTTCTTCGCCGTCCAGAGCCGTACTGTCCCCGTCTGGCCGTTAGCGCCGCCAAGTTTTCCGAGGGGGGTTACAAATCCAGGAAGCGACATCACACCGAAATCTGATTTTTGGTATTTCAAAAAAGAAGGCCGTACTGCGTTCGTCATTGCATTAAAAAACGTGTTTTACGATTGCTGTTATTAAATGTTATAGAAATGTCGCCTACAAAGCTTCTAAATTCCCAGATTTTTGACGTCACCGATCAAAAGAAGCAAGGAGGTTAGCGCGGGAAATATAAACGCCAAAAATAAAAAGGCGCGCGCGCGGTCGAGAAAATTTTTTTCGCGATGCGGTTTTTTTTTTTTTGCGTGTCTATGACTACAACTTGCATCGTTTTAGACAATAAAAAATAATACGACCTTTGGGGTGTGAGTGCCCCTTTAAAGACCCTAGGCTACACTCTAAAAAAAAAGGTGTCGAAGGAGAGTAACTGCCCGAACTTACAGTTCTCTAACTCTCTCTTCCTAAAAGTTACTCTTTTCCAAGCGCCTCCCGCAATGATACTCTACTCTAAGCCCTAGAGTAACTACAGCGAGAGTAAGTTTCTCCTCCCGACATTGTAGACTGCAGCGACAGATGGCGCAGGTATGCGTGCTGGCGTCGTTGGCGGTGCTGGCCTTGGCGCAATGCTTGCGGGCATTGTGCTGGCAGGCGACAGATGGCGCAGCAAAGTGTGCTGGCGTGCTGGCGTAGAGTGCCTCAATGTTGTTGGCCGCTGCGCCGCAGCGGCCAACAACATTGAGGCACTTTATGCTGGCGATGCTGGTGCCGTTCGCGATGCTGGCTTTGGCGTAATGCGGGCGGGCTCTGTGCTGGCGAAAACGTCTGTAACCGTCTGGAATATTTTTTTTTCTTTTAGTAGACGTATGTATGCATTCAGTTAATGGACTCCTCTGTCATGTGCAGTCTTTGTGGAAACGTAACTTACCAGACTATCTGGAGATTTCCATTTTCAGGCTATTCCTCTCTAACTTCACTATGCGGCAGGTAAGTCGTCTGCTAGTTGCGCAGCTCGGTACGTTCGTTTATCCCCCTGAATGCTGTCACGCCCTCCTGTTTACCCTCAGTATTCACAAAGGCGTAAAGCAACCCTCTGTACCACCTTGTCCTTTTGTGACCGGTAGTGAACTTTCTGTACCGGGCAAAGTGGAAACTGACGAAATTTCTAAGACTGGCAATACTATGTCAATACAAACTATGAAAAGTTCAAGGGGACGTCCCTTATCAAGGCTGCCAAGTTCGCCGGATTTTCGATCCCTGGCCTCAAGGCCCAAGAATTTGTGAAATTTTGTTGCTGCAAGTTTTGCTTCCTGTGCCAGAATAATTCGCGAATATTAGCAGCCACTAATATGCCGCGAAATTGGAGTGCTTTGCAAAATGCAAAAAGTAAAAAAAAAAAAAAAAATTCGCGCTTTTCGGCGATTTTTTCGAAAAACAATTAAAAAATAAAAAAGAAAATAAAACAACCTTTCCAACGTATTTAAAACGCTATTTACACAACACGCCGTCCTTCTGGCTTCGGAAAGTTATTGTCCTTACGATAAGCGTGCGAGTCTCCAGCTCCGTCGTCTGCTACTGCAAAACTGACCGAGCACGGGCGTCTCACCATGGGTAGATATAAAGCGGCCGCTGTCCGGCGAAACTTCAGCCGAAGAGCCCCACGCTGTGACCATTCCAATATTTACCCCTCGAAGGGAGGGGGGGGGGGGGAGGGGAGAGGAGGAGGAGGAGGGGAGGGGGGGGGGACGGCGGCTGTGGAGCCCGTTTTAAGTAAGCATGCGTTTAAAGGGCCCATGAAACGAATTTTGGGGGCTGGAATAAATCAATTTAGATTGGGATTTTACTACTAGCACATCGTTCAGTGGGCCAAAAGAAAAAAGTAGAAAGTCAAAAGCCTAACTTTCGGTACGAAAAATTGAAAACACTGTGGCTATTTCGTACCTCCTTCCCTTCATAAGCTCTCTGCCTTTTCACTGGGATACATCCGCGGACCCCGCAGCGCGTCACCGGCTGCAGACCCACGTCACACGACGCCGGACCTCACTTATTCCCTTAACCCCTAAGCTGACATTGCGGTGGAAGCTACGCGCTTGTCGGACCAATCAGCCGCCCCCCTTTGATCACCTCACTTCATTCTTTGCGCGTGGGTATGCGCAAGAGAGCGAGATCACGAGGCAAAAGCTTGGATGGCCCAAGGAGCACGCAGCTTCCACAGCACTTTCAGCTTCGGGGTGAACGGGGGTGTGGAAAGCAACTTTGGTCTGAATTTTGAGCGACGGGATAATCTTCTAGGGGGAGAATGGATGTGTCCGGATTACACAAACGAGAGTCCGAGCAAGACGGGACTCCCCCTTTCCGTCTTCTTGAACTTTTTGGTATAAAAAAAAAAAAAAAGTTGGTTTGAGGAGGAAAGTTAAACAGGAAAAAGTTGGAAAAGCGTTTCATGACTCCTTTAATGCTCGGTTACCTGCCATTTTTAGCCAGAAAATGCCTGGTCTAAGGAAAAAAAAGTAAAGTCAAGATTTAAAATGCATCCAGGCTAGCGCGCATGTTCTCACACAAAAAGAGGACGAGTCTTTAGTTGTTTTTATTACATTTATTGCATCTACAATGTTACTTGATAACACACACATGTATGAAAGAAACAATCAAAGTATGTCTCAATTGGCACTTAAATGTACAAACGATATCAACAAAAAACAAACAGAATTCTGTATTTCATTTGCACAGGTAACTGTAGCAACACAATAAACCATTTGCTATACCCCCCGAGCGCCACGGCCCGCTCTAAAAGAATCATGGGAACGGTGATCCTTCAGCTCCTTAATGATCGGTAATTTCGACTTTATTTTTGGTTACACAGGTTTCGAGCGCAATTCGAATTCACCCTGAACAAGCGCCTGATATACCCCAATGACCCGTCATATCGCTTTTAAAATTTCTCCTCAGTGTCAGCGTTTTGTATGCTGTGCATGCTGTCCACCCTTCAATCTGGGTGACTGCAGAAATCTCCTACATTATTACCATGCTGATATTAACTTAGAAACGCTAAAAATGGTATAAACAGCCCCCCCCCCCCCCCACACACACACACACACACTTCGAGCTAAATCCTGTTTTTTGTTGTGAATTATCGGCTTTTTAAGCAATTCCTGCTCAGACAACAATCACGAGAATGATAATATTCTAAAAGATTTCGGCAGCTCAGGCCAGGATGAAAGAGGGATCGCATGCGCAGTATCGAAAATGCTGACATTGACGAGCAATTTTAAAAGTGAAATCCTTGGGGTACATCAGGCTCTTGTTCAGGGTGCCTACGAATTACGCTCATGAGTTGTGTGACCATGGGGTCGGTCGAAAATTAGCAGTCACTAAGGAGCTGAAGGAACACCGTTCCCAAGATTCCTCAAGTGCGGTCCGGGGCGCTTGGGAATATAGCAAGTTATATTGCGAGCACTAAACCCCCTCGTACAGTTCGAAGTAGGGAATAACTTCGTTCCCATTTGGTGTGCGGTACAAGTCAAGCGCATGGTAATCACACTGTTCTTTTGGGTTAAACAAGCAGTACTTGTTCAAGTGAACGACTTGGTAACTCTGCCTATGGCGACGAAATCGAACAGTGTGTAGCTTTTGAACAAAAATCAAGAGAGAGCCTCGAAACACGATCATTAAAAATATCTGTGAAAATGCCGGCAGCTCGTCTTCCCAGCCAGTGCAGTGTGCATCCCCATTTCGGTACTGACATTTATCGAAAGTCGCGGACTTCACACTGTACATGGCTTCGTCTGGTGTTGGTTGCTCAGGGAACAGGTCTCGCACATTTTCGTCCAGTGATTCCCAACTAAGCTTCTTTCCACATGACGTGCTGAGTGGCTCATCGAGCTGAAGGCATGAAAATTCATAACACTGTTTTGCTTGATATCGTGTAGCCACCGTCTTGCACACGTTCTTGAAGTTTCGCGAACGAGTAGCGATGGCCTTAAAGTAGGCGTGTTTGGCTTCAAAACGCATGCTCCAATAGCGGCGTGGAGGCCCGAACATTCTAATCAAACGAGGATAATGCAGAAGGTAATGAAGTTTCGGTGTTAGTTTCGAGCCCGGATAAAGGTTAACAAATTCGCTGAGGAATTCATCGACTAGAATTTCAAGAAAAGCAACAGCGTCCTCAAGAATAGTGTCGGCTAGAACAATGTTAACAATTTCTCTGTACTTCAGATAGATCTCCCAATGTCTGTTTCCTTCGGGTATGTCTTCGCCAAGCAGCTGCGGCAACAAACGGAACAAACAGCACTTTTGACTCGCAGTGCCTTTGAGTTTGCCATCAGCTCTGTTGGTACAAGGTGGTTTGGATTTTTTGTCATGAAACCCAAACTCAAACTCGAAAATCACGTCGAAACAAGTAGACTCGAGAACTCGAGTAGACATTAATCCCTTCAGCACTCGTTTCAACACAAATGCAATGCCACCTTCCAGCACATCGTGCATCGCATCCGGAAGCAGCTGAACTGACACACCAAATCCTGGCAAAGCCAGTAGCGGAGATTTTGCTTTCACCCCATACAACTTGGAGCTGGCTGGATTTACTTCTACTGCCGCTACTTGGCTCTTTTGTGCATCCGCAGTGCGGATAATACATTGACCCTCGTTGGACAGTCGCCTCAGGTCTTTGGATGATGCTAAGCAGAATCTGCAAATCTTTCCTTTCGAAAAGCAGCAATTAAAGCCACCTACGCGATGCAAAGAAAGGTTATCCCCAACAACACCCACGACTGTCACCGTTACGTGATGTGTGACCCCGTCATCGCACAGATCAAAACCGGTCTCACTGAGCAAACTTAAATCAGAAAGAAGGGGATCCAGGATCTGCTGCAATCCGAACGTTTTTACGTCTGAGTATTTTACTACGGCTAGGAGGTGCATTGAAGAGAGCTGGGACCTGTACTTAGGGTGCAAATTAACTACGGAAAAATACACTACAAGCAATTTGTGCACTCCGGTAGCTGACCCCAGGGGATTGACAATCTCCAGCTCGTCAGTGTAGAGTAAAATGAAAATCGTGTCTTGAGAACCGTCACGCACAAGCGCTCTAGTAAAGGTTCCATCAGTTATGTCTTTCAACATTCCTCTGCCTGACGCCGCCATTGAGCCAAGAATGTGCTCAGCAGCGTCGGTGGTCATCAAATTCGTCAGAACACTTTGAAAGGGTACATAGTAAAAAGCACTCTTTTTGGCGGCAGGGGTCCCAGGAACAGTTAACGCTATTTCTTTGGGCTCGACATACAACATGCACTGCTTGGCATATTTCAAGCGCGCAGATTCGCTCCTTACATCTGTCCAAATTAAATCAATCCAACCCTCGCTAAACAGCCATCCCAGTGCATCAGGCATGCTCACCTCGTGATCGGCAGAAACATGATCTCGAAGGACCCCATGTAGGAGTTGGAGAAATGTTTTCAACTCCGCAGTTGCTGCTTGTCTGGCAACCCTGCTTTCTCCTCTCGACGTTTGCAATTCTCGGAGCGAGAAGGAAGCGAGAGAGGCTGCGCCAAGGCGTTCGTTGCTTGCAATGGGAGGCGAGAGGAGGAAAGGCGCATGGAGCAACAGAGCGGGCGCCTGCTCTCCTGCAGGCAACATTGGCGCATATCCTTTCTCGAATCCTCTCCCTCAGGCGCCGCCATTAAATTACAAACGCGCTCCAGGTTTTGAGTTGCGCCCACCCTCACTACAGCCTCCCTACTAAAATGTCATTCGGTGAAACGTGGGAGTTCGCTAAAATGATCATTCGATCAAGTGAGTGCCTCCAACTACACCCGCTGCACGGGAGCGCTCGTGCCGCGTGATCCAAAGCAACTACTCGCGCTTTTAGCGCTGTCCTCGACAACATTTTTTTTTTCGGTGTTTAGTGTTAATTGTAAATAAGAAATGTCGTAAATTTAGCCAAATTCTCCAACAAAACAAAATGTTTGGAAAAAAGAAAAAAGAGTCACCACTGAGGATCGAACCCACGACTACTTGCGTATGATGCAGACACCTTAATCATTAAACTACGCTAAAGCTTTGAATACCACATTTTGACAATTCGATTTATACGAGACTTTCGGACGCAGAGTACCGTAACGTGGTGCACCGTCAGACGGCACTTGAACGCTCTGCAAACGTGCCGTCGGACGGTACTCTAGTCACTACGAATCTTCTTTTGCAACAGGAGTGACCGATGGCAGCGGGCGAACGAAATTGGAAAACACTGTTTCTGGATGTCGGCAATTGATACGCAACGAGCACAGGCGGTACGTCGACACACCAGCGAGTACGCCGCCGAACCGCCGAGCACCCCACCACGCGCACACACACGCAGACCGACTGACGCTTCAAAATGCAGTCGGCGGCACCCAAAATAAAACGTGTTTACTTCAAAGAACACCAAATAGAATGGACCTTTTCCGAGAAGCGTTCTGCGCACGCGCGAGCGCCGATGCTAAGCCAAACGAAAAATCGAGGAAATTCGGAAGGAGGCGGTATATCAGCGAGTAGAACACGCAACTGCACCATATATATAATTGTGTTACACAAAAAAAGAACGTCGACGGAAAGAAAAACACGACGTTTGAGTGGACGCCACGGATGCCCCTCTTTCAAGTCGCGTTGGGCAAGTGCTGCTGCTCAGAGAGCGAAGAAACTGGTAGCGTAGCTCCCATTATCGATTGGTAGCGCAGGTAGGTCACTTCCTCGATTTTTAGTTCGTGCAGCCACCGCCTGGTGCCGTCGGTATGTGGTTTGGACGTCTGTGACGTCATTGGCCGCGCCCTTTTCATATCTCTTTTATCCCCCTATCCCTTCACCCCTTCTCTCATTCTTTATCAATAAACAATGTTTTCAACAACAACAACCCTGAAAATCAAATCGGTGCCGAAAATACGGGGATACGGTCCATTCGTCCTATGCGCACTCGTCACAGGACGATTAGTCACAGGACGATTTGTCACACAGGAACATTCGTCATAGGATGACTCGTCACGCGGCCAACCGGTCCTACAATAGTTCGTCCCCCCTAAAATGTACTGCTCAATTTGGTCCGGCGGACAATGTGTCTCACCTCATATCTTAGCATGTCTTTGGCTTCTGAAAAGCGAAGAATTTGTAACAAACGTTTTAGCTTCTGGTTCGGTCTCGAACATTGAATGTTGGTTCGGCCTGACAATGTGAGTCACCTCTTATCTTAGCAAGTCTTTCGCTTCTCAAGGTCGAAAAAGTTGTAACAAACGTTTTAGCTTCTGGGTTCCTCCCGAACGGTGAAGCCTAAAGGCGAAGGCCATATGAAAGCGACTATTTTTTAACTCAGTCTACATTCAAAAGGATGGAGGTCATCGCAACAGAGAAAGGTGGAGCCATGCAGCTGCACGAGGGGTACTCGTACACATGCAGTAGAAACAATTTCGATACTTATTGGTTTTCTCGCAGAGGTGTTTGCAAGGCAAAGTAAAAACATATTTGGCTGCCAGTCCGATTATGGCTCGTTCAAGCCAGCAACTGCGGTCAACCTCTTGAGGAGTCGTAATATGATGAAAGCAAAAGCGAATGAGTATTCTAAGATTAGTTTTTCTAACCGTTGGTTTATATCACAGTGGGAAGTCGTGAAATTCCTCATCAGGGAATGTGGAGAGTTGTTAAAAAGCTACAATTTACTATCGTCCCCTGCCCTATCATGGTGACCAGTTGCCCGCATGACGAGTCATCCAGTGACGAATGTTCCTATGTGACGAATTGTCCTGTGACCAATCGTCCTGTGACGAGTGCGCATATGACGAATTGTCCTCATCCCGAAAATACGCACCCCGATTCTTTTGGGAAGTTTGGCAAAAGTTTGCCTTTGTCGAATCCCGAGATTCGGCGTCGCATTTTCGATTCGGCAAAGGTTCAGCCCATCACTAATCACTGATATGTAGGGCCGAACTTTTGCCGAATCGTGTCCCGCAGAACACACTAATATTTGGTTCACACTAGCGGAAAAAAACACTTGCCGTCGACCGAATTCGCTCGCCGAACGCGGTCGCGTAAGCGTGTGCTTATAACTAACACACCAAAAAATATATATATATTTTAGGCGTTAATTAATGTATCAAAGCATCACGAAAAAAAATTTCTTTTTTTAATAGTTTTACAGTTTTTTTTATGATTCCCGAAATATGAAGCCCAATTCAAAGTTCCCGCCAGTGGAACTGAATAACGAAAAATAAAATAAAAATCTTCGGCACGGCCGCGGAAAGCACGAGGAGTGAGACCCACGTGACTTCCCGCAACCCTCCATTTAGTGACTGTCGGTTCCTTCCCTCTGACATTTTGGGGTACAACCAGAAATTTGAAGCCCTATTCAAAGTTCCCTCCAGTACATGTGCGCAAGTGTGTTTGGGCCTTGGGCCAATCGCTAATCTGTGGATTCAGCTCAGTAAATGCTGAAGCTGAATATATAGGTCTAGACCAGGGGTGGCCAGGCTGACCCGGCCTAAGAGCCGCAAACAAAACCACGAAACTTCCAAGAGCCGCGGGGGGGGGGGGGGGGGGGGGCAAACTTTTGTCCAGATCAATAAACAAAACTCAAACAACTTTCAAGGTAGCAGTAGCACAAGACTACCAAATTGCAACCTGTCTTTCGATTTAAAATAAGTTCCATTGTGTGACCAGGAGGGAGGCGGATGAGTGGGTTTGGGGGGTGTGCAGGGGAGGGTGCTGCGAGCCGCACTTTAATATGCGAAGAGCCGCAGCTTGGCCACCCTTAGTCTAGACCAAAAAATTAAATCTGCGCTATGACATTAAGCAATGCAAAGTTCGGCCTCGCCATTTCCCTAGCTGCCTCCATATTAATCTTACGTGGTTATGTGACACACAGTGACATAATCCCGAATATCTTAATTGAACGTTAAAATTTCAGATAAGTTTCACAGCAGTTACGAAGAAACGTTTACGCAGTTACAAGATGCTGCAAAGTGCTTCACATTTCAACTAGAATGTGGAGAGATTTTGTCTGCAGTTTTCTGTTTCTTATTTAATATATCACTCTCGGCTTTCTAGAGGGAGTGAATTAGTGATTTGGAAAGCAAACAGATCTATATCAATCTTCACATCAAACTTGCACAGCTTCATGCAGTTTTTATGGCATTTTTAATCACTGCTATCTTTTCCAAGATGAAACCCAGAACTTTTAGCTTATTTAATCATGGAACTTCTGTTACTCTACACAACCTTCTATGCATTGTCATTGATGATAAGAAAGTTCACCCATGGCACTCTATTACATATTGTACTTCAATAGCTCAGCCAAAGAAATTCAAGGTTGCCGCATAAATTGACACCACTACGTCAAAATATTTTTCTTTTTATCTCTTTTTTTACAGGTGTATAACCCAATCTACGAGGAGTACATAGATTTAGATGAACGGGGCGTCGTCAAGACTCACGACAAAATAAATCTGATTGTACAGGGGCCCGTTGAGGAGGTGGACTTTCCCTCAACGTTGGCAGCGTTTCCTGTGGAACCTGTCTCTGCTATCGGGTACATGCATTCTTTGCTTTGTTTAACTCAGCAACACTAACAGCATTTCTGTGCTAGATTGCAGACGTGCAATGGTTATATTCTAAACAAAAATGCCATTCAGACTGAAGCAGTAAATTCTGCTTTGCATGATTGTTAAGTGCCGTTCACACACTTGCAGCCGAGTAGAACGGAGAGAGACAAGACTAGTTTTTAAGCCTCTCGCGACGTCTTAGGACCAGCTCCGCAGCAGCAACCCGGTCCTAAGACGTCTCAAGAGGCTTAAAACCGGCCTTGTCTCTCTCGGTCGTTCTCGGTTACAAGTGTGTGACCGAGCCTTTAGTATGAAAACACGAGTAATGACTAAGGTAGTGATTTGGGCAAGTTGATAAACATTATTCATGGTGAAAACAGCTAAAGACGCAAAGACGATGAGAAGGGAACAGCTTCGTCCTGTCGTGTTTTATTACGTCTCGTCGTCATTTTTTGGGCTGTTTTCACCATGAATAACGAGTGATAAAAAATTGGGTAGGAGACTACAGCCACACAACCAAGACAAAGAGGTAGATCAGCTTTAAAGAGTGTATGAATAATTGGTATTAGCATTGGCCTAAAAATTTTTATATGTGAATATAATTTTGGAGAAAGTAAAGAAACAGATTGTAGGAATTTAAATTTATTATACAAGTTGTTTTATTTCACTGCCATGCTTTAGGTCACGAAGCCTTCCCACCAGGCTTACAGTGGGGTATACGCTGCCGGAACCAACACTCGACCTGAAGCAAGACCTTCAAATGGTCAAGGACCAAGAAAAGGAGTTAACCAATGACCTTCGCTCAAGGATAATTCATTGGCTGCATGTCGATATTTGCAGATATGAGCTGTGAGTTGCCTCACCGACAAGTAGTGACTGTGCCAATTTGTTTACTTAGCTGGTGGTTGTTTATTTTTGCGAATTCATCTTATGTCTTTCAGGTACCCCGCAAAGCGGGATCTGTACAATGAGGCAACGCGACATTTAGTGTTCAAGTATCCGTTTTTAGGAGACAAGCCAGGCTGTGGCACGGTAAGGGCACTTGTATGTTATGTAGGAAACTTGGGGCAATGAGAGTTGTAATCTAATTATGCATATGCTTCCAGGGCTCCTGGAAGCAGGCCCTGAAGAGCAGGACCAAGAACCAAAGGCGACGAATGTTGGATATGAGGGAGGTTGCAGAGGAACGCGCGAAACGATCCAAAGCCGAGCTCACCAAAAAAACTCCACGAAGGCTCAACGCCCAATGTGTCCTGCCGAGTGTAAGCAACATTTCTTTGTCTGGTCCACAGAGCCTGACAATTTCCAGTGGTGGGTAAAGTTCATAGAAAAAGTACTTTATGTCAAGAACAAAGCACTTAAGAGGTTATGTAGTTCAAGGAAAGTAGTATGTACATCAGAAGCAATGTACTTCGAGTAAAATACCTAAAATACAACATACATAGGGGTACCTGAGCATTTAATCTATGGGGATATTATTCGCGGGAATGGTAGCAAATATCGCAGTATTGAATACCAGTGTTTCTAGAGTTGACCAAGCATCATTTTGTGATACAAATTTAGCAAAACCAAATTTGGGGAATGTACATAAACTCGGACTTGTACTTTCCCCGCAAAGTACTTGAAAAAGAGCACTCTAAGTAAAGTACAAGTAGATGCGCCAGGAACAGGGTCGTTTGTACCCATGGGGAGAAAGGGGGGGGATGTCAGGCTTTTGACCCACCCCACCCCACCCCGCCCCCACCCCACAAGCAGTTTTAAAACCAGTCAGCTAGACAACCGAAATGCAATATAAAGTTCAAAGTGAAACAAAAAGCAAATCTTTGCTCGCAATTACCACACCTTGTTCAGTCATGCCAGCCAATGTTCGAAAATAATTGGTATAATTACTTCTAGATCATTTTTGCTGGTATGTAAAAAATAATCAGAAAACTTGTTTTTAAGATGGCCGCTCTGGGCCCTACTCCCGACAAAATCTTCTGGGTACACTTCTGGCCGAGAATGTACTTCAAGTAAAGCATAATTGATTGAAGTCTAAATGAAGTAGTACTGTACAATGTACTTCAAGCACTTCCCAACACTGACAATTTCAATTTCTTAGATTAAGACATTACTGCAGTGTTCTGATCTTTTCCCAACCACCGGTCTGTCTCCCAAATTGCATGTTGCTTAAAATAGAGTCGAGCGAAGCAAAATACCGGCTATGGTGCGCTTTCTGGATAGCCCACCGACCCGCTGACAGACAGGCGCGGCAAGCATGCCATGCACGACAGCAGGGACCCTATGTTTGACTTTGGGACTCCCAGATGACTAAGGAAAGGGAAGTGGCATGAACAATGCAGTTTGGATGTTGATTGGTGGGAGCCGCTGATCACGAATATCCGGAGAAGAAAACAAAGGAAAAGTGAGCTTTGTTTTCTTCTGCAGCAATTCGTCATAAGCGACTCTCACCAATCAACATCCAACTTGCTTTCCCTAGCAAAAATTCTAATAGAAATTTCTAATAGCCTATCGGTTTATTGACACTTTGTATTAGTCTATTAGTTGTATTAGCCTATTAGTTGTATTAGTCTATTAGTTGTATTAGCCTATTACTTGTATTATTCTATTAGTTGTATTAGTCTATTAATTGTATTAGCCTATTAGTTGTATTGGTGTAGCCTATTAGTTTTAGTTATATCGGCATGCTATATACCTACTGCATTACGTGTCTTGCCAAGTGAGAGTACACGGTGTAGCTTATTTAAGATAATACAGTTTATTCTCCCATTCATACAAATCTCACATTCACGCAAACCTCTCAATCTAATTCAGCAATCTTCCTAGCCAGAAGCTTGTTCATCCCTGCCTTGCGAACCTTGCGTGTTTTCTCGGCACTGCAGGTTGTGTCCACATAGTGCCCAAAGAAGCCTGAAAGAGATAAGGAATTTGCAGTTGAAAGTGACAGTAGACATAATTTGTATGAGGGTTGAAATGCTATCGCAAAGTGGTCGAAGCCAGAGGGACACAAACTGTTTGGGCCTCCGACCACTAAAAACAATTTTGCAGCATCCGGTAACCCTCTTTCGAACCATTTCTGGGCTAGTTTTGGAAGCGCTCTCAGGCCCCGCAACCTCCACTTTGTGCACCTGAGTAAGGAGTGCTGGCAAAACAATCCTAGAAGCAGCTCGCATTCGGATCACTCGACGCAAGAAACCACCGCTTAATTGGCTGACAAGCGCCGTTCGTTGTTCGGCAACGGTTTGGGTTCCGTGCTGATTATCCTATTTTAATATGAAAATCGGTGGCGCAGGATTATAATGTTTAGATTCTCGGGATGCTAGAGCCTATAGAATAACGCATGACCAAGAGTGGACTATCTCAAAAACCTCTTCAGTGCCCCTTTAGGGGAAACTCGCAGTGCTGAACCGTTTACATTTGCAAATAATTATAACTTTTTTTTAGAGCGCAGCTCTTAGGGGCCCGTTCCCGGCTTGAGCGGCGTCGCCGTCGGCGTCGGCGTCGGCGTCGGCGTCGGCGTCGGCGTCGGCGTCGGCGTCGGCGTCGGCGTCGGCGTAACCGCAACCGTCGTAACCCTCGTGAGGGTTACGAGGGTTACGAGGGTTAATCTCATGAGGGTTACCCTCACGAGGATCACGAGGGCCACGAGGGTTACTTACCCTCGTAACCCTCATGAGGGTTACGAGGGTTAGTTACCCTCAAAAGGGTTACCTTCACGAGGGTTACCCTCACGAGGGTTACTTACCCTTGTAACCCTCACGAGGGTTACGAGGGTTAGTAACCCTCGTGAGGGTAACCCTCGTGAAGGTAACCCTTTTGAGGGTTATGAGGGTTAGTAACCCTCGTGAGGGTAACCTTCACGAGGGTTATCCTCACGAGGGTCACGAGGGTTATGAGAGTTACCCTCACGAGTGTTACTCACCCTCGTAACCCTCACGAGGGTTACGAGGGTTAGTTACCCTCACGAGGGTCACGAGGGTTATGAGAGTTACCCTTACGAGGGTCACGAGAGTTACCCTCACGAGGGTCACGAGAGTTGCCCTCACAAGGGTTACTAGGGTTACCCTCATGAGGGTCACGATGGTTACCCAGGTCGTGACCCCCCCTGGGGTCACGTGACCTGGGGATACCCCCCGAGGTCACGTGACCCCCCGTTGACGTCATAGGCACTGATGACGTCGTCAGTGACGTCACTGATGACGTCACCGGCATCCGCATCGTCATCGTCATCATCACTGATGACGTCATTAGTGACGTCACTGATGACGTCACCGGCATCCGCATCGTCATCATCATCACTGATGGCGTCATCAGTGACGCTACTGATGACGTCATCGGTATCGTCACGTGGCCCCAGGTCACGTGACCCCCCGACGTCACGTGACGCCCCAAGGTCACGTGACTCCCACAAGGTCACGTGACCCACAAGGTCACGTGACCCCCAAGGTCACGTGACCCCCCGCCCCCCGAGGTCACTTGACCCACCCCCAGTACCCTTCCCTCCTCCTCCTCAAGAGCTGCGCTCTAATTCGGCGTTACAGGGAGTTGTAAACGGCTTTCATTTTTTAAATACTATTCAATTAAGATGACAAATTGAGAGCAGTATTGAATGTATTATCAGAAATTTAAATTTTTGAGCATCCTTACTCGACATCAACTAATTATATTTTGGGCTGAAATAAGTAGAATTGGGCCTCCGACCACTTTACTCATATTTCAAAGCAAATGTTTGCATGAATTATTTTCAGTTCTCTTTCCATGTTACACTATTTACAACTTGACAAAGATTGACAGGGGAGACTGCTACGGCAGGTAGTTTAAGAAACCTGATACATAAAATTTTCGGGAACCGCATGCACATTTCAAGAGAAATACCTCCGGACTCTCATCCCTAAAGCCTGGTTCAGACAGTTGCGTTTAACTGCGTTTGACTGCGTTGCGGCTGCGAGAAACCAGGACATCCCTGCTGTTTATGTCGCGTGCCAAGATGATTCCTTGCATTGGATTCCACGCTTCATTCGAAGCACAGATGTGCTGGTGACTCGTTATCGGTTCTCGACGCAACGCAGTCAAACGCACTCAAACGCAAGTGCAGTGATGTGATTGGCCTAAGCCGTTTTGGAGCACCTTTTGGAGCAGCCAAAACAGTGTTTTGGAGCAGCAAAAGTGTTCTTTGGAGCAACCAAAACAGTGTTTCGGAGCAGCAAAAGTGGCTTTGGGAGCAGATATCTTTAGAAAAATATGTATATATATATATATATATTCGTTCTAAGTGCTGCACAAACGAAGGGATTTGTGCTGTGTTTTGATGTGACGTGTTGTGACGGAACTCGCTGCTTGTGCTTTTACTGCTGAGACATCCCACAATGTATACAGTCCTGTAGGCTTTGGCAAGCAATA